>NC_058042.1:16600000-17200000 GCF_020085105.1 Siniperca chuatsi
ACAGACAAAAGATTTTCTCATTGATTGTCCTGTTGGTTTGAGATTACACAGTGGGGTTTGATGGATTTTCAGCAGCACAGGGGTCATGAAACTCAATCAGTACTGTTCTACAATTACAGACTGAGTCAGTATGGTACAACTTTTAGGATTCATCCTGTATTAATACACAGAACTCTAAGTCTTTTGTACCTTTCAAATGATGGAGAGAAAGAAAACAACAATGTGAAAAGTGAATAACTGACACACATTTTAATGCAGCTTTCTTGTTCATGTTCATATCAGATCGACAAGAAACAGCCGAGTTCGTCAGTCATTTATTCATGATTACTGAGTAAATGTGGTCATGTCTTCTCTTTTAGTTTCATCCACTTGAAATGTGTTTTAAAAATATAGTTAATCTAAACAAGATATTGTAATTAAAAATTAATGAAATGTTGAGGTTAAAGTTAAATGAACCTGTTATAAAAAGCTAACACGGATAGATTTTGCATATTTCTCACATCATGTTGTACTACTGCTGTGATATATTTTAGATGTTGAATCTGAGCTAGTAAAAATATGTTTTGTAGTTATGCCTTCAATCATACTTATGGCTATGTCATACATATACTTTCTATCAAATTTATAAAGTGCAGCAGATATAATTTATTTAGAACTTTTAATGTGTGGTTGAATTGTTTTTTAATTGGTAGTTGATCATATTGTGCAAGCTGCCAAGGTCTGATCAATGACAATATAAAGTATTTTGAAATATTATAGCTGAATAATGTGTCACTGTGAGGACCCGGTCTTAATTTTGCATTTCTCAGAGTTTTATTTATTCCATATGCTATCTGTACTTTTCACATTGCTATTTAAAATGCTCATAAAGATAATATTACACATTGTTTATATTGAATACAAATTGCATGCCGAATATTTGGGGTGAAATATAATGTGTAAATCATTATTATGACAGTAATGGTGTTTTATTGCCACTTCCATAAATACTGTGCACAAAGCCTGCCTCATAATTGTTTTTCATAGCCCTCAATGATCCTCATTTCTCAACATAACCTTCCTGGCACTGGTTTAGAGTGATGATGTCTGCTTTGGTTTTTTTATGATGCATTGTTCCAGGCTGGCTTCACTGGCGCAATACCCAGTATTCACAGGTGTTTTGGGAAATCATTTGTATTCTAATTCTGTTTCAGGGGCCTGTCCAATTTGCTGTGTGTTCTACCGCACAGGTCTGAGTTGAATGATCACTTCACAAAAACTATATCTTAGGTTTGCTGCACATCCATCACTGTTTTTCAAAAAACAAATCAACACTGTCTTGAAGCTCAAACCGACAGCCAGTACTGTCAGAGAGCTGTGACAGGCCAATGTTGTGTAGTGGGTCTAACTCTGTGTTGTGTTTTATAGTAGACAAGGACTACGCAGGTTCATCTTTCAGCTATTATTGCCACAGATGGCATTATCATAACTTCCCTGCATTCACAGGGTCTCTTTTGGAGTAAACGCAGTGGAAGTGCAACACATACAGTTAGTAAAATAAACTAACTTCCTACTAAAACGCTCTCCTCTATAGATAAATCTGCCAGCTGGTTTATGTGTTGTGCTCACTGTGCCAGTGTTACTGCATTGGCAGAATCACTGTCAGTGCAACCACAGATATTTGGGTTGATCACGGTTTACGATCGCCCCCTTCCGACAGATATAAATGTGTTTTTCATTCTCAAATCACTAGTTTGAAATTGACAGTTTTGGGAGAAAAAAGCATTAGCCAACTTTTTGTCTGACCTCTACAAGCTGAAAGTTAATAGTAGAAAGAACTTCAATCAACTGCATTTAGGATGCTGGCCAAACTACATGACATCTTGGACAGTGTCTCCCACCCACTCCATGATGTGCTGATAAAACAAAGGAGTACCTTCAGCGGAAGACTCATCCTCCCAAAAGCACCACAGAGCACCACAGGTCATTCCTGCCTGTGGCCATCAAACTCTTTAACTCCTCCCTCTAAGTGTCAGTCTATATGACCCTAAGTCATTAAACTGGACACTGATCATTACATCTATGCAATACTTGACATAATTGTGCAATATCCTGTGTTAATACTCCTGTGCAATATACTCTTTCAGTTTAAAATTCCCTATTTATTGATATTGATATTTATTCAAACCTCTATTACTGCTGTGCAATATCCTCCGTCTCATTATAAATAAGCTACACTTAACTTGGCAGTTCATGCACTATTACTTTATACCATATTATTATCACCAACGGTAAACCCACTTTGCACTTCACACTTATTTTATACTTATACCCACTTGCTACTTAATTTATTTTCTGACCTGTATTATAGTGTATTATTATTATTTTTTGCTTAGTACTTCTATTGCTGTGTGCACTGACGTAAAGGTAAGCTGCTGTAGCAAAAGAGTTTCCCCTCGGGGATCAATAAAGTATTTCTGATTCTAATTCTGATTTCTGATTTACCATCAACACTGATAGGACATCCACATAAAAAGTGCCAAACTCTCCCGTTAATTCACATAGGACTTCACAGGAATTTATAACGCCCAAATTTAGTGCAACAACGCACACAAACACACACACACACACACACACACACACACACACACACACACTACAGTTGCATATAAGGATGTTTTATGACACAGACATATAAAATAAATGAATTTGTGTGATTATGCAGAAATATTCAGTTTTCACTTTGTGACCAAATGTGAACAGAGAGCAGTGGTTCATTTCACCCTTACACTACCCAGGACATCCCTTTCAAGCCTCGGCCAAAGCCTGTAGCTGTTGGCCTGGTTTGAGTGCGTCTCTGAGGATCCGTCGGCAGCCAGTCTGTGTGCTGGCAGGTGGTCTGGAGGCATGACCAATACGCTGCAGACAGACAGACCAACAAACCCTGCTGGGGCTCTATGGGACTGCTAATCTGGGGCCAAGCCAGGATCCTCCAGTCTTGTAGCTCTCAGCTCACTGTGTCACCCTCTGTTTCAAAAGCATTACTGAACTCTAAACTACATTAACCTCCAGGCAAGGGCGAGTTCCTTCAGTCCAACACAACCAAGCAAGTAAACAACATGGAGTGTAACACTGAACTCAAGATACAGAGCAATGAACCAAAATGATTCATCAAACTGCTTATACATGGGGCTAGGACCCTGGTTTATAATATATGTGATAAAATCATCAATGTGTCCAGCTATAAAGCAATCAGTGGGGCTATTATCAGGCCCAGGAATTCTAAAAGCATGTAATTTCTGGAGGAAAATGACTTACGGGACTAATCTCCCTTCTTTACTGATGATTGCATCTCTGTCATTAGCGAGGATGGATATTTCCACATTTGTCCTGTCGCAAGCTTGTCTCCATTTCCTTCTCACAGTGCAATCTAGTCAGTGTGAAGCTGAGGAGGAGTTGTCCCCCGCTTCGTGCTGTTATTAAACAGGCTGATAGCTGCATTAATGACTTTGTACAGTAGATGTGTGCTATCATTAGCTATCCCTATGGAGGGCTGTTCTTTCTCTGGCCCATCTGCTTGTGGTACTGCTGAACTGAACGCACACCAAAACGATTTTCATCAAGTCAGAGCTGGTGATGGTGTACAAATTAAGTATAGCACTGTGAGAAGAATGCAACATGACTACCAGCCACAGTGCATCTATTTGCTCTGAATAATGTTGGCATTCTCTTCACACATCACTGCTGACAGTAACAATGACTTTGAGACCTACAACTCTCACATGTGCTTCAGTGGGATCACCGAGGGATGAAGGTGATCATTCAGACTTCAGAATTAATTAGCAGTGATTATTTGTTCTACCTAAAACTACACAAGAGAGAGCATGTCACAGTGTGTTCTGCGTACAGGGGGTATGCTAAATGATCCTTCACTGTGTTCACTTGTTTCTGTCAAAGAATGTAAGTATTGTCATTACATTAGGTGTTTTAAGGCGTTTAAAGGATCGTGTTGGTGATATTCTATATTTTTCTTATTGTCAACAAAACCAACCAAACCAAAACCACCAATGAATTGATCCTAGTAACAAGTATTGTCTGTGTAGCTAAAGCCTGATACAGTATATAGTAGCTTATTCCTCTGTGCCATAGATTCTTCTATGGCAGTTGTTGACAATTTAGGATTTTAGTAACCTAGAATGAGCTTGATTCAAGTATTTCATGTTGGAATTCAACTGTTAACCGAATAAATAAAAAAATAGGAGCAGTAGGGGAGGACTTGGACTTATCAGTATTTCTAAATTCCTGGCCCTGGGTACTTTGACTCAATCCCACAGACATTACACCGTCCTGCTGCTGTTAATACTCACTAGAGCACCAAATGTGTATAAATCCACCAGTCCAAACAAATACACTCTCCTGTTTGAGTGACATTTGCTAAAAACTGCACTGCCCAGCTGTTTTCATTTAGCCTTTTTAAGAATGAATCTGTTAATTTGTAAGGTTCAAATTACTGCTGATGAAGATCATGTGGTATGATAAAAAGCTTCAGAACAGTTGCTAAATAGACCTTGAGGTTAGATTGTTTGTTTTGTCTTCAGTAGGAACCAATGGGCTTTGGGCTGAGTGTCACTAACTGATTAGGGAAATCGAAAAGTATAGAGAGAAAGACAAATGTGTAGTTGGGTTTGGTCTTTTTTATGGAATTTTTTGAGAACAAAAAATATAGAATAACATCAGCCTTATAGTCATAAAGTAGCTCTGAGGGTAAATCACATTCAACTAAAATAGTATATCATCAAAAGCACCATTTTGACAGTTTCCAGAACACTGACCTTTCATGAAAATAAAAACACACATTGGCTGGATATCCTACACAGGCCAAAGCTCTGCTTCTCATCTCTTTACTAACTGCCACTCCACATCTACACTATTTTTAAATGCACAGACCACATTGCTTGCAGCCAAATGACACTTTTTCAATGAGTTTAGTATTTTATATAAAAGGAAGACCATGAGGCCTCTGTGACATTGTACCCAACAGACATTAAGTGTCATTATCATAGTTAATTTTCCACACATTACCTGGATGAACAATAGCCCATTGCCACGGGGGGTGATATTATTACTCACCCTGATGCCCAGCTCCACATTTTCTCCCCCGTACACCTCCATGCCCTCATCCAGCAAACCAATCTCCTCAAAGTACAGCCTATCCACCACGAAGCAGCCAATCAGGGCTGGGCTCCTGGGGGGATTAAGATGATGAAGATCAGTTTTGTTTGTCTGTTGCTGTCTTCTCAGGTAATGTTAGCTAGGCACAGTTGCTATAGTGACAGCAGGGACAAGAAGAGAAATATGACCTTGCTCAACATATAATTTGTTCATGAATTCTGCATGAATTTGCCAACCCTTTTAGCATGGTTGACATTTGTTTACTTAATTTCAGATAAAAAATATCATACTAATTATATTATTTGATTCTGACTATCAAGACACTGTTGCATTCACTTACTGGATTGGTGCACTCTTGTTACCCTTGTGCCACCAGGACTTGGGTGGGTTGAGGTAGCGACACCACAGCTCCCAGTCAAAGCCCTGGGCAGACAGCGGGTACTCTTCAATCTCAAACGTGTCGTACTTGATGTTATCAAATGATGGGGAGATTATGCGGGTTCTGTCTTCTTTAATTCTCTGCAGAACGGGTTCAGCCCTTCAAATATGGAAAGAGAAAGTAATTTTACTTTGAGTGTTTGTTTTGAAAGGCTTTCTCCATTACTTTTGTGATCATGCCTGTCATGTACGGGGCACTTTTAAAAAACCAATTTCACGATTAATTCAATCCAATTTATTAGTCTGACAAAGCATCACTTCCCGTCTGATATGTTGATGGATTATAATTCCCATCAAAATATGAAGAGATAAAATATGTTTATTCGTTTGCTAACACTTAATATATTTACAAGGTCATTTAATGTGCACGTGTGCCCCTTACTGTTGAGCATATCTCAAAAGGGATCAAAGTTATTTACACTCCTCTTCTAAATACATGTCAAGCATGTATGACAAGACAGTGTAAGAAAGTGTGTGATTTTTTTGCGACTAGGGAATTAATTTAAAATAATGTAATATGAAGATTTAAACCAATAGATCTACATTTTGGAAAATACTCTGATTTTCTTTCTTGTTGCGCTTTAGATGAGAAGATTGATACCACTCTCATGTCTGAGAGAGGTTAGGTATCAATCATAGAAAAGGTTTCAGTCGTAGTCATCTGGACACTGTTGTCAGAATCAAGACGTTTCGGCTCCCATCCGGAAGAAACATCTTGATTCTGAAAACAGTGTCCAGATGACTACGACTGAAACCTTTTCTACGATAGAACACTCCTGGACGAATGATTGACTACACCGTTAGGTATCAATCTTAACCCCAAATCCAAAAATGTCAAAATATTGCTGTATTAAGTTCATGTCTGGATCAAGGAAGCAGATACAGTTTACACATTTAAAGTGTAGTTAGACGTTCGTACAATGAGGATTTAAAACCATATCAGCTCTATGATAGTAATAGTATTGATGTTATGGATGTTATTCAGATTCTCATGATAGATTTGAGGTAGAGTTATCCGGTGGAGTATGAGGACCCTGGCAGATTAGTGATTGTTGTGATCTTGTGCAGAGTGTACTCTATGTGTATATAGTATGAATGGTTTAGTCACAGACACAGAATAAAGTCACTAGAAAAAGAGCCAACCCGCAGTCTTTGTTTTTAAATGAAATGATTTTCTGTAAACCCACATAGAGTGATATGACTCAAGAACCAGCACTCTTGTGTTGAGCTGTGCTAACCTCATGACGCACTCATTGTGAGTGACTCACCAGCCAACATTGAACTCGACGTGGGCATCAAACAGGGCAACAACTGGGGCAGTGGCAGCCCTCCACCCGCTCACTCTGGACCGGATCAGACCCTCCTGCTTGGCATGCCGCACCATCTTAATGAATCCTGGACGTTGGCTGTTAGTCTCAGACACAAAATCCTGCAGCTTCTCCTTTAGGTCATCTACAAAACACACACACAAATTTTAGGTCAATATCTGAAGAGTTTTTGAAGATCCCGTATGAGAGAGCTGAGTAAAGTGAGAGCTGCTTGTGAGCAAACTTCCACCCACACGACGTCGTCATGTCCTCCTCCAGTGGGCAGTATTTCATTGGTAGGAGGCCAAAAGTACTCATGCTTCACTGCTTTGATCACTGGACCAAAGAGGCAGCAGCTTGAGCCAGCACTGCAGACCTCCATGGGGCTTACCAGTCATAACGGGATATTGCAATATTGAGGACTCAGCCTGCAATGCTTTTCATAACATGGGGGGAGGAGATGGAGGAAGTCCATCCATTTAAATTTTTGGCTTCAAAGTTCACCTCCAATATTACCTGAGTTATATACTGTATGATGAGCCATAGCCTGCAGGATAAAAGTGCTACTTATATGAAAAAGAATCACACTTCTCCCGACAAGTTATGGTAGCAATATTTCTGCTAATTTTCTAAAATACAATACATTACGGCAATGTATTAGAGGTTCCTCTTGTGGTTTTACTGGAAATAATACAAGCCAAGTACAAAAAAATGTAGGCTAATCACTTATTCTTTAAAAAGGCCACGCTTTGGAGTCAGATGTGAAATGTGAGCAAAACCACAATTATATCACCACTCTATACTGTACTATCAACCGAATAAAGCTGGAAAAAATAAAACTTTTATCAGTACTGTGTTTCATCACCCCTTGTATAAATTACCTTTGGCTATGTTCTCACTATTTCACTTTTAACCACCAGTATCTTTTGAGTTGAAAAAGAATTGGGAGCAGTTGCAAGCAGACAGAAAGCGGCCGCCGTGAAATCATGCTGTGTCTGGCTTCTTCAGAGGTAGGGTGAGGCGTTTTATAAAGTCGGAAAAAGTTTGATTTTCCAAACCAACAACACTGGAAAAAAGTTCTGTTAGAGAAGTAGTTTATCTCATCATGAAGTTTATGAAGACACTGGCTGTATTGTATACGTTAATAACTGTTATTGAAACAAAGTGCACAACATGAGACTCACCTTTGATCAAATGCACAAAATATGATTAAAGCAGCACATTTTCTTCAAACACGTACAGATTCTGTACAGTCCCACAACACACTTGGCACAGCAACATATGAACCTGCTTCAGCACTGGTTTATTTGTATTTGAACTGTAATTTATACATTTTTTTCTCCCACTTTGCAAACAACAAATATAGGCTGTTTGGCGTGATAGTTAAAGCTGGCACCTGTTAGTAAACAAGTCTCACAGCACATCAATCTATGCATCTAAAACAGTAAATTTCAATACAAAATGCAAGAATATATAATGGGAATTATTTCACCTCATATCTTTTCATCAGCAACCCTTTAAGAGGATGGGAAAGCAGCAATTACCAATTTTTTGTCTATTACTTTTTTTCTAATTTACAGTACTGTATGTCACATTCATATATATATAAAGTATGTACTATAGCTATAGATAAACTGCCTATGGTATATTGATTTAATGAAATGTTAATAAAAAGTTAAGTCTCAACTTAAGTATGGGTTTCACAAAGGAGGTCTCAGGCCCTGTGATTATGTTGTTTTGGGTTATGGGGCACTAGATATTCCCAGCATAAGATAGAAGTGTCCCTGAAGTATAAGAAGTGTACCTTTTGGATGCAAAGTTAAGTGTTGTGTTGCCGGTGTCCATGTGTACATGCAGCCACATTGCTTCTCTGTCGACAGATTTGTTTGTTCCATATATTCATGTAATGCAAACTGGGGCTCATCGAGTTATTTATTCAATTCTCTTCAGTACATGTTTTTCTTCAACAATTACCTATATTTTTGTCTAAACTGTTCTTTGGGAAAGAATTGACCTCATGAGTCAGCTGGGGAAATAAATAAAAATATTTAATCAATCAAAAGGTATCAGAGTCAGATGTGCAGAGTGTTTCACTTATCCTCCCAGTGGATGCTGCTGGTCCTTGAAACTCAAAGAACTGCTGCTGTTTCTCACCAGACGATAAGCAAGTCTGGAGCAGAATAATACTCACACTATATACACCGCATGCAACATTAAATTCTATGGTACATTTACATAAAGTATGATAGTATCCCATTCAGACGAGCCAGCAGAGGTCAGTTTTCTATCCTTCCTCGTTAATTGCAATCGGCAGACACCCCAGCTGTAAATCTGCCCTTGATTAGATATCCAGAACTTAAAGCAGAGGGACTCTGGATCAGGAAAGCCAGGGCTGAGAAACACTCACTTTAGCATATGTAGTAGAAAAATGTTTTCACTTTGGACTCTTAATTCTGGCTAAAGGAAAGCTCCTGTAGTTACTCATGTGAGCAGCTGCTGGTGACGTTCCACCAGATTACTATATCTATAATAATTTTTAATCCATCAATAATTAAGACATTCTGATGTGTGTGTGAATTGAAAATAAGAATGATGAGGTGTTATGCCTCATAACAAATCATAATAAAGCACAGTTCATTACACCAGTAATGGCTGATGGCCACCAGTCATCAATCTTTTCAGGACTGATATCCTGCTGAAGCTCTGCTGGAAAGCAATGGGCTTTTGGATGCAGTTGGACTGGAACAACAAGCAAACAGGTTTCTAACATCACTGTGCAGTCGAGCAGTAAATCCAGTAACATATTCAAAATATAACAAGAAAACAATTTTTCCTCAGAAGATAAAAAGCTAATGGTGAGCTGCAAAATGGTGAATATGCTACTTAACTCACCTCCATCCTGTCCTTAGTGTGATATAACAAAATAACATTGCATGAAACTGTGTATAACTACCTGAAAATGGATACTGTTTTTGTGAATCCACAACAACACACTGAAAGCTTTCTATATTCAAAACCAAACATGCCTTCTAACATGGCTTAAAAATTCTCAATTAAATTCTCTCTTTAAGTGTGCAGAGAATTTAATTGTGACATATGTAATTGGGATTTTAGTAATTGTTTCCTTTGATCTATAACCTGTTGCTGCTTCATAACTGCATATTAATGTATGTCTGAACTGAGCTTGTCTGTCTAAGTCTCAAATACTGTAAGTTCTCTTCATGCATGTTCAAACTAAACACAATTTATTACAACCCAGGCGTTACTGCTTGCACAGCAGATGGCAAATCGGCATGGATACAGGTCTCGCAGTTGCTGTGTAGTTTGCACTACACCACTTTGGCAATTTCTGACTACACAACTCTGCAGGTGTGAAAATCTCTGTTTAAGATATCCAACTGATACTCGCTCTTCCTCCACAATTTCACCGGTCTCGTATCCAAATCCTGGGCATTTTGTTAAAAACAATTTGAACACATGTTGCTGCGCTCCAGTACAAATGTGCACTGCTTGTATTTTATAGTTGGCAGGACATACTGTAAACTCAGCTTTGTTGTTTTTTTTCTGATACCGTCCCAGCTTTTGTGTGCCCTCCAGCTTTCATTGGCTAGACCTGCAGCGACTGCTTCCTGGGTATCCAACTGGTTTCAAACAGTCGCTGGAACTTCTCTGGGCACCTGAGTCGTTGACTGAGTCCACATTACGTCCCACCACTCAGGGACATTTTGTTGTTTTTTTAATCTTGTCTTTTTTAGTAAACTGAATATCTTTAAGTTTTAAAGAGAAAAACAAACAATTTGAAGACAACTTGGGCTCTAGGTGATTGTCAAGGACATTTTTCACTATTATATGACATTTTATAGACAAAACAATTAATTGATTAATCAAGAAAAAAATCAGCAGATTAATTCATAATGAAAATAACAGCCCTAATCTCAAGGAGATATACTCTTTATATAATTACTTAATCAACTAAGATTCAAATCTCCCTAATGGGCACCCAAAGGGCTCCATTGCCTTCACAGGTGAGCTGAATCAGACTCAGAAAGTCCCTGACAACTAGTGATCAGGCAGAGAAACCATGGAAAACAGATCGAGGTTTAGATAAAGGCATTCAATTGTTTTTGCTGTCTACATTTTGCTTGAAATGAGCTCACAACAATCACAAGGATCACGACATCCTTCACCCTCACATATATACACGACTCCCTGGTATTATCATTTAAGTTAAAGTATGGAATCATAAGTCCTCTGACAGCCTGTCTAATAAGGGAGCCCTTCTCAAAACCCCACTCTTACACAGACAAGCCTTTCTCAGGCCACAGCTTGGGACATTATCCAATTAAGGAGGAATCAGCTAGGTCAATTTGCCCTTCTCTCCCTTGATAGCTCCACGTTCTCCTGCATGCTAATGCCTCTCGGAGGTGAGCTGTGACAATGGTGGATGACTAATGTAAAGCTGTGGATGCCTGGGAGGTTAGCTGTGGACGATGACCCCTTCAACAATCTCAGCAGCATCACGGGTCAACAGGCTAACGACATTTAGCACAGATAAGATTCACAGTCATGGTGATAATGATAACACCAGGCCTATCAGAAGCAGTGTGACAGAGTGCTCAGGCAAACAGGGTGAAATGCCATCAGCAAAATGTCAGTGCGTGACTTGGGTCTCTGAAGGAGCCAGCCTAAAGGCAACTGCTCCCTAGCTCTCAATTATGTGATGAAATATGAATGTTTATGGGATCTGACATGATAATCCAATAATGTGCTAAGAGGAGTGGGAGCAAACTTCTGCGTTTTCATCTTTATAATTTTTAATGGATAACTCTGGATATATTCAACTTTTTGGTCAATAATATCCTAAGGGAGAGTGATCATTCTTATCTCAGTGTGTTGAGATAAGTTACCAAGACATACCACAGTGGTCTATATATTCTGTTCCAGCAGGCTACTGGCCATGCTACATGTTTTGCATTATTGACTTTGGTAAACATATTCTTCCCAATGCCAGTATTTCCCATGTTGATTGCCCTTAATGGCTGTCTCAGTCCCTGTTACAAGCAGCACAGCCCATTTAAAAGTGTATTGCCTATAAATGACCTTGGCACAGTATCATTACCTTTTTATAGCCTGCTTTCTGTCCATGTAATGTAGTTAAGTCTGTAACTGTAAATTATAGGTCCACTTTTCACAGGTGACTTCAAGTCTATTTCTTGTGCCTTGCATGGCAGACTAAAGTCACCGATCAGTGATCTCACAAATCAGTCATCTCAGTAATAACAAGTGAGCTCAGCAGCTACACATTGTCAGCATATAATGGATATTTTTTCAACCTGACACAGTTTACACTACGTCCAATGCATGCAGATGTAAGAATTAGGGTTGGAAATGCAGACAAGATATGTACAAACACTTCACCACCTTGCTGGATTGTTATCTGCCTTGGGGCAAATTTCCTGGCTTTGCAGCTAATTAGTGTATTTCATCTATCGGTTAAATCCAGTGAACACAGCCTCCAATTAAAAACTTTAAAAGGAGTCTGGAGGCCATCAGAGGAGCAGTAAATATCACAGATACAGATTTCTCACACATGAGGCAATGATATGTAAACAATAGGCCTCTAACACAGAGCTGCTAAAGCTACTTTCTAAAATGGTTGTTAGCATGTTTGCTAAACTCTTAGTTACTGTTGCTATGCCTTTCAAGCATTCTCACATAGCACTACAGTTTACAATGATAATGGTGGCAAGCTATTAATAATAATAATAATAATAATAGTTATGTCTGAAACAATTGGTGCTTGAAGGTAAACAAAAGCAGATTTCTCATTTCTAGCCAGTGACCTTCAATTATGCCAGCTGAAATGACAACTGTTGCAAGCAGATTTTATTAGCTGTAGCTATAGCTATAGCTGTATTGCAATGTAGAGCAAGTTAGTCCTAGCATGATAAGGACAACGTAAAATTGTTAATTTGTTTTAACATAACTCTGATTGGCTGCTTAGCTTATACTAATTTGCATTTTTTAAACAGTATGTTTTCACGTTTAATGTTACAAGAGAAAAGGCATTTAGGATGAGGACTAACCAAAGTGTTGTAATGTAATGCTATCTCGTGTAACGTTGGCTAGGGTTACTTAACTTCCCCAAATCTACTAAAGAGCAGGACAGAACTGCTAACATTAGCCTACACTCTGATAGCATCCTGGACTGGCTTCTACGCAGTGGGGAAAATACTACACAGTGGATGTGCTAGTCGTAAACACAGCTTCTTTTCTTTAACATAGCCTGTAACGTCACAGAAAAATGTAGTTAGTTAATGATGTTGACCTTGGGTTAGGTTACTAGTGTATATAGTAAGCGATGGCAGCTGAGCAGACCAATAGAGTGTTTAATCCATTCTTACACTTTCATTCTTGTATTTTTGGTTTTGTAATGGCAAAAAAAGACCACCACCCCACAAACTCTTTAAATGCAGAGTATCTCTCTTACTAGTGATTGAATGCAAATACATTTACTTAAGTACTGTACTTGAGTACAAATTTGAGGTAGGCTACTACTGTACTTCACTCGAGTATTTCCATATTGTGCAACTTTATTCTTCTACTCCACTACAATTCAGAGGCAAATATTGTACTTTTTACTCCACTACATTTGTCTGACAGCCTACAAGTTACTCAGATTACAATTTTTCATACCCCTCCTGTCCAGTGAAAACCATGTATCTTCAAATTTGGTCATTTTGAGTTTGAATTTTTCTGATAAACTTAAGGATTATGTGTTCCTTTATGGGTTGAGAAAAGTCGCCTAGTTCTTGAGCTAAATATAAAAAAAAAAAAAACTTGGATTAGCTGGAAAATTAAACTACAGCAGTAAAATGCAACATACACATTAATGCAGCAGTAATATTCATATACATCATATATAATAGTAGAACACTGACAGGGACCATTTTAAGTACTTTTACTTTTGATACTTAGTAGCTGCTGATAATACTTACATACTTGAATGCAGGACTTTTACTTGTAGTGGAGTAAGTACAGGATTTGAATACTTCATCCACCACTGACTACAGCCCCATGCACACCGCTTCAACATGTTATGAAATCCAAAGCTTGACAGGCCTGCCGTGTCTGGTTGTGGTTGCTAAGCTACGATTGGTCCACTGCTGAATTATAAAATGATGCTGCTTACTGTTATTGCTGTTGTCGTCCACCAGGATTATCTCTTTGAGAAGGTGAGAGGGCGTCCTGCTGATGGCAGAGTGAATGGACCGCAGGATGACGGACAAGGCTTCGTTCACAAAAATGAACACAATGCTCACTTGAGGGAGGTTTAAAGGATAAGTGATATTTCTGCACCTGTGGAGGACAAATAACAGACTCTTGGTGAGGCAATGTTTAGACCTGCATGTTGTCTAAAGGATTAACTGATACATTTGACATTGATTCCTAAAGAGCAGGGTAATGTCAGATTTCATGCCAACCCAGCTACTTGGCAGACTATATCAGGACCCTATTTTCATGAATCAAGGTATAAATGTAGACACTGGCACCAGTTCATGGCCATTGTACCTGCAGTGCAGTTATAAAAGGGATCCCTTTAGGAGGAATAAATAATTGGTGGTACAGTCTGACATCAGTCAAGCTCCTTTCTTTCCCTTTTAGAATATTGTTTTCTGCCACCACATGCTGATATTTTCATTGTGAATAAGAAGTCCAGCTGCCTCTCCCAAGAGGAAACTGACGCCTGTTTACAGGAAATGCAGAGAGAGCCAGCTGTAAAAATATGACTATACAGCTGCAGGTAATGTCTATTTTAGTTTGAATTAAGGTTTTTGAAATTGAAATCCTTATCATAATGTTTTCTGTGTGTAATGACACAAATGTGTTACAAGACAATTATTCCCTCAATAACAGTATGTGGATTGTGGACACAAAATATGTGGCAAACTCCCCATACTAATCCTCTCGACACAAGCATTTAATTGAATTGTGTTGGGATTGTGATATCTTACCTGTTTCCTCTCCGGCCTGTCAAATTTAACAAAATCACATCGCTGTAACCCCATCATACTGTTCATTACAGCCCAAAAGCCTGTTGTATTTACAGAATAGCATGGCTGGGGTATTACTTTTGGGAAATGTGTGCAAAATGTGTGTGATTAATGTATCCCCCAGAACAGTTTTGGATGAGTGTAGAGAGCCAGTATAAGTGGGAATGGATGGTCTGAAGGGAGTCTAATGATGTGCAGTTGAGAAAATGCCCTGAAGATCTTTGAGCTGTATAAACTTTCGCACCAGGATGTCACCTTGTACACTCTTGTAACCCTGGTGATGTGAACATGAAAGCAGTGCTGAAAAGTCACAGCCAACCAGTGTGGAGTGAACAATTCCCTGTAAAGATGTCAGTGTATTGACTTTGCAGGATTGTGGTGCTTTTTGTCCAGGACTTAATCAAAGTGCCCACAATGCAAAAATAAATGCACAAGACTTTGAAAATGCACCTGTGCCTTAATTTATATGCTGCAGAGTTTTCCTTAAATACATAATATGATTAACTCAACAGCAGGTATTTGTGCTGAATGCTGTAGGCGGAAGTACATTTTTCATTGGTTTTCAATTAGAGGCACTTAGTGTTTGAGAGAGAACAACAGTGTGTTTTGGCAAGTGCCTCATGAGTTCCTTTGTTTATTACTGAAAAGTGAATGATCCTTAAAGCTAATAGCACAGAACACCAGGGTAGATAGGGTTGATCCATATACAATGAGAGGATACAGTGAGGCTAGAGCTGAAATGATACTATACAATAGTAAACTCAATCTTTTATATTTTTTTATATGTATTTTCAGAGATTTATCAGATTTATGTATTATCAGAGATTTTGCCATGCCATTTATACTGTAGTGGCTACTCCTTTAATATCTCTGGGTGTGTTTGGCCATTGTGAGCAAACTAATCATATTCCCATCAACCTCAGCTGTACTTTGTTTTTAGGGCTAATTATCAAATGTTACAATGCTAACATGCTAAACTAAGATGGTGAACATGGTATAGACATTATACCTGCTTAACATCAGCATGTTAGGATGCTGACTTTAGCATTGAGCTCAAAGCACAGCCTCATAGTGCCTCTAGCATGTCTGTAGATTTTCATCAATGTGATGTAGTACCTTGTTCATTGTTCATGTGTTAATTTTCTGGATTATCATAATCATTATAATTTCATATCAGAATATATAATGATATCACAATATAAAATTACATATCCTGTGATAGAGGAAATAACCACATTGCCCACTCATATGTGGAGACACAAACAAATTGCTGCAAGTGAGGAGAACAATCAAACTGCCACTTCTGCAGCACAAAATCTGGGAACATAACTCTCAAGACTCAAGATGTCATTCAGATGAGAAGAGAAATAAATGATTTACTCAAACATATCATACTTTATAGATCTATAGCAACACCTAGCATCTAGTGTAGAGTGATAGTCTATAAAAATGACAGTGTTTGAGCACCATTCTACCTGCAGTCTTACCCATCAGGCCTGAGGTCTGGTATTGACCTGTCTAGAGAGAGACGATCACTGAGGTAGCCATTATATCCATAGTACTGGAACATCTTCAGTGCCACCCGCCGGTTGTCTGGACCGAGCTCCTGACCCCAGTGAGCAAACAGCGACGAGTCAGAGAATGATGAGTCCGCCTGACCGTCCTCTCCCCTCCCTGGAGTCTCTAGGAGGCACAGGAAGACAAATAGCATGAATATTTGTCTAGGCCACAGCCTCTCAACCTACAGGTGAGGTTGTGCATAAGGTGACATTTAAGGAATGTGGAAAAACGATAGCGCTAATATAATCACTGTGATAAATGGTGTTTTCCTTGTGCTGTAATGTATGTTAGCAGGTGAAGGGTGGCCTGTTATTTACAGAGACTAATTGGGTGTCCTTCAACAGAAACACCGGGAGTTCATACACACGACAAAGAAGAGCTCTGGCGTCCTTGAACAAAAGATTCAATCCCTATGTTCTGTAGCTGACATTGCTCTTTGACCTACGCAGAGAGGAGAAAGTGAAACTAATTTCCCTAAAGGTATCGCTAGAGTAACACACACAAAAGCTTCCTTTAATAATTAAGCTTTAGCCACAGCCGGTTTAAATGCAAAAAAATACAGAATATAAAGGAGATAAAAATGAAGTGTTATCATTGTGAAGAATATACAAGTTTCCCAACTGCACTTGCACTGATTATAGTCTGTAGCTCTGAAATCTCAGTGATTAGGTCCTCTGTGGATTTATTTTTTTGCATCATAAATAAAAACAGAGCAAAAGCCTTCTCAGGTTTTTCATTTAATACAGCCATTTCAGTCCTAGTACCTGTTGGGACATAGCGCAGGGATTCAATAGTGTGCCACAGTCTGGTCTGAATATTGCCGAGTTTTAGTGTTATTGAACAGCACAGTGATATTTATGATCTGTGAAAACATGGGAGTACGGGTGAGAGGTCGGTGGTGGTAACCCAATGAAGTAGAATGTCATTTCATGTGCACTGAGATTAGTGACAAAGACTGAGCAGTATGATGGGTTGCCTCAGTAAATTTATACAACCTATCCTATATTACTAGACAGAGGTTTTCTAAGTAGACCACAAGGGGGCAATGCAACCACAAGGGGGCAAATGCAACCGCAAGGGGGCACAAGCCAGTGACTTCGTGTGCCAGTCCCAAGTCTGGATAAATGCAGAGGGTTGTGTCAGGAAGGGCATCCGACGTAAAACACATGCCAAATGCGAATCGTCAAAATGACTTCCATACCGGATTGGTCGGGGCCCGGGTTAACAACGACCGCCACCGGTGCTGTTGACCTACAGGGTACTGGTGGAAATTGGACTACTGTTGGTCAAAGACGAAGAAGGAGAGGAGGAAGGTGTGTTCGTAGGCAGAGAGAGAAGAGGAAAGTTAAGAATGCAGGACTGACTTTGAATGTTGGGACTATGACAGGGAAGGCTAGAGAGTTGATTGACATGATGCAGAGAAGGAAGGTGGACATACTGTGTGTCCAAGAGACCAGGTGGAAAGGTAGCAAGGCTAGAAGCTTAGGAGCAGGGTTGTTCTACCATGGGTCAGATAGGAAGGGGAAACGGAGTAGGAGTTATCCTGAAAGAGGAGTTTGTGAGGAATGTTCTAGAGGTGAAAAGAGTATCAGACAGGTTGATGAGTCTGAAGCTGGAAATTGAAGGGGCGATGTTCAATGTTGTGAGTGGTTATGCCCCACAGGTAGGATGTGAGTTAGAAGAGAAGGAGAAATTCTGGAGGGAGTTAGATGAAGTGATGCAGAGCATCCCCAGAGGTGAGAGAGTGGTGATTGGTGCAGATTTCAATGGGCATGTAGGTGAAGGGAACAGAGGTGATGAGAATGTGATGGGCAGGTTTGGTCTTCAGGACAGGAACGCAGAAGGACAGATGGTGGTAGACTTTGCAAAGAGGATGGAAATGGCTGTGGTGAACACTTTCTTCCAGAAGAGGCAGGAACATAGGGTGACATATAAGAGCGGAGGTAGAAGCACTCAGGTGGACTACATCTTGTGTAGACGTTATAATCTGAAAGAGACCAGTGACTGTAAAGTTGTGGTAGGGGAGAGTGTAGGCAGACAACACAGGATGGTAGTGTGTAAAATGACTCTGGTGGTGAGGAAGATGAAGAGGACAAAGGCAGAGCAGAGGACAAAGTGGTGGAAGTTGAAAAAGGAAGAATGTCGTGTAGTTTTCAGGGAGGAGCTGAGACAGACTCTGGGTGGTCAGGAAGTGCTCCCAGATGACTGGACCACTACAGCTAATGTGATCAGGGAGACAGGTAGGAGGGTACTCGGTGTGTCATCTGGTAAGAGGAAAGCGGACAAGGAGACTTGGTGGTGGAACGACGAAGTTCAGGAGTGTATACAGAGAAAGAGGCTAGCTAAGAAGAAGTGGGACACTGAGAGGACTGAAGAGAGTAGACAGGAGTACAGGGAGATGCAGCGTAAGGTGAAGGTAGAGGTGGCAAAGGCCAAACAAAGAGCATATGAGGACTTGTATGCTAGGCTGGACACTAAAGAGGGAGAGGTGGATTTGTACAGGTTGGTCAGACAAAGGATGTGCAGCAGGTTAGGGTGATTAAAGATAAGGATGGAAATGTATTGACAGGTGCCAGGAGTGTGATGGGAAGATGGAAGGAGTACTTTGAAGAGTTGATGAATGAGGAAAATGAAAGCGAACGAAAAGTAGAAGAAGTGACTGGTGTGGAGCAGGAAGTATCAAAGATTAGCAAGAGTGAAGTGAGGAGGACGTTGAAGAGGATGAAGAGTGGAAAGGCAGTTGGTCCTGATGACATACCTGTGGAGGTATGGAAGTGTCTAGGAGAGGTGGCAGTAGAGTTTCTGACTAGTTTGTTTAACAAGATCTTGGAGAAGGAGAGGATGCCCGAGGAATGGAGGAGAAGTGTACTGGTGCCAATTTTTAAGAACAAGGGAGATGTGCAGAGCTGTGGGAACTACAGAGGAATAAAGCTGATGAGCCATACAATGAAGTTGTGGGAAAGAGTAGTGGAAGCTAGGCTAAGGGCAGAGGTGAGCATTTGTGAGCAGCAATATGGTTTCATGCCTAGAAAGAGTACAACAGATGCAGTATTCGCTTTGAGGATGCTGATGGAGAAGTACAGAGAAGGTCATAGGGAGTTGCATTGTGTCTTTGTAG
This sequence comes from Siniperca chuatsi, assembly GCF_020085105.1. Lineage (NCBI taxonomy): Eukaryota > Metazoa > Chordata > Actinopteri > Centrarchiformes > Sinipercidae > Siniperca > Siniperca chuatsi. The sequence continues at coordinate 16,619,629 of NC_058042.1, forward strand.
ATTTAGAGAAAGCGTATGACAGGGTGCCGAGAGAGGAGCTGTGGTATTGTATGAGGAAGTCTGGAGTGGCAGAGAAGTATGTTAGAGTGGTGCAGGACATGTATGAGAGCTGTAACCACGGTGAGGTGTGCTGTAGGTGTGACAGAGGAGTTCAAGGTGGAGGTGGGTTTGCATCAAGGATCGGCTCTGAGCCCCTTCTTGTTTGCTCTGGTGATGGACAGGCTGACAGATGAGGTTAGACAGGAATCTCCATGGACTATGATGTTTGCGGATGACATTGTGATTTGTAGTGAGAGCAGGGAGCAGGTGGAGGAAAATCTAGAGAGATGGCAGTCTGTTCTGGAAAACAGAGGAATGAAGCTTAGCTGCAGTAAGACAGAATACATGTGTGTCAATGAGAGGGACCCAGGTGGAACGGTGAGGTTACAGGGAGCAGAGGTGAAGAAGGTGCAGGACTTTAAGTAACGGTTCAGAGCAATGGAGACTGTGGAAAAGAGGTGAAGAGGCGAGTGCAAGCAGGTTGGAATGGGTGGAGAAAAGTGTCAGGTGTGTTGTGTGATAAAAGAGTATCAGCAAGAATGAAAGGAAAGGTGTTCAAGACGGTGGTGAGACCAACGATGATGTACAGCTTAGAGACAGTGGCACTGAAGAAAAGACAAGAGGCAGAGCTGGAGGTAGCAGAGCTTAAGATGTTGAGGTTCTCTTTGGGAGTGACAAGGATGGACAGGATCAGGAATGAGTACATCAGAGGGACAGCTCATGTTAGATGTTTCAGAGATAAAGTCAGAGAGGCCAGATTGAGGTGGTTTGGACATGTTCAGAGGACAGACTGTGAATATATTGGTAGAAGGATGCTGAGGTTGGAGGTCTAGAGGAAGACCAAAGAGGAGATTTATGGATGTAGTGAGAGAGGACATGAAGTTAATGGGTGTGAGTGAAGAGGATGCAGGGTTAGATGGAGGCACATGATTCGCTGTGGCGAACCCTGAAAGGGAACAGCCGAAAGGAAAAGAAGAACCAGGTTTTCTAAGTAGAACAAAACCCAGAAAATAATTTGCTTCATAATAATTTACCTCATTGAAAAGGACTGTGAAAATGGAATTCCCTGTCCATGGGTAATAATGGCATATTGTTAATTAAAATGTCCTAATCAGCAGGAAATGAAATGTAATGAAAATTGTTTCTGGTCTCATCTGTTAATAATTTCATTAAAAGAGAAGGCATCAGTCCCCTGCAGCATATTGAGGCTTTATGACAATAAAAGAGACCAATATTATTATAAAGCTTCACTATTTTAGGTTACTGCTGACAGACTGAGGTTATCAGGAATGATTCACAACCTACCAGACATAATAAACAGTTTTGTTTTCTTTTTCAGAGTAAAATGAAATGCAAGCTAGGAGAAGAGTGTTAAGAAGGATTTCTTCTTTGAATTAGCATTATCTGTCATAGCTGTGTTTTCTGCTGTTTTAAATTATTATATGTCTCACAAGTTTCAGAATATGATAAAGATAAATGAACAGTTTAGGCTAATAAATTAAGACTAAAATCCATTTTTATTATTATCTCAGACATGAAATAAAATATGAGGAATGAACATAAACCGAGAAGCCTCAAAGACCCTAAGAGGAGAGGAAAGGCTTTGAGCCCTCAGTGACACTGCAAGCAAAAGACAAGGTTAAAAGTCCAGAGTATAGCATTTAGGAGAATCTATTGGCAGAAATGGAGTATAATATTTACAGGTATGTTTTCATTAGTGTATAATCACCTGAAAATAAGAATCATGTTTTCATTACCTTAGAATAAGGTTTTTATCTACATAGGGAGGGGATGTTTCTACAGTAGCCCAGAATAGACAAACCAAACACTGTCTCAGGATAGGGCCTTTTGCGTTTTTCGCGAGTTTCACGGCCACCGTAGTTTCTCCTACACGCTTGGAAGGGGAGGGTGAGACAAGCGTTATTCAAATGGTTGCAAACTACAATTTCACCGCTAAATGCCACTAAATCCTACACACTGGACCTTTAAGTGTGTGTGCGTATGTGCAGTATGCATGTGTTTTAAGCAGATTGGAGAAGGTTAATATTCATGAGCAGATTATTTTAACACACGAGTGACAAACAGTCAGCCAAGTAAGAACTAAGACAACAATATGGAAGCATGAAGGGATTACATTATTCACCAAAACAAAAAGAATTGCTTCTGAAAAAGCAAGAGATTTCAGTAAATGTCTTTGGGAGGTGAACAAAACTATTGTACCTGTAAAATTAAAACATGCAGTACCTGTCTTGCACATCTGGTTATTAAAGTACCACTCCACTCAAAAATGTGTTTTCCTTATGTTTAAGTTCCCTAAAATGTCATTTGCATCTATGAAAAGTTTGTCACTAGAGAGGTGTTTTCACATTCGTCTACTGAAGGGGGAGATGTTTGTACACTTTCCTAAAATCTGAGATTCAAACGTACTCCGGGCGAGCTGGATTTGGCACGTCACAAATCGAAAGCCAACCGCAATGCCACTGGCAACGAAACCTGAAACCTCCAGCACAGAACGGTCTTGTCAGTACAGAGCGAAAGTTTGCACTAAGTTAGCGAAAGTTTTGACAGCAAACATGGTAGAGTGCAGTTTGTAAACTGACCCTGGCGCTTCCTTCAACTATCTACTAACATTACGTTATAACAATGTGAACACACTGTAACATCGTAGCAGATATTATTGGATGTTTCATAACCACTAACGCTGTGTCAGCCACTGCCAGTTACAAGCTAACAAACAACATAAACAAATAAAAGATGCTAACTACACTTAACATTCTGATACGTCTGCTAGTCGCTGACGTTGGTGCACAACAGACTCCTCTTTCGAGTCTCACTGAGTGTGAGTGCAACAAACTAACTCACTAGCTTAGGACTTCAAAGTTCTTTTGTATTCAACACAAAACGTCAGTGAATAAAAGTCTCGAATCCAAAGTTCTTCGTTTGACTGTTTAATTATGAATCTCGAAACAAAATACCAAATAAATAATTTAAAACTTCGGATCTTTACTTTTCTTACAAATTAACTGTGTAGTTCCGTGTAGGTCAAATGACTATGTTGCTCCAGAGTCCAGTGGCTTCTGACTATTTCGCAGGGTTTGTGAGAATTAAAAATTTTAATGAAGGTTGATTGCCTATTATATTAATACCATGTTGAAACTTTTTTACACATATACACACACACACACACACACACACACACAGGGCATGAGGTTTAACAATTCAAAGTGTTGTCCTGCAGACTGCTGACTGTAGGGAAAAGTTGATTAGCTGTTGCAAACAGGCTTACACTTATACAAAGAAACAGGGATATCAGAAAGAACATCATGTACTGAGGACAGTATGTATTGTAATGACCATGAGAGGAAAAGTATCAGTTTTGGGGAACGAAGCAGAGACTTTAGCAACTTACAAACAGAGGAAGTGTAGGATTCCTCCACTAGGGCGCTGTGTCCACACGAAGGGTGGAATCGTGTGCCTAGAGGCTGGGACCAGCCTGTGCACCACCGAAGGGAGAGCTAAGTCTAAACCACAGCTCCTCCCCACCTCTGTAGAAACCTATCAGATAGTTGTACATTTTCATTTAAAACTCTGTGTAATGTTAAGAAAGGCATTCTTTTTTAGGATGATGGCTACAGATTAACAGCTTGCTGACTGTGGTTTTCTGAATAGAAAAGATCCTTGTACAAGATGCTTTTGATCCTCCAATTCTTTAATAAATGCCAAATTAAGGAATAGCTTCTCTCCAGACTTTTCTTTTGCAAATAAACGAACGCGCTCACAAATTTGGTGACCCCGACGTGATTTGCTGAGGAAGAAAAGGAGAAAATTCGACGCTGTCCACTGCTGAGGTTTTTCCGGTGGGACCGGCTCTGTGTTTCTGGACTCCTCGTCACTCACCGGGCGCCCTCAAAGAAAAGGTAAGCAGAAACCTGTTGTTAACAACCAAATTCTGTGCATTGACTGATACCAAATTAAAAGTGAGTGAGGAGGAGGTAAGGAAATTACAGTCTAAATCTTATAATATAAATAGCTACATTGAACAAACAATAAGTGACTGGTGAATTGGAGAATCAAAAGTTAAGGCCAATATAGGGTTTGAGTCCCTAAGGGTTGGAGTCCCGTGAGTTATACTCACAAAGTACCAAAAACTTAGGGTTAGAGTCCCTAAGAAAACAGGGTTAGAGTCCTTGAGGGTTAGAGTCCCATGAGTTTTATCACAAATTACCAAAAATAAATTAGGGTTAGAGTCCCTGAGAAAACAGGGTTAGAGTCCCTGAGGGTTGGAGTCCCGTGAGTTTTATCACAAAGTACCAAAAATTAGGGTTAGAGTGAGTGAAAGACATTAATGACTTATTTGGGGATTTGTGTGTATAATAATATTGAGTGCATGTGTCATTAATGTATGGGAGGTAGATATTAAAAGGGGAATGAATGTGAAACTGGGTTAAAAAAAAAAATTTAAAGGTGCACTAAGAAAAAATTTAAGTATGTTTTTTTGGGAATAAAGCGAACAATTACTATTGGGAATGAAGTGGTATCACTATAAAAGCAAATAAAACTAAACAGAATAGTAATAATAAGACAAAATAATACATTTTGAAATTTAAATTGTCTTTATGGTGAAATAGTATAGTATCTTAATAGAAAATATAGTTACATGTGTTGAAAATTGCTCTGTGTTTTAAAAAAAGCAATGTTGAGAATCGCAATGTTGGTGGATTTGTGAAATTGAGCAGTGTAATGTTGGGTTGTTCTCATGGACATGAGTGACTGGGGAGACGTGCCATGCCTCCTGGGTAGATTGCCAACTGTGTCTTACGAAGATATTGTGTGTTAACATTAAGTGACAAGCCGGTCGCATTCGGCCTCCTCCTGTTGTTTTGACATTAGAAGAACGTGTAGCTGCATGTGAGAAGACACTAATAGGGTTAGGAAAGTTGTGGATTGTGTAGTTTATGGTCTTAAAGTTGTGGATTGTTTAGTTTATGGTTTTAATCTTAAGATACATTGGTTTGGGTTGTATGATCGATTTGAAAATATTAAAAGGACACCTGAAGGTGTGTGTGTACAAATATAATGGGAGATCAGCCTATGAGTTTGGGCCAGTTAAAGGCACATGTGATACAGAAGCTAGAGGGAAAAGTAGGTAAAAAAGACAAGGGACAGACAAAGAAAGCAGTGGACAAGTTGTGGGAGAAATGGGAGAGACAGGGTCTCCTCACCAGCAACCAGGAAGCTGAGCTGCCCACCCTTCAAGTGATCATGTGCATGGTGACTGCTGCAGCTGCAAATCATAGAGAAGCCCTTTGTGATTGGGAGACAGCAGGAAGCCATAAATGGGGATTGGCATATAGGAGACTGGAAAAAGCTAAAGACAGAGATGTGACCACCACAGCCATTTGTGCAATAATGACAGCAGCAGGCAAGAGCCAGGGGAAGGCGGAGAGAAAAAAAGGGAGGGGTCAGTAGCAGCCTCACCAACAACAACTGTGCTGCCAGTTTCCCCATCAGCACCTCCAGAGAAAGGGAATCCGCTCAGCCAACTATACCCCTCCCTACCGGAAATTGACCCTCCCCCATACCATACACATCACAGCTCTGAGAAACCCTCCTCTCCACCAGTGCAGGCCCCTATGGTGCTTGTAAAAGGAGGACAACTGGACATCGAAGCACCAAACGATGAAATGGCCAAAGCCTTCCACAAAGAAGCGGCAGGAGCCATAGGAACACTGACTAGACTCATGGAGCACTCCATGAGCCGAGTGGATGATTTGACATCAGCTGTAGCTGGTCTCCCCCTGTCCATATCACTGTCAAACCAGGGCACGGTCCTATATGGCGTCCTCAATACCGCCTCAAACCAGAACAACAAGAGGGCATTGCAGACACAATCCAAGGTCTGCTTCAAACTGGCGTCCTCATTTCATACAAGTCCACATGGAACACTCCCATTCTACTTGTGACAAAAGGGGAAGGAAAAGGCTGGAGGATGGTGCAAGATTTCCACCCGGTGAATGCTGCCACAGTACCTGAGGCCCTCCCTGTTCCTGACCCATACTTGGCCCTCCAAAACATTGGTCCACAGCACCAGTACTTCACTGTGGTGGACTTGGCTAATGCATTTTTCCGCTTACCTTTAGACCAAGAATCAAGAGAATATTTTGCTTTCACGTATAAGGACCGGACATATAGTTACACCAGACTACCACAAGGCTATGGGGACAGCCCTGGACTGTTCAACGCTGTACTAAAACAACACCTCACACCTTTGGCTCTACCCCAAGATGTAGTGGTCATACAGTACGTAGACAACATTCTCTTGGCTGCGCCTACAGCTGAAGCCTGCCTGACTGCTACACACTCCCTTGCTCACACTGCTTGCAGAACAAGGGTACAAGGTCAAAAGAGAAAAGGTGCAAGTTTGCAGACGCATGGTTGTGTTTCTAGGCCGTGAGATCTCTCACGAAGGACACACCCTCACCGCCTCACAGAAGTCATCCATCCTGTCACATGGGAAACCAGCCACAGTCCAACAAATGCTAGCCTTTCTAGGCCTGACAGGGTATAGCCGTAACCATGTTCCAGCGTATGTGGAGCTCACACAACCCCTTAGAGACATGGTGGCAGAGGTGGGAAATCGCAACCTCACTGGCCACTTGTCATGGACCCAACCAGCTGAAGAGGCTTTCACCCTCACAAAACAAGCACTGGCACAAGCTGCTGCTCTGACATCACCTGACTACACAAAATCCTTCCATCTTGATGTTTCTGAAAAAGCTGGAGTAGTTAATGCTGTGCTTTTCCAGAAAAAGGAGGGAGAAAGAAGAGTGCTAATGTACCACAGCTCCAAACTGGATAATATGGAAACAGGGCAAGCAGGATGTACAAGGTACTTAGCAGCATTGGCAAGAGCAATCACAAAAACAAGCCACATAGTAATGTGCCACGAATTGAAAGTGAACACTGATCATGGAGTAGTGGCATTTTTGGGATCAAGTGCATTCACCTTCTCCACAGCAAGAAAAATGAAAATTTCAGACATTCTGCTGCAACCACATGTCACATAATGTGAACATGGCAAGTGGACTGACCACAGACAATAGCCAAGCGCATAATTGTGCGGAAAGAGCTGAGAAAGATGTCAGACTCAGAACGGATCTGGAAACAGAACCTCTACAAAACCCAGAAGTGATCCTATTCACAGATGGATGCTGCTACAGAAGAGACAGTGGAAATGTGGCCTCCTATGCTGTAGTAAAACAGGATCCACACACAAAGACGCATCTCACAATAGACCGAGGTCTCATACCACAACCAGCCTCAGCACAGCTGGCTGAAATAGTGGCCTTAAGAAGAGCCCTGGAGTTGTCTGAAGGAAAAAGAGTGAACATCTACACAGACTCAGCCTATGGACATGGAGCTGTACATGTGGATGGACCGCAGTGGGTCAGAAGGAACTTCCTGACTACAGCCAACACTCCAGTAAAGCACCGAGCACAGCTAGAAAAACTGGTAAGAGCAGTGCTACTGCCTGCAGCTGTGGCCGTGATGAAATGCAAAGGACACCAGAAACTAGACACCAGCATAGCTGAAGGAAATGATGCTGCAGACTTAGCGGCCAAGAAGGCGGGAGGATACACACCAAGGCAGATGTCTGTCACCATTGAACAACTACCAGAACTAACAGAGAAAGACATCATTGACATGCAAGAACAAGCAGGAGTATACGAGCAAAGTGAATGGCATCGGAAAGGAGCAACAAAGAAGGAAGGCCTGTGGAGAGCTCATGATGGAAGAATAGTGGCTCCAGCCAAACTTTGTCAGCTACTACTCAAACAAGCACACGGCCCAGCTCATGAGAAGAAAACACAGAAGAACATTGAAGGATGCTGGTGGCATCCCCACGACAGCCATAGTGGAAAACTATGTGACAGACTGCTACACTTGCAATGGACACAACCCTAAGCAGACATACAAGTGCCCAATGGGAAGGTTTCCAGTACCAGAAGCACCATTCCAAGACATCACGATCGACTTCACCGATATGGGTGTGGAAAACAGAACAAAAGGCTACCGTTACTTGCTGGTGATGGTGGACAGATTCACCAAGTGGGTAGAGGCAATACCATGCAAAAAAGAGTCAGCAGATGTAGTAGTAAAATGGTTGAAAAATGAGTTAATACCAAGATACGGGGTCCCGCGTAATGTACGCTCAGATAACGGCTCACATTTCAGTAACAAACAGCTGGGGGAGGTGGAAAAAGCACTGGGAATAACATAGATTTGGAGCAGTGTATCATCCCACGTCGCAGGGTTTGGTGGAAAGAGCCAACTAGACTCTGAAAAGAAAGATTGCTAAAATCTGTTTTGGCACAAAGCTCAGTTGGGTGGATGCACTGCCTTTGGCGCTTATGTCCATGAGAACGTCCCCAGGGGCCAAGACACACTTGACACCCCATGAGTTGCTGACAGGTAGGCCAATGCCAGGGCCACCCAGGAGAGGAGGTCATATGCCCCTCTGGATGTCTGGCAGATTGACTGTGACGAATACATGACTGCATTGACTAACTTGACCCGAGTTTTGTGTAAACAGGTACAGCTGGCCGAACCCGAAGCAACCCTCACTGAGACTCCAGCAGTACAGGTAGGGGATTGGGTACGGGTGAAAGTTCACAAGAGAAAGTGGACTGATCCCAGGTGGACAGGACCTTATGAAGTGGTTGAGTGTACCTCACACGCAGTCCAGGTAAAAGGAAAAGCTGGAGCAATTTGGCACCACCTGACACATTGTGTACCAGCCCCACCACCCTCACACACATTAGCGGAGGTTAGAACTGAATTGGCTGAACACAAGGGCTCTAAAAGATAAAACTAAGAATTTGACCCAAAGAAGTTGAGAAGCCCTAACTGTCATGGCTGACCCTAGGGGTCGACCGTGGCACCCTTTTCGCCAACCAGGCCTCTGTGGCCTAAGGGGAACAATTTGTTTTCTTCTCTGTGTTTCCCTCTTAATAGTGATACCCTTGTTATGCTTGGAAATGCAGCAGTTAAGAAATGAAGTAGCTAATGAAACCACCATTGAATCCCTGGTACTCACAACCAAGGCCACACCCTTGTCTGATCAAGTACATCGAGTCAAGAGACGCATTGGTGGAAGGGTCTTCAATGTTGTTCTAGATAAGACAGAACATCAGTGGGTTGAGGGAGCAGTAAACCTTACATTCACTGAGGGAGTGACAGCATCACTAAAAGTAGACGCCTGCAGCATTATCAACTGTGGAGGTAATCATGCTGCGTGGCATTGGTCAGACAAATACTTATGCATAGTGTACCAAAATACTCAGAGTGGACATAGGTGTTCCCTTTGGAGTCAGGCATTATGGACTACTGCAGCAACAGACTATGGCTATCAAATACAGGGGGTAGACAAGCACAATGATTTAAAAAATAGACTGTCCATAATAAAAGCCAGTCAACCGGCTGGCTGTGAAAAAATGAACTGCAACCCCCTTATACTTACCTTAAAAGATCCAGAACCGGGTGATGCCAGACTGTATACTTTGGGGGCTCATGTCTCTGGCACGGACCCACTAGGTTTAATTAAAATCAATATAATCAAGCCAAACTACATGCACTTCCCCGTTCAACCCACACCCGTCTTCAACCCTAGAGGTATACAGGGGCCCGCACGTTACCTATTTGACAAATGTTACCTACGATGATAAATTAGCTTTAGAAACTGGTTACACAGAGAAAAATGAGTGGTTGGAGTGGGTGAGATGTACTGCTCAATCCACAGGTCAAACTGATTGTGTTGCGTGTGCCAAAGCCAGGCCTATGTTGGGCACCATGCCCTTTAGACTAAACACCTCTAATGATCCTGAAGGCCTACAATGTGTAACTAAATTGTTTAGTTCAGGGTCACATCCCACCAACAGCAAATGTAAAACTTTGGCCTTGCTCTTTCCTCCTGTTGCTAGCCCAGATACACCTCCATCAATCGTTGTATATGCTGGTAATTACACCTGTTTCAGCAGAATAGGGGATGGTACTAATGTAGGTAAATTACCAAGGAGCTACTGTGCAGTTTCTGTAAACATCGCAAACGACTCCGGAAATTTCACTGCCTCTGCATTCACTAACCAAAATGTATCCAGAGCTGATTTGTGGTGGCTGTGTGGGGATAATAAACTGCGTCCCCTTCTGCCCAAACAATGGACAGGCACTTATGCCATGGCCCAGTTAGTTATGCCATTCCACTTACTCCCTGCTGATGCGAAAGATTTGCCTAAAAGACTCCCCCATGGCCCTTACCAGCGTATTAAGAGAAGCATTCCAGGAGGTTCATTCAATTCACACGTGTATATAGATGCTGTAGGAGTTCCTAGAGGTGTACCTGAGGAGTTCAAGGCCAGAAAGCAAATTGCTGCAGGATTTGAGTCCTTGTTCTTCTATGTTACTATAAATAAAAATGTGGATTGGATAAATTACATTTATTACAACCAACAGAGGTTTGTCAATTACACCAGAGATGCTGTCAAAGGAATTGCGGAACAATTGGGACCAACTTCTCTTATGGCCTGGCAGAATAGAATGGCTTTAGATATGCTGTTGGCAGAAAAGGGTGGAGTTTGCAAAATGTTTGGGGATTTCTGCTGTACATTCATTCCCAATAATACTGCCCCTGATGGAAGCATCACCAAGGCTCTAGCTGGCCTTACTTCCCTGTCTGAAGAGTTGGCTGAAAATTCAGGCATCAACGACCCGTTCAGTAATTGGGCAAATCATTATTTTGGTAAATATAAGGCCCTCTTCATGTCACTAATTGTTTCCTTTGCTTGTTTCGCAGCCATTTTAGTGTGCTGTGGCTGTTGTTGCATCCCCTGCTTACGTGCATTGATCAACCGTCTCATTACCACTGCTCTTACCAAAGAGAAAGACCCTCCGCCTTACCAAATGCCCCTGTTAGGTGAAGCTTTGGAGTCAGATGAGGAAGAAGAGTTACAGGAGGTACAGGTAGATGGGGACGGGGGTTGTAGTATGTAGTTGCATCATTTCGATTGAGTTTACACCTTAAAAGGTGTAAAAGGAGGGATTTGTGAGAATTAAAAATTTTAATGAAGGTTGATTGCCTATTATATTAATACCATGTTGAAACTTTTTTACACACACACACACACACACACACACACACACACACACACACAGGGCATGAGGTTTAACAATTCAAAGTGTTGTCCTGCAGACTGCTGACTGTAGGGAAAAGTTGATTAGCTGTTGCAAACAGGCTTACACTTATACAAAGAAACAGGGATATCAGAAAGAACATCATGTACTGAGGACAGTATGTATTGTAATGACCATGAGAGGAAAAGTATCAGTTTTGGGGAACGAAGCAGAGACTTTAGCAACTTACAAACAGAGGAAGTGTAGGATTCCTCCACTAGGGCGCTGTGTCCACACGAAGGGTGGAATCGTGTGCCTAGAGGCTGGGACCAGCCTGTGCACCACCGAAGGGAGAGCTAAGTCTAAACCACAGCTCCTCCCCACCTCTGTAGAAACCTATCAGATAGTTGCACATTTTCATTTAAAACTCTGTGTAATGTTAAGAAAGGCATTCTTTTTTAGGATGATGGCTACAGATTAACAGCTTGCTGACTGTGGTTTTCTGAATAGAAAAGATCCTTGTACAAGATGCTTTTGATCCTCCAATTCTTTAATAAATGCCAAATTAAGGAATAGCTTCTCTCCAGACTTTTCTTTTGCAAATAAACGAACGCTGACAGGTTCTATTTCTTTCATACTAAATCTAACAGCCAATCAAATTGCATTATACTAGATCACTGGCTAACTGTTTACATTCCAATTTCTACGTTTCATTTGCAACACAAGTTTTTCTCAGATTTACAAAATAAACTCAAAATATTATTACTTCCATAGAAATGGCTTCAACACTGAGGCTCAAACATGTATTGCTGCCTCAATCTCTCTGATGTTTCTTCTAACTCTAGCCATATCAACGCTCTTGCACGCTCACCATGGATATATGTCTCTAACCACATCCATGCTTAAACAAAATATTAATCACAGCAGTGTATTTTTACATACTTACATACAACGTGTCTGGAGGGCAACTCTAAGAGGCCATGTGAATATTTACCTCAACACTGAGTCTGACCTTTACACAGGCACCGAAAGATGCTTTCAATAACCTTTTGACATTTGGTGATAACTTTCACTAGATATTTATATTTGCTAAATATTCTTTAATCCAAAGCTCTAAAAACCCCTTGTACACTACCTTCTCAGCACCAAACAGCAGACAGACACAGTTAGAGACTAGCTGGTGAACATAGTAGAGCATTTAGCAGAGCCAGATATTTCCATCAGGAGTTGGTGGAGACCAAAAACAGAGCTCAAAGAGAGTGAATATTGTATTTGCATTCACCTGGTTCTAGCCTGGCTCTGTCCAAAGGTAAAAAAATTTTGCCTACCGTACCTCTAAACCTCACTAATTACCACGTTATATGTTATTTGTTTAATCTTTATAAAAACGAGGTCTAAAAATGTCAAGTTGTGGTTTTGCAGGCTTCACTGCTGACTAGCTGCGGGCCAGCTAACTGGCTGTAGCTACATATTTTATCAGAGACGGTTTAGAAGGGAGACGGCTCACTTGAGAGCCATTTCCTGTATCTGTGTCATGTGGGTTTCACCGCTGCCTCGCCCCTTTAGGAGACTAGTGGCAGGTCTATTCACTCCAAAGGGAGAAGTGATTGTGAGCACAGATTATGAAGATTTTCTCACCCCATAGTCACCAAATTAAATATCAGGCCCATTTTTCACAAGCCACATATCTTCCGAACATCTGACACTGAAATGGCATTTTTCAGACAGACAAATTAGGAGAAAATGAACTTTGATTAAAAGCTGTCTCTGTCTCAGCAACACACTCTCGCGAGATCTGGCAACATCTCTTCTCTAATCGGCGGCCTGGTTTCACTGTAGTGCTGCAGACGTCGCAGAAATTCAACAGGGACTTTTATGTGAAACCATGAATTAAAAGTTAAAACTGAAATAACACTTGTGTTTCTTTACTTAATAATACTATTATTGTTATTATTATTTAATAGGAGTGAGGCTACCACACCCACCCACATCTTATTTCCTATGACAATGTATGTATTTTAGCTGTAATGAAAGTTATAGCTGCAGCTAATTAATGTGGCTAATTAAGAAATACACGAGCAACCAAAGCCTCTTACATTTACAATACCAAATGTGGTAGTCTATTGTACACACAGTTATCCATCTTTTACACACCACAATTACATAGCTGTATTTAAAAAAAATGCTCAGTGAAACATTAACAAATCAAAAAGTCAACCAACATCCAAGTTGAGAGAACAGTGAATGTTGCGAGCCTGAGGTGGAATAACTTCAAATCCTCACATTCAACACACAGTTGTTAAAGTTTCACTGGTGTAAAGAAGAGGGCAAGTGTCTCAGCTCTTGATAAGACAACACTGTGATTAGAATAAGGACAGGATAAAAGTTCCGCAAGTCTTTCAATCCTGGCAAGTATGCCTGAAGGGGCATTCATTTGACTGCTTGTGGTTATTAATTAAGCCTACATAGACAGCTTTCCCCAGCGGTGAATCCCGCAAGCAGCGGTTAGGGCAAGTTGATGTTATTTGGACAGGGTAACCTTGGCAACTTGTTCTGTTTAGTGTGGTGTTTTAGTTGTACATATACAGTAGATGATTGACAAACATGCTAGTACAATCTTACTGTAATGGGTTCAAATAAATCACATACAACAAAATAATTTCACAGTATGTCACATGACTTATGTTTCATCGAGCAGATCATGTGACTTACTGTTACCTTGTGTTTGGAGAGTGGTTTCCTCTTGAGTACACATTCAGTCAAGTAACCTTGGTGCTAACTCAAGTAAAACGCAGCCAAGTACCTGAGGCAAAAACTAGTGTGTGTGTGTGTGTGTGTGTGTGTTTGTGTGTGTGTAGACAGGTGAAGTATTCCCTAAGCTTCCCAGCAGCACTCCAGGCGTGTGTGGAGTGCTGCACTAAGTGTGTTTCCATTGCGTGCACAGCAAGGCAACTGAGTTATAGCTGTCTGCTCCCACCGACACAGAGGAGGGAGGCAGGAGAAAAGATATATACACACATACAACATGTACACACTCATTGTCATTAACATAACTGAAAAAACAAAATTGCTGGAGAACAAACTTCTTACTTAACAAAGAAGTCACTGAAAGAGGACAATAAAGCCCCAGGTCCTACATGAACTTTTTAGAGGCACAGCAGCACAGTTGAATTATTAAATTTGATCCCATAAAAGATAGTTCACAGTGATGAAACTGCCCCACAAAGATTTTATAAAATTGTATTTATTCACCTTGTGCCTGCTGTGGAGAGGAAAATGTTTTGAATTTCAAACGAAAATCATTATCATTTTTGACACCTCAGAGATAACTCCCTTCCATGCAACACTAACTTGCGGTGGTACAGATGTAGACTTTTGATAAAACTGCTGTAGGCCTGAATTTTTTTACCTGCCTCTCCATACTCTAAACTCTTTTGTACACTGGGAGGATAGAGGGAAGCATTTGGCCGTTGTAACAGTTTCATTGATATCAATAAAAGGGTAAAATCTCAGTCGAGAGATCTTTATTGCATACCAGATGCTGTTTATTTATTTTTTAGGGCCTCAATCTCTGCTAACATTTAATTGTTTGGTGTCAAAAGTGTTGAAAGTCTTTGTTTATATGTTGTATATTTTATAGGGTTTAGTGAGACCTGAGATATGTAAGGGTGTTGGTGTTTCCCAGTATGCAAGAAGCAGGTGATGTTGTGTTTCTTTATGGTAGCCTACAGTCACAGCAACATGATGGTGCAGCGCTGGTGTGTCAGATTTATTGCAGAGCAGCACTTCCTTTGATACTAGAGGGTTTTGATGACAGTAAATGAAAATGTCTGAAGCAGCTGATTCCGAAGATTATATTTTTTGTGCCAAGTGATCAGTTACGTGCGCCTCGACCATCTGGTAAATCAATCAAAGTTTGCTTTCTTTAACTGATTTCCACCCAGGAACATGAATTATAAAGGGCAGAAAGCCGCAGACTGCTTACTGCACATTAAGCTTTGTTTTCATACCGAACAATTCCAAGAATAAAACATTTCTTTGTATCGTTTACTACACTTATGCTTTGAGATGTATATATTTTTAATATAAAGCACGGCTTACAGACAGTTAAACGTGTTACTTTAAAGTGTATTCAACATAATCTCCAGCACCACGGACAGCCAGTGTTAAGTTGTTTGTATATAAACATAAAAAATTGATTTGCTACTGAAAGGCATCAATAAGTTTATGGCAAAAATATGTTTTTGGCAGATTATTATTATATCATTGTTAGTACGTATATGTTTACTCAGTCTGTGTTACATAACTACTGGGTCTCCAAAGACCTGAGGTATTTAGGAATGTTTGTCAAAAAAACCCATGAATTTAAGGGTTAATGTAAACAGTCAAACTATTTCTGAACAGCCTCTTATGGGGCTTGCATGTTGCCATACTCCAAGTAAGCCAAATACAGTTCACTTCTGTGTTTCGCCTCAATAATTTAGAGACTACTTGCATCCTGACTGAACTCTCAGATACAGAGCAACAAAATCCTCCTTATTACACGGAGAGACAGAGTTACTTTAGGCAGCTACTGTAGAAGTCAGGTATACTATATATACTGTATACTGTTTTAATCAGATAAAGATCCCTCTTTGACCTTGACACCAGATAATCATTTAAAAACGAGTCTGTAGTTCTTTGTCTGTTCCACAGATTTCACTGTCTGTAAATACCCTCCAATTACAGCAGACTGTTTGCAATTTATCCTCAGTCATTGTGTCATTTTACATCTAAAATAATGAGAGCGGAGCATAAAGCCACAACATCAAACGCTGTTGTGCAGTCAAAATATTCATTGTATATTCATTCTGACATGACTGAGAGGGCGGAAAAGACCTTGACAACAGGTCTCATCATCCACATGAAAATTTCAGGACACACCGGTGTTTCTACAACTTGATATCAAAGAAGAGATCAAGTATTTAAAAACTTTTCACATTCAAGGCAGTTTTGACAATAGTGCAGAAAATCCCCTGCAAGCTGCTACAGTCACATTTACTAGTTTTTCAAATGCATTTCCCGCAGAGCAGCTCAAGACTACACATCTAAACAATAGCTTCTTTTCCTGTCTTGTCTTACAGAAACTTATATTCAATCATTTATTATCTTACTTGAATAATAATCTAATTATGATGTAATATTTTGAGTGTTCCAATACAATTATATCCTCAAACAACACAGATGTTTTTTTAAAAAGTATATTGCTCAGGTTTAGTCTTCCACCTTTTCAGTTCGCACTTTGACAGCAAAGATCACACTAGGTGATAATTCAATAATATTGTTTATCTACTTTCAGTGGAATCATGATATGAAAATATTGTGTGATTGTTTTACAAAATCCTGTTGTCCAAATTAATGATTCTGAACAAATGTCTAATATAAACTAACAAAAAGAATGATTTAAGTTCTTGTTTTACACATGTGAAGACCTTTGTGAGATGTAATGCATGGCAGTGAAACACAGTTCATTGCATTCAACATCAACTGCATGTATATTGATATAGCTAAAAATACTCTTTTTAATATTGTGACATTGACTTCAACCATATTGCCCGGCCCTAACCACTCTTACTGACACATCTCCATGACTGGGTGGGTACACAGTACATAACTGGACTGGTAAGCAGTAGACATGACCTTCTCTATCACTTAGTTCCTCATGCTCTACAGCACATATTACATGTGTTTTTCACTGAGGTTCTGTCATCTGTACAATACTTTTCAGTCTGTGTTTTGCTCCCCTTGGTCACATAATTCAGAAATAGTGTTTACAAATTACATATACTATAGTATAGCAGAACCAAGAGATGTCTCAAATCAAATCACGTTTATTGTCACCAACTCCAGCTCTAAGCCAGTGCCTTGGTCAAGGGTACTGACAGGAGAATTAACCTAATATACATGTTTTTGATGGTGGGGGAAACCGGAGCACCTGGAGGAACATGAGGAGAACATGCAAACTCCACACAGAAAGGCCTTACCCCAACCGGGAATCGAACCCAGGACCCACTTGCTGTGAGGCGACAGTGCTAACCACTTTATTTGGTCTTCTAAACACTATTAGTTCACTCAGAAATAAATGATAAAATAATTCTCCAAATATTAAAACGCTAAAGAATTTGGATTAAAATCTAGTGCAATCTCTGTACATGGGATATATAGTAGCAGTAAATCAAAGGCAACAGGACATTCTGGTATGTTTTGAAGAAGTTTTGCCACTTATTCAAAAGCCAGCAGAATTACTGAATGGAGCAAAAACAACACACCCGATATGCAAGGTGGAACGACTTCGAATATAGATATCTGCCACCATGACTCACTCCAATCTGCCACCCTGGAACCTTAAACACAGGAGAATTGATTTCATTCATTAAATGTCTGAACCTTGGGTGAGTGGAGGTGCGACCCGAGGTAAATACTATCATTAATTCATCATCATAATCCATTTAGCTGTTTCCATGCATATTTTGAATTTAAACATGAAGAATCCTCAACGGACATTAAAATATGTTTATATATAATACCCAAATATTGCAAAAGCACAGCTGCGCGTTAAAAACATGCAAAGGGCAGCACTGATGGGGGCGTGTTGTTTCAGCCAACGATGAGACAATGAAATACGATCCAGAAAGGCCGTTAACAGATTCATGAGTCTGAAGGTTTATCATACACTAAAACACTACACATCGGTTATAATACTCTGAGACAGGATTTTAAAACTCTGGAGAGTTATCACAACGGCAAATGTTTTATCTTTCATCGTGACAGTCGCAAAGTAGAAATACCACTTCACCATGTTGCCCTCTCTTCAGAGTACTCACATTAAGAGTAATTCATAGAAAAATATATCAATTTGCTTTTTGTAACAGCTTGACACAGATGGCTCCCTTCCCACGTCCTTCAAATACTCTTCTCTAAATGTGTAGCTTATGTTTTTTTATTCTAACTTGACATGTTAGCAGGTGAAGAGAAAGATTCTACTGTGTTTCAGTTCAGAAGTACTGTTATGATAATAACTGCTCTTATCTTCCAGCGACATATAGAAGGTCAGTCATGCTTTCATCTCTTTATGATTGAACTCGTTCTGTTCCTGCCTTTACCATTTTAGCTGCAGGTAGGAAATATTGCTGGTAGGCTCCTAACAGAAGCTAAATGACACAATCATATTACTCCGGTTTTATCATCTTTGCATTGGCTGCCTCTGAGGTTTTGAATCAATTTAAATATTTAATTGATCACAGCATCGCCCGATTCCAAATTATATCTCAGGTCCCCCAAGAGCCAGGCCGCGAGAGTCTTAGATCTTAAGGAAACAACCTCCCAGCTCGTCCACAGTCCACGAAAGACTGAGGAGAACTGGGCCTTCAGCGCATACGCTCTTTTTCATTTCTGTGTATGCTGCAACTATCCTTATTGTTATTGCACTCTCTAGAGACGGGAAATTAAATTAAAAACCAAATGTGTTGATTGGTGTGTGAGCATACTTGGATGCAAATATTCCTCAAACCAGACAAAATGAGTATAAACAAAAAGAACAGAATGATGCAGGTTACCTGTCAGTCAGTCAATCCCACAGTTATGGATTATAATATATATATTATAATATATAATATAATTAATTGGCCTGCATTTTTTTTTTTTGCCTTAAATGCCAGATTATGAACATAGCAGTATTCATTACAAACAATCCTACTGGTTTTATGACAGGAACTTTCTGTATGTGGAACGGGTTTTGTTAACTACAGCAGTAGTTGTTGTTATGGGGATTATTACTAAATGAACCAAACATCATGTATTTAACTTTATGTTGTGCCAAGACCTGCAATCTGCAAAGCATTTGGTAAAGAGAACAGACCAAAATACAGGATATCAATAATGATGCACAGGGTTTTTTTTTTTTGGTTTTTTTAACAAGTTTTGGTTTTTATAAGATGATACCAGTCTTTGTGGCAAGAATTGTTTAATTGCTACTCATATCACATAACCTTTATAGCTACATTTATCAATGTTTTCATATTAACAGTGGGTCAAAATAATGTGTGTAATGTGAAAATTGTGGCTTATAGTGACAAACCTGCAGAGAATTATCACCTGACTCTACTTCTACGGAGCGTTTTAGTGTCTTTCAGCTCATTGTTTTGGTTTCCAGCCCACAAACTTGTTGAACATTGTGGAGCATTTAGCAGCTAAAGCGAGACAGATATTTTTCTCAGGAGTTGGTGGAGAACAAAACAGAGCTAAAATAGAGTGAGCATTGGATTTACACCCATTGAGTGGCTCGAAATACGACTCCAAATAAATTCTAAAATGTTGCTCTGTGTCTGCTGGATCTGTAAGTAGGTGTTTGTCCACTTTATAAGATGGTAGCAGGTCAATGTTGTTGATACTCTGCTCGTAAAATAGCTTGCCGACAGAGCAAAAAAAAAAAAAAGGATAATAACCTGTGAGTGAGCTGCATTGTAGAAGTATGTATGGGTTACTTATAAAATGACTCAACACTTGGAACTCTTGACATCGCCCTACCAATCTACCTACGTACTGATGTAAAAGTGTATTATGAAGAAGATACTTGTGTTGGCAGAACATAAGTATCTGTTACACACTGACCGTGATCAGCTGTGCACAGCACAGTTATAGTTCATACTATGTTATTCCTCCTCTCTCACTAGAAGTCCTCTCTTTCCTGACAGTAAATACAGCTAATAACCAATTAGGCTGTTTACTGGGTCCAGCACTGTATAGGTGCTGTATGGGCCCCTGCGACCGGCTCTGGAGGAGGGGTAAATCCTCTCATTAGGACGCATCAGTAGCTGGCACGTCACACTGACATTTCCTCTTGAAAGAGGACAGGGGTGTGTGGCTTTGTCTTTTTCTTTGTTTATTCCCAAGAGGGGATATGCAGTGGCAGAATTTAGGAGGAGGGTCATGTTTACTTGCAGCGGCCTTTGTCATCTCTACCCCTTTTGTTCATTTCTCCTCATTAAAGCGTTGAAATCACCCGTGCCCTTCAGAAGGGTACAAAGGCTTTCTTTGTGCTTTTTCATTCTTTAGGAGAAAGATTCTCCTCTAGGAATTCAATGTCATTAACGGCGACAAATTCTGAGCAACTAGCTGCAATATTTTTCCTTCTTTTGAACAACAGCAGATATTATGAGACAGTGCCGACGTTATTTGATTTCAAGTTCTGGACATTTTGCTACTGTGCCACATTTCTCATTCCCACTGTTCAACTTGAAACGCTGGATATGTTGTTCCATCAAATTCAGTTATCTGAGATGCCTTTTCTATAACATCCTATCAGCTCTGACTTCCTCAGCACCGAGCCTGTGAAACCAAATGCTTCTTCACTGTATCTTTTCACTTTTTATCTTGAAAGTTTTATCTGTGCCCTGCATTTAACATCATTTGTCCTTTACGGGGGTTGTTTGCTTTATAAGCTGGAGTCTGGGGTGTAGCCTCGTCTCAGAAAAGCACTCATCAGTGTAGGATATAAATCAAAAATATTTCAGAGCATTCACCTGAGAGCAGAAAAATAAACTGATGTGGCCTAAGGCATGGAAAGGTACAGAGTAAAGAACGCCATTAATCTGTCACTTAGTTCATCAATCTTTCTGAGCCAATACCAATTATTTACTGGCAATGATGTTTTAAAGTATAACCCCTGGAATTTTTCAACCGAGACTTATTTTCTCTATAATTTTCCATCAAAATGATTTGCTGCTTTTGGAGCCGAGTTTCAGAGCGTTCAGTAACACAGTAAGACCAAAAAAACCCCAAAATCAATTATTTAAACTTAACTCAGGTGAACTTGAAATAATGTGTATGTAGGCAGATGTACTGTATTGTAGTTCATTTACTGTATTGTTTTGTCTGAGGTCCACTGAATTCTACTGTATTCTGAACTTTCTATCAAACTACTTCGGAGTAAATAGCTCTCACATCAATAAATGTATTTATCTGTATTAGTAAATGAATCTCTTAAATTAACAAGACACTGCCAAACTAGACTAAGAGTCTACAGCCATGCTAGCGGCTCTGTGAGGGTACACTACAGCAGTGCTTTGAGGTAAATGCTAACGTCAGCATGCTAATATGCGCACAATGCTAACATGCTGATGTTTGGCGGGTAATGTTAACCATGTTTACCATCTTAGTTTAGCGTGTTAGCATGCAAAAATGTTCTAATTAGCACTAAACAGCAGTGCAGCTGAGACTAATGGGAATGTAATTAATTTTATTGTCATAAACCAAAATATTGGACAAATTAAAATTTTGACCTGATGGTGGCATGAGAGGAAAAGTCAGGGGAACACCAACATTATTACAATTCATCCTGACAGGGACAGGAATGTGAGTACCAAATTTCACGGCAATCCATCTGATAGTTGAGACATTTCACTCAAAACCACTAATTTTATATTTATTTAATTTAACTTATGATAATCAAAGTCATTAGGATACATCGTCTAAGAACCATGAATGTCTGTATAACATTTTTTGCCAATCCATGTATCCAAAGTTAAGTGACAACTTTTACCTACTGGTGGCAGTAAAGGAAAAGTCAGAAGGTTAATCCTCTGGGGACCATCAATGTGTGCACCAAATTTCATGGCAATCCATCTAATAGTTCTTGAGATATTTCAGTCTGGACTAAAATGTTGGCCTAGAACTGACACCTTTTGTATCTTTGCCTTTTTTGAATTTTGCTCAGGATGGCGAGCTCAGATTTAAATTCAGAAGGAAACGGTTCCCTCTCCTGATCCATCGGATTAAACTACAGGCTTCTGCAAATAAACACTTGACTAAGGAACAGTACATGAATCAAAATCAAAGCAGCATTTAATTAAAGCAACTACAAGAAACTTTCATTTTGTGTTGATTTTGGCAGCCCCTGTGAAATAGGATTTTGGCAGCCCCTGTGAAATAGGATTTTGGCAGCCCCTGTGGACAAAAGCAGTAGTGCTACCACTGCCTCGTATTGTAAAGATCTTGATCTGGCTAGCATGTGCATTTGCTTTGGAAGCGAGTGAAAGAAAGATCCAACATATTTTTAAATACTATTTTCCACACACAGAGCTGTTTGCAGGATGCATAGTGATGAAGTAATGTAGAATCTATTTGTGGCTATGTAAGATTAATAACTGTAATAAGACGATGGTGAAACAAAGTCAACTTTGTTTTAGTACCGTTCATACACCTGGGTTACAAGTAAGCCTACTGTACAACTAACAGATCCGGTTGATTGTTAATAGTAATTTTGTTGAGAAAGCTAAAGTTATCGACATTCCCTAGTAGTGTTATGTATTCATAATAATAAGCCAACAGCAGGATATAGCTCAGTTGCAAGGCCAACATAAAATGTTATGTTATAAGCCTGTTGTATTAAAGTAATGTCCACCGTGACCTATACCTCCATGGACTGTACACAGCCAAATAAAATAGACATACCGGTCTAGGAGGAAGAGGCACAATTCAGGATGGGTTTTGAATCCTATCAAACCCCGCAATTCTCTCCATCTGTTGAATGACCGACCAAGGTTGACTCGCTTTTTTGCCCGTGCTCTATCCCTGTCCCTTCCACCTTTTTTTGTTCTTCAGTTAATTCTTTTCTTTTTCTCTTTGCTGCCCCAGTATCAGGCCACCACAAAATATTACAAGAAAAATCTCCTCCTGCTTCTTTTTAACTGGCTAACGTTCTACCATGGGTGTATTACATCCATGTATTACATCCATGTGTTCCACTCACTGGGAAAATAATGTAAATGGGCTGTACTTGTATAGCACCTTTCTAGTCTTATAACCACTCAAAGAACTTCACACACTACATATCATATTCACCCCATTCACACACTGATGGCAACTGCTCATCAGTCCAAAGAAACTAACTAATCATTCACACACACACACACACCAAAGATACAGCCCTCTGGAGCAATTTGAGGTTCAGTGTCTTGCCCAAGGACACTTCGACACGTGGGCTGAGTGAAGCCGGCCTCAAACTGCTGACCTTCCGATTGGTGGATGACCCGCTCTACCACTAAGCCACAGCCACTCTTCAAAACGATCGTCTCAAAGAGCCTGAATGGGAAAAGATCTTAAGATGTGTGAAGGTTTCTGACATACAGTGTTTAATATTTTACTGACAAGTAGTAACAGAATCTTTAAAACACTGTGCAGTTTGTCTTTTTCTTCTTCGCTGCATGTAGAAACAGAAGTCTCTGCTCTGTATTAATGAAGTCTACATGGATTTGGATGGCAGACATAGACATCTAGTATTTTATTTTATGTTTTGTTTTTGATCATGGCCCTCTGTGGATGGCTGGTATGGGGCATATATCAATTATTCAGGTGGAGAGCTCCTTGATTTTTCACTCGGGGAGTTTTGAGGGAAATAAGGCACAGGTCACTTAATAACCGGAGCTATTGTGAGGGTCTCTATTCAAAAAAGCCAATCATCTCCTGGGTTTGTGCCGATTTGGATGTGACTCTCCCCTGATGGAAGAGTTGAAAACAGCACACAGCATGCACAAATGTACCATTCAGACTCTTTACACCACCATGAATAGGAACTGAACAAGAGACATTTGATTGAGTTTTCTGTTGTAACATGTTCGATACATGAGTCTAGTACAATGACCAAGCAGCTCTAACTTGGTGTGTTTACAATACAAGAAATAACCAGATTACAGTCAGTTTTCTGCAGTAACCTGATTTCTGAAACGTCATGCATACGAGAAACCCGGCTTCCATAACCAGTTTAGGGAATTAGACAAACCTGATTTCCCAGGATATATTTTTTCTCGCCATGTATACACGTAAATAGGTTTCTAATTGGCTTTTGTGCATGACAAAGACAAAGAGAAAGTGACAGCAGTGCAGCAGGATGCAGCCTTGTGATTAAAATCATTCTATCAAAGGTCAAACTACAAATGAAAGTGTCCTCTAGACGTCCCAATAAGTCAGTTTCCACTGATGAACAGTAACTATTTGTATAATTCAGCACTACTAATTTGCCACAGCAAATACGTTTGGAAAGAAATGCAATGCCACCTGGATTATATAAAAGATGCAAAAAGTTGATATTGAATGTATTTGCAGATTGTTCCCTGACAATGTAATTTATTTCTTTTTCTACAATATCTGCTCTTACAATAGAATTTCTGCACGTAGCAACTAAAGCATTATTAGTTACAAGTTTAAGCACTTAGAGTAACTAAATATAAACTTAAATCTGGGTAGTTTCATCTGCTGGCACATTTGATCTTTTGTGGCAGTTGGCCACTTTACAATCTCAAATTGGACGCAGGATCTCAAATTGTTAACTGTGAACTGCTAATATCAGTTTCTAAACCGAAATAAGATTACACTTTATTGATCTCGGTGAGGACATTAGTTTGGCAAAATGTGTATTGCTTGCCACGAATCTATACTTTTCTGCTTGATGGTTGTCTTTGACACAGGTATAAGGAAAGACCGCCCACCCCTCTTAAGAAAACATCTCTATCAAAGGATGAAACTGGAGCTTTCGGACTCACCCGCTGCAAAATTAGGATTTCAGTTGACATAACATGAAACACAACCCTGAAGACACATGAAGCCTTTTATTTGGAAATGTTTTGATGAAGTATAAAAAGCAGAAGTCAAAGCTGAAAAAAGATATCTCTGTAACACAAATGAATGAGATGTGTGAGTCAATGTTGTGGGTTAAAACCAGCAGAGCTAATAGTAGAAATGCTGACAAGAAAGTGAAGTGAGAGAAAGTGAGACAAATGCTGGGGAGGAGACATGGGCTCATGGGGTAGAATAGGCTCAGACAAGTAATGGTCAAGCTCTTAAGGTTTGATAACGGACTATCCATTCTCAACATCTGCAAGTTAGCCGAAGGCCTGGACAACGATATCAATCAAGATTTCTCCATTTCTGTTCAGAGGAGGAGAAATGACCTGCAGGTCAAACTGCAGAGCTGCCAGTGGAGGAGGGATAAAACCAGCTTGAAATGTGATAAAAGTTGTTGTTAAACCCAGGAGCCACAAAATTCAACCCTAAATAAAAAACACATTCAGACAACCCTAATTATTTTCTTGTAGCTCTTCTCTAACACTCACACATGAACTTAACTGGTCATACATTATCCTTAGATCTTGCCTGAATTTCCATGTCACACTGTTGTTGATGAATTACTGAAATTAGAAGTGTCAACTTTGATTATGGAGAAGCAGATCATTTAAATTACCTAGACTTTGATTTGTTTTCAACAAGGTTCAAATGTAGGGGTTAGGGTCACTCCAACCAAACACTACATCAACTAGTGCTGTCTTGCATACTCATGGATATTTTGAACAGTCACACAGACACTAACAACATGAATACATTGATGTTTATCTTATCGAAGGTCTTCCTCCTCTTTGTCGGCCATTTCCAACTACACTGATCTGAAATGAGATAAGAATCACTTTACATGCAGCATCGATATCACTATTTTTTAAAATCTATTTTGCTGACATTGAGTCTGTTATTTTACAGCTTATGGAGACAAAACACCAGCATGTTCCTCCTTGATGATCTGCCACACTCAGTTTTCACTTCAGTCAGTGTCCTTATTTGTTGTTTGCCCTTGCCCTTTATTGGAGAGATTTTTTTAATGAGCCCATTGAGGTTTCTTTTTTATCTCATCTGTGTGTTTTTTCATCCCCTTCTCTCTGTTATATCACTTTCATGTAGAATACATGGCATCCTGTATTTTAAAAGCTGTGGAAATCAAAGACAGAATCGCGGACTGAAGGTTCGGAAACAGAATCCAAAACGTCTGTGGAAATTAAACATTTAACAGGGAAAAAAGGCTTTTCACAATAGGTACAGTTAATGTTGGAGGTCTTAAAAGGTGCAGTATATATTGCATGTGTGCAATGGACAGTTTCTTAACTCTGTCAAAGCTCAACAATAGACGGGTTTTCATTTCGACCAGCTACTACACTCACTTCTTTTACTTGTTCTATTTTTTGTGACTGAGGGTGCACACATCAATAAATCAGATGGTGCAGTGACTGGCTAGGAAAAAAATCTCACCTCTGTTTGGCCTTGATGACACTTGATTGACAACAACTTTACAACAATGCTCCATTATCGATGGATATGCCAATGTCTGTATAACCATGCAATGCTGATTTATTGGTAAAAAAGGAGAGAAAAATGTTGAAAAATACAACATTACAAGATGTAAAATCATGAGAAACTCTTAGTATAATGCATAGAGGACAAAGTGATTGCTACAGTGATTCTGTAGTCATCACATTATTGAGTGTAAAATACAAATAACACATATAGTAAGAGTTGTTTATAATCCAAAATCCACCTGAAGAATAGTAAAACCTGAAGTAGGTATAAAACACAGTAAAAAAAAAAAAACAACCTACAAGTCTAAAATGAAAAAAAAAAGAAACTGGGAAAATAATATCGAATTTGACACAAAATAAAATGCATTTCATTTTTATAGGTGTCATCAACCTCAGTCATATAAAACCTCACAGCCCAGATGCAAGTATGAACCGGCGTGCTCATTCATGAGGAAATGGAGAAAAATAGCCTCAGGCTATCTCCACTTGCAAAACCAGCTGGCTAAATGTGTTGCACCTCTCACATCACCCGTTAAGGGTGAAGAAACAAGCTAAAGGCCAGTAATGAGACTTACCAAGCCCCTAGTGAAAAAAGGCTGCCAGTGATAAAAAAAAATGAGTTAAATACCAGAAATAACAGCTGTGAGTCTCCCAGATAGCAAAATCAGATTGAAACAACATTTAAATGTCGTCAGACGTAGTATCAAATCTACGCTGATGCCCGACATTGAAACCAAATTGAAAGCACTCGTTATGACTGATATTGAATAAACATCTGATTTTCAACCATAATTGACAGTGAATAAATAAATAAATAACTGACTCAGTCTGCAGCTACATTTTAGTTGATTATATATTGAAACAATGTTACTAAATCAACACTGATTCACCCATTATCTAAAAGGGTTCATGGGTTTAAATCTTAGTTGATTTTGATATATTGAAACAACGTTGCACTAATTAACTACAAGAAACTAGACCTTTTCTTTATTTATACATTTGTACAACACGATATTGTTCTCAACATGTAAATGAAGTTCAAGAAAACTTTTGCTTGAATAAAAAAGAAGAAAATTAGCTAACTCAAACATTTCCCCCCCAAAAAATCAGTGACAGCAGGATTAATTTAAATTTACATAATATTTACTATCAAAATGATTAAATATCCAAGCACCGCCCCGTCGCTCAGCGCTATGTAGCGTCACTCGGTTTGTTGCGCTGATTGGCTGTAGATCTATCCAGTTACTCCCAGCACTGCCTATGATACTTTTTTCACATTTCATTTCCAGGGTACTTCAGCCAACATTTTGGAGTTTAGTTAGTCTTTAAAGGCCGGGACCATTTAGTCAGTGTTAAAAACAAGAACTCAGAAGACACTTTAATGGTCAACACACAGGTTATCATTCACATTACTGAATACAGTCACTATTCAGGTGTTCAGGTGTCAACATATATTGCTAAAATTAAAGTTCTTCTTGCTAACAAACCAGATTAAACAAAACCAAATATAATTATCTTGTCATTTATTTTAATTGGGCTAAAAGGGGCATTAATTAATTAATTAATTAATCCATATTATCCATAGTTTAGTGTGGTACAAACTCACATAACATGCAGTCTTTCTTTACTGTCTCCTTGAAGGGCATCTTGTCTGCCTTGCATTCCCACCTGAACTTCACGGTAGACCGTTTGTAGCGGTGGGCGTTTTCTGTAGATCACCTTGCAGTCCAATCTTGACAGATTTGAGCGAGAGAGTGGTTTGTTGGAGCAGCTAAGAGGGTGGAAAGAAAGTAACATCTATACTTAGATAGAAGTTGTTCTTGTATTGGACTGAATTTTAATGTATCGTTCGTGCTTGTGGACAAAATACAATTTACAGGTTAAAACAATCCCATAACCATGGCCTCAGAAATTACCATACAGCTAATTTTGACACAGTAACTCTGACAGTGCTTTCCCCCGAGTATCTCCTGAGTGCAGCCAGTACTAAAGTAGTAAGTGACTGAGTATGCAGCCCAGACTTTGACAAAAAAGACTTTGCATTGCTGGCAAGCAAGGACATTTCAAGCAGCTCACCACAATACAATATTATGAAACATTTATTTTGACCTAAAATTCATTTCACTCACCTAAATCAGGTGAACTCTCACCGGTCTCAAAGGAGGTGGAAATTAAATAGTTAAAATGAATCCTGAAAAGGAACCCACAGAAAGTTTCCCTTTAAAGGATGACTTGAAGAATTCTGTTTCTTTGAAGGATTTGAAGTGAAACTGACCTGATCAATCTTTTATATTCTTTTAATAAACAAATTGTTTATTGTGAAACAAATCATCCATTTGCAACCCTTTTAGGTTAGCATAAAGAAGTATAAAAGTATAAAAATGCATTCATATAATCTTACTAGTTTGAGCACCAGCAAAGATGACATTTAATGGTACAGCTAACTTCAGTAAGTTTAACAAAAAGGTTTGCTACTAAGCTAGCAAACGTCTGTTTTCACCTAATTGATCATCATAATTTTTTAATAGCAAATATTTTACAATAGTTCATTTACAACATTAAAGTAATAGTAAAGACAGCAAGATAATGGCACTGGTTCAAATGTTTACTATAAAAAACTGCAGGACATATCTAAAGAACTTCTTTAATTCTGCTAACATCCATTTGGGTTTTTTTTCTTTACTGAGCAAACTAGCCCATTGTTTGCTTGCTCCCCACTAGATCACCTTTAACTTTAACAACTATTACAATCAATGGACCAGTTTGCCAAGACAATAATGCAGCTATGAGCCGACATAGCATTTTCCTTGGTTAGAAGATTAAAACGTACCTCCTCCAAACGTTGGGCAGTTGGAGTAGTTGAACATTTTTTTCTTGGATTTCCCTCCTCTCTCCTCCTCATTTCTCTCCAAAAATGACATTAAGATGTTTTCCTCATAACATATGAATTATTCAGTTTAATCTGTCATCTAAAACCAACCAAGTTGAAGAAGTAAAGTGAAGTAAGAGCTTTATTTAAAACAAAAGTGTCCCACACCCCCCTAAAATGGTTGTTCCCCAGCCCTTAAAATATTTCGGCGGAAAGTTGGCAGAAGGCACATTGAGCCAATAATGATTAAATGTTAGTATTTCAATGTTGAAAACAAGACTCATACGTTGTTGATTCAATTACTATTTTTTCACCATCTACACTGTGACTGCTATAGAAATGTTGATTTAAAGTAGATTTTTCAACCTCAACCATATACCAACCTTTCTGACAATAACTCAGTGTTATATTAACAACTTTTGTTATCTGGGCTGTTACCAAAGAGTTTATCTTGTTCAGGGGAGGAAAGCACTAACCATGTTAATGTTGAGGTGAAGTTTGAATTCACCTCACTGTTTTTGTAGGAAAATAGAAACTATAATGATACTGCAGCTACTGTGCATTTTTAAAACATTGTTTTCAAAAGAGGATAAAACAGATATTGAACATATTTGACATCTAAGAGCTGTCATTGTTAGGAGATGTGCTGTAACAATCGTGGTGCGTTAATGACAGGAGCATGTCATAACCCCCTGCCTTTGAACATTAATATAAGACATTTTTTCAGAAGCCCACATAGCACTTTTATATCCTTTATAGCAATGGTTCGCAGCCTTTTTGGTCTAAGGTACCCCCACAGTCTTGTCAACTGAACTCACGTACCCCTTTATAGATTCCCACCTATCATATACCAAATGTATAACACTATTGATTATATAAACGTGGATATTGTTACAATATTTTTTTCATACAATTGAAGTGTCAGTGTTAAGGTCAGTTTGGTCAGCAATCATACTACTACCACCTGGAGTGAAGCTGAATGTTCCAACGTTTATCCATTACTTCTAGCTAACTATTTCAATTGTTTATCCATTACTTTTAGCCACCTGTTTAGACTTCTGTTCTAACTAGTTTTGATGCACTCTTACATAATTGCAACAGGTACACTAGTGTTCACGCGTTACAGCTGCCTTAATATGTGGATATATTCTTTTATATCAAATCCTGATTTCTAATTTTTCAAATTAGTTGAGCTACTTAGCAATCTTCCCACAGAAGTACCCCTGGTTGGGAATCACTGCTTTATAGCATTCAACATTTGGAAGGCCCCATCCTGCTGTTCAGTTTGCATTCCACTCGGAAAGTGGAAGCTAGCAAGTTAGGCAAAATAGGAATGGCTAACGATGCCGGTCCCCAGCTGGTTAAATGCCTGTTTGGCCGTTAATTGAAGTGATATATTAAGAACTACATTTACTGCCCACTCATACAGATAATGCACCAATGAAATTACTATTACCACATTGTCGGGCAGTACCAAAAACACTGATGTAGGGGACACTATTTCTTCTTTTCAATAATTAGTCAATTAATGTACAAAAGTCAGAACAAACACCTAGTATACACTGTGTGTACTGATTTTTTTGTTACAACATTTGCATCATCCTCAAATACACCAAAGAGAAAAAGATGCCTCTGTTGTCTTCAAAGCACGAAAAGGGTAGCTTCATGTTTTGGCTGTGTGCAGCTCCAGGCAAGGTACGGCGCGCTGTTTCAGTGCACCACCCAAAATGAACCCACCAACCAACAATAAATGTTCTTCAGTATTTCAGCCTGTAGAGCCGCAGTGATCGCTGAATAGTCCAGCGAGTCCATGTGTTGAACCTGAGGCTGCTGATTCAGAGTCACTAGCAAAGCAAGCTCTCAGTAGGCCTACAGAAATCTGAAGGTTTAGTTCCTCTGTGTTTCAGTTCTGTAATCAGAGCGTAGCAGATGTGCTCTTAACATTTCGGACATCCCTTTGAAAAAAGCCTTGTTTTACATCCTACGGAACGTATAGGTTGAGGGAGGATTTTATCTAACATGAATTCCAACAACAATACACTGAGATTTATAATTAGCTCAAAAACTCTGTGCTGTGTTGCAAAAAGTGAAACAGCCCAGTCCTTATCACCGTACAACAGATGCCCCACAAAAGCACATGACAGGGGAGTTTTGCACAGTGTTGGTTTGCACCTCAAGCCAGGCAGACTGAATGGCTGCTGGCTGGTTGCTGATGGGAGCCACTGTCCTCTGTACCCGCCTGACAAAGCAGTGCCTGACGGCTGTATCATGTTTTGTCAGAAGATCCAAAACCTTTCCAAAACTTTTTTGTGAGCACTCTTATGAAAAAAAAGGGGACACTGGGCAGAGGCATAGTTTTTGTTTGAATATCAACATTAAAGTTACATGACACTCCCTGTGATCTTGCAATTCAAGATCAAGTTTTGTTATTTTCATGGATTTGTTTATCAAAAAACAAAAACGCGGATCATCTTCTTTGTTGTAACTAGAAAAATGTGACTAATACACAAGAGGGAAATTAACCTGTGACCACATGTTGCAGGACCAAATACACAACACAGTACACACATTTCTGACAGCAACAAATGCATCATATCTACCTTCAGAGGACCACAGATGGTAAATGAAAGTGATATATAAGAAATAATTCTGGAGCTGTGACGCACCAGTGCACAATTCAGCTGAGACTTCATGCAAATACAAACCAAGCTCCTTAAACTGGATCGGACCTACTTTTATGCTAAACATTTGCATTTTAGAGGCATCTGTGAATATTTGATGGCTTGCACTTGCACCAGGAAGAGGCACAGACAGGAAGTGGGGATGCTGGTGCAGAACTTGAGGCATCAACTGCTCCATAATACGACCTAAATCAGTTGTGTGCTTGTTAATTTAAAGCAAAGGGGGATTCAGAGAGAGACAGTCAGAGAATCTTTCTTCTGCAGTAGCCGTTCAATCCCTCATTGTTTTTATTTAATGTAAATCTGTTCATCTTGTCTTGTGTTTTTTAAGTGAGGTTAGTATGAGCTTTTAGCTTCCTCCCTCTCCTGGGCAAGATTTTCGTTACTTTAATTTCATGTATGCATTAGTAAATGTGGTATGTTTGTATATACATAAATCATTTTTTAAATAATAATTGTATTTTTTAATGTGTAGACAAATCAATAAAAAGGAATATAAAAAGAATCCATCAGATTTTGGAGAGCAGAACTAAAACTATGATGTGATATCCTGTATATGTCATAGGAAAGCAGTGTTTTAATAGGAAAATGTCTTTTTGTTTTGTAGAAGCAGCAAATATTATAGAAACCAGACAGGTAAATGTGTCTTTAGTGTCTCAGTATTTAGAAAAAGACTATTGTTTTTACAACAAGCACGTTATCTGGTTGCAACAATTACACTCGGGCTGCAACTAACGATTAATCTGAGGAATACTCTAGATAAATCAATCAATTGTATTCTCTATAAAATATCAGAAATTAGTTTAATTTGCCCGACAAGTTCCCAGAGCCAGAAATTATTCCTTTAAAATGCTTGTTTTGTCCAAACTCCAAAAATATTCAGTTTACTATCATATAGGACATAGGACAAATGGTAAATCTTCATGTTTGAGAGGCAGGAACCAGAACATTTTTGGCATTTTTCCATTAAAAATTAAAATTAAAATTAATTGATTTTCAAAACTGTTGCTCCTAAACTCCTCATACAGTAGCTTCACTTCCAGTTTGTCATGAATATGAGGCATCTGACACTCCCATGTGTCAGAAACAGCAGACGACCACCAAGCCACGTATAAACTTGTTCTCACATTCACCAGACACTAAGATTCTCTTTGACAGCGACTGTACAGAGTCTTAAATTTTATCCTGTGCAGAAAAGGTTAAGTGGTTTAAGAACTTGGGAATAAAACACTTTTACAACCTTTATTTCATGAACATGATCTAAAGTTTTTCTCAGTGATTTAAACCCTAAAATAGTCATAAAAACCTCAGAAGTACAGGAGGTGAATCTCACTTGGATGCTCATGTAAGAACTTTGAGACAAGACAAAGAGCAAACAGGAGAAAGCACAGGTATCAGAAATATCACAGCAGAGGAATCCTTCTTACTGCTTTCACCGATATGATACTTTCCTCAAGGGCCACCATTTCTTTGTACATACTAATCATACTAGCAGACCTACACAAAAGTTTAAAACGTTAATCCAAGTAATAAAAAGGCGTACGTTGTTCATAAAATCTAGATGTATCAAGCTTCCCCTCTGTAAGTCCATCTGTAACCAATTTCAAATAAAATTCTAACCACAGCATATTCATTAAGCAATGTTCTTGAAAATGTGTTCTAATCTGTTTTACGTTTCTAATCAAAAATTGTTTCATCTTTTTCAATCTTTTCTATTGACTTTTGTTTTCTGTGAATGTTGTCAATGAAAGCAGTTTTCTCCTTCTGTTAAATGGGTTTAGAAAGAGAAGCCTTGAACTTTCAGTGGTTAGAGCCATATGAAAAAACTGTAAAACCTTCAGTTCAACTATGCATTTAGCATTTACCATTTACTCAGGCATTTCACTCTGGGATTATATGAATGTCAGTATGTGATTCCATATAAAGATGGACACAAACAACATTAAAATATTTCATATATTACATGATTATGACATAATGTTTGATGACTTAGCACATTTAGGCCTACAGTATATATAATATATTGTAACATATGATACTAAGTTTTTCTATGACAACGATCCAAGCATTACACCGTATGTAAATGAGGGATGTGACTAAATTATATGAACTTTAAGCTGCCATGTGTGCCCAAAGCACACCTTTAAACTTGAATAAAATCAACTGGGGACCTCATGTGATTTAACAAGATTTATTGAGCCTTTTCGCACCTTGTTTGTGACAATTTCAGTGTGCTTGTGATCTGAAGCACAAGCTGCCAGCAGTGAAGAGTGCTTCTGTCTTTCTTGCATATGCATTTAGATGGAGGATTGTGCAAATAAGTGGAGGAGGTATGAGTTTCAATGAGTATGAGTTTTATGTGAGCCAAATTTGCATGGAAAATTTCTTGGCCTATGAAGATTAAGTACAAAAAGAGCAGTTGTATAAAAGAGAAGCCTGTGGTGAGGAAGAGAGACTTGGATCTCTGTAAGTGCATTTCCATCCACCTGTTTTAATGTGCATTTTCAATTTATGAATAAAAAAACCTGAGTGGAAACACTGGACATTCAAAAAAAGTCAAAATATCGCCTAAAAAGTTTTTATGCTTGACTCATGTGGAAAAGTTGGTGTACTGTTAAAATAAGACGGTGTAGTCCCTCATTCGTCCAGGAGTGTTCTATCGTAGAAAAGGTTTCAGTCGTAGTCATCTGGACACTGTTTTCAGAATCAAGACGTTTCGGCTCCCATCCGGAAGTCATTCTCAATTGTGAAAAAATTGGACGGGAACTGGAAATTTAAGCTAATCTGAGTTACATAAGCCCTGCCCTCAGGAGGGAATCTGCCTGAGTATCTGTTAATAGCTAGTTTCACCTGAAACTGACCTAATAGTTTCAAGATGGCCTGGTACTGTTAAAAGCAAATTGCGACCAAGTGCAATGGAAACAGACTTATCGAATAGATCGTGATGTACATGAAGCACGTGATTTAAACATCCACCGAAGCATTTGCTCCACTGAAGAGATGAAAACATCAGATCTGTGTGGAGCGAAGTGTCATATTTACATCATGTTTTCATGCATCATTTTCGTTTGTTTGAGGCGTAAATGCAATGTTTTAAATACTTAAATGTGCTTTTCTTCTGCAATGGCACCTGACTGGAGAATTAACGCCACTAACTGCTTATCTCGATAAAATAACTCCTAATATGTCGCATAACATGAGTGGATGGAAACACACATAAATTTGCATTTTCTTTTGCTGATTTTCTGGAAATTCTTTTAAAATTTGAATAGAAACTTGGCTAATGTCTACAAATACAGTTTTGGCATGGCTGTAAAAAAATAGAATAAAGGAAAGGAATTAAGTGGGACTGCAATTATTAGTGGGAAAGTGCAAGAAAGATAAAAAAAAAAAAAACTGTTTAGTACATGTAATAATTAAATGACCGGACTTCCTCTAGAGACATAAATCCAATCCAAACAGGACTTAATTTTTTATTTTACAGATTACAAACCCAGCAGATTTACACAGGATGAAGAACACAGACAACCTCTGCAATTATTACAAATCACAGGAGGACCCCAAGTAATATTTGTCCTGAGTGAACAGAGCATAAGTGTGATAAACTGTAGAGATGAAAATTTACATTGGCGGTGCGTTTAAGGATGCTTGGACATCTGAGGTTTGAAAGTCCTTTAACAGCAACTTTTTTAATGGAAGAAACAAAACATCCACGCCTTCTGGGTTTTTTTTCTAGATTTGAAATGCAATGCTTTGTGGCAGATAACTACTGTACCAGTTTCGTCTATATCAGCGACAGATTAATGATGAGTGAAGGTTGGGAAAATATATTTTGATAGAAGATCTAAATTATAGTTAGCTTTGATTAATCTTGTTTCGTGGCAGTGGTAATTCACTTCTGTGTCATCGAGTCTCACCCTGTAATCCATCTCCACCCTCCCCCATCATAACCTCACATCAGCAACAACTGACTGAATAAAGACAAATTGAAAACTTGAAAAAGTCCACTGTCTTATAGATTGAAGCTGCATTTTCTCCTCTCAGAAGATCCTTCTATCTAATGCATGAAAAATGTTGTTTCTGTTAACACAACTTATGTGCCAGATTTAAGAGCTTAGTTAGTAGAATTTAACTGAATTTATTGATGGTTTTAATTGGGGTGTGAGCAGATTGGCCTTGTGTACTGACTGCACACATGAACTGCACATTACAAATTTGCCATGCAGGATGCACAATGCATGACAGTCCACATGGTTCATGAAGGCAAATCCAAGCAGCTGGCTGCTGGATGATGAGGGGTGAAAACAAACAGCCAGACAGACACCGAACGCACCAGTGGCAGCACAGATCAGGGCTTCATTACGTATGATGATCGTAAAATCCATCTTAAGAGCTTTCATATGTTTAAGAGGTGTTTCCCAAAAACATTGTTACTGAGGATGCTAGAAATGATCGTGGATTAACGAGTTGATGGCCATCTTAAGAAACTCCAGAACCTGCAGGAGGAACCAAAAACTACACAATTTATTTAAGTTTTTATAGTTTTTGTTCATTTTTAAGTCTTTACTCTTATCGTGAACACTGATGCTCTTTGTTAAGTGACGTTTAATGTAAAATGGGTGATAATGTTTAAATCTGAAAATAAAACTAAACACACGCACAAATGCGTAATTGATCTGCCATTTCTGTTGTCATCGCCTTCCTTTCCCTCTTGCCGCCTAATATATTCATCTATTCTGGCTGAAATGACACTTTCCTTTCCTTATTTATTGTGCATGTTGTTTGCAACATGATTTTATACAGCAGGTCTGATAGAGCCTATAGAACTAGAAATGTTCTTAGAAAATCCTCTTAACGTATAAGAGCAATCGCTATTGGGAAACGGGACCCAGTTTTCTTCACAATTTGCCTCAGATGAAACGAGAATTTGTCAATAACGATCAACAGAAAATTTATCGTCAACTACTCTGGTGATCAATTAATTGGATTCTTTGGTCTTTTTACTGTTGGTCGTACTAACAAACAATTTAAAGATGTCGCCCTGGGCTTTAGGAAATTGTGGCCATTTTTGACCAATTTCTGAAATTTTATAGACAAAACGATTAATAGAGTAATCAAAATAATTATCTGCCGATTAGTCCATAATTAAAATAATTGTTAGTTGCAGCCTTAATTGTGTGTACTGTACTGTAATTGCTGATGTATGTGACATAACACATTGTGCTGTTGTATATGAAGTGACCAAACTCAGTTACCACCTGAGACTCTTATGGGAATGAACTTGTGATGGGTTTGGTACTAAAGTGACTGTGGTTTGCACTGATTTTATATTGTTAGAATCGATTTGCTGAATTAACAGTCTAATAGTGGCTTTTTATTGCAAATAAGATATTGGCAGGTGAGCTCACTCATGCAGTACATGATAAATCTACACAGTACAGCACACAGTAATTCTACATGTTTATTACAACATATGATTATGTATTTGTTTGATTAAATGCTCTTTCAGAGGTTCCTTCACCACAACTGACACAAATCTCAAGGAAATGCTTAATACTATACTTTGTTCCTTTGTTTCTAGCATAAAAGTGGTAGTATTTGAAGTATTGTAAAAAACAGGCAAATAACTTTTGCTACCAAAAACTATTCAATGGATTTGTGCTGACAGAACTGGTCTCAACTCAGAAAACGGAAGCTACTCTCTCTCCTGCATGAGACAAATGACTTGTTCATGCAGTAGATAAAAACATTTTGTACACAATGGCATGTGTGTGCTTGAACTAGAGCACCCTCCCTTACTTAGTGCTATTAATTATGAGAAAGAAAGTGTGAGAAAAAAAACAAAAACAACTGCTGGCAGAAAGCATGAAGCAACAAAGCACTTCAATTTGTCCCTACACCTGCTGCCTGTTCTGAAGCTCCATGATTTTGCAGCATGAAAGGAATAGTTAAACATTCTGGGAAATACGCTTCTTTGTTTTCTTGCCGAGAGTTAGATGAGAAGATTGATACCGCTCTCATATCTGTATGCTAATTATGAAGCTACAGCCAGCAGCGAGTTAGCTTAGCTTAGCACAACCCCCCCCCCCCCCAAAAAAAAACATGAACAATATTTATAGTGTTTCTTTAACTGACTCCAGTGAAGTTCATATTAATACGTCACTGTTTATCAATGTATAACGATAAATGGCTTGTTGTCACCTTGAGCTGCAATGTAAATCTCATAGAATCACAGATAAACCAGATTTCTGTCTTACTTACAAGGGTTGTTTTCATATTTTTGTTGTGGCTGCAGAAAACTGGTGGGGGAAAAAACTACCCCGAGAAACATTTGCAATAGTGAACTGAGCTATTTAGTACAAATTGTGTGGGGACGACCTTTGAATCGACACTCTTGTAAGAGGCTTTTACACGTCTAATTTATTCTTTTCGTGAGGATTTTGCCCTCTGGAGTCAGAACAATTAATTGTTTTCATTACCAAACATTCTCCAGCGCATTCATATCCCTGTATTTCAATAACTTCTCGATTTATTGGTATTACCACCCAGAATACCCCTCCGTTATATATTCACACTCATCACCCCAGTCTCTCTCTCTCTCTCTCTCTCTCTCTCTGCATCACTGCCCACACGCTGCAAACTGCAAGTGTTGACAGATGAATCAGACTTAAAAATCTACAGCAGAGTGTTTATGGAGACTGTGGTTACATTCATATCTTATTTATCAATTATAGAGAACAGTAAAACCTTTTCTCTTTACTCTATTTCAACGGATGCCAAGACCTGAGAAGCGCCATCACTGTACAGTGATGAATTCACAAAAGCCTTTGAGGGGGGGGGCTTATTTAAGCATACAGCTCTTTATCTCTCTAAATGTGCCCAGTATCCTACCTGGCTGCTTACTGAATAAGTCATGAAATTCTGCCAACCTAGAAAGACTAAAATATTCCCTCAACAAATATTTATTTTTAATCGCATCATCTTTTCAAAGTAGACTGATAAATTAGTCAGCCCATTTCAGCCGATAATAGCGTCATAGATCTATATAAGTCATGTGAAACTGAAATATGGAAATGCCAAAGATATGTTTGCAGTAATTTACAAACTCCACCAGAGAGCACCGACATTTCAACTGTAAAATAAATAGGCAACATCTTAAAATTAAGCCCAAATGAATCACATTCCCATCAGGCTCAGTTGTACTTTTGTGATAATTAGCAAATGCTAGCATGCTAACATACTAAATTAAAGAGGCCCTTTGCAGTTTTAGGAGGTATACAACTCCACACGGAACCTTTAAGAAGCTGAACATGGCAAACATTACACCTGCTAAACATTAGCATGTAAGCATTGTTCCTGTGAGCATGCTCGCCTGCTGATATTAGCATTTAGCTCAAAGCACCGTTGTGCTTCAGTGCAGCCTCACAGAACCGCTAACCTAGCTATTGATTCCTTGCATTGTTTAACTCTCAAATATCCATATCAGGATTGTCCTCAACAATCCTGTATTTGTCGGTCTCTAATACACAGTCTGCAATTTGTTGTTCTTTTTTTTTTTATTCATCAAAAAGTGCAGTGTAAGTTCCATATTAACGTTGCTTGAAAACATGTATGAAATTAATTAAGTGCCAGAAAGTTGCCAGGTAGTTATATTTCTTCTCAAAAGAGACTGGAGCCATTGCCTAAGGCAATATTAAGCAATTTATTAGGTACACCTATACAATCTAAAGCAATCCAGTACAACAGCTCTGCCGAATATTCTATCTTTACGAAGCTTATATTGGCCAGTTTTTGTTAAAACTTTATGAGAGGTGTGATTTGAACTATATACTCATTACTGAGGTCGTAATGAGGTTGTACTGGGCTGCATTATAGTGAAATGTGTTCCTAATTTTCTTCCCCTCTCATGTTTGTAAATGGGGAGGGCAAAACATATCTCAGTATAATTCAGTCCAGTTCAACATCACTGCAAACTACAACCTCAATAACAAACATATAGTTAAATTAATTCCTCTCTGACAATGTCAATCAAAACTGAACATTATTATCTTTGTAAAGGTAGAATTTATGGCTGAGCTGTTGTACTGGATCCCATTAAAGTTTACAGGTGTACCTAATGAAGTGGTCACAGAGTATAAAATATAGTCTTCCTGGAGATGATTACTTGGCAGCTTTGATTTTTTTTGCTGAGCACAACTAACAATACTGTATTATGAGTAAACTATAGTCAAAGAATTGATTCAACTTATTGTCATAGTGAAATCTTCATCTCAATATACTTTAGCACTTTTCTGCCCATCATATTTCCTGCCACTTCAGAACCAGCTGAAGCTATTCCTGCTGTTCCCCAGATCATCACCTGCCAGCACACCTGCCCCTCATTCACCTCAGTTTATGTCCACTAACACCAGTCTTCTGACTGATTGCCACTAAAGAAGTAAGACCCAGTTAATTAACTACTAAGAGAAGGGCATCCCTAATTTCTTATTTAGGTTTGGTAAATATCTCCTGTCAACACAACTCATGAACAGACTTACATAATGGTCATCTTTTACATTTGAAAACAAAATTACAAAATATTCATCTTCACCTAATAAATTTACCAGCATGTTGCATCTTTAAGAAACAGTAAGACAAAAAGAAAATGAGCTCTCAAGTTGCCAAATAAAATTTGTTGCAGAAGTTACATGACAGAATAAAACAGGGAATTGGAAGTATGTGCGAGTAACTTGTACTTTCCCGAGCTGCATACCATAGCCTGCATGCACAAGCATGCACACAACCTGCACACATACTCCAAGTACTGTATACACATGCAGTCTCACCTCTTCCTCACCATTTATTCTACTGCTGTGTTCACTGTTGCTCTGTAAATTGAAAATCTTCAGGCTTTTTTTTCCCCCACAATTTTTTACAGTTAACACTTAATCAAGAAAATGATCAATGATTGTGAAATAATGAAAATATTTGTTAGTTGCAGCCCTATTCCCTTCAATTTAATACTGCTTTATTTATCCCTGCAAGGATAATTGTATGCAACAGCTTGTCACCCAGGGCAACACATTTAAACACAATAAATAGAAGAATAAGAAAATCACTGTTAATAACAAAGATAAAGAAATATAAATATCCAAAAGTATGTAAACATACAGTATGTACAGTAACATAGCTTTACAAAAGCATAACGATTACATATATAAGAGTACTTAATTTACTGTATATGCAAACAGCATATAAAGTATG
The DNA here is from genome assembly GCF_020085105.1 of Siniperca chuatsi. Lineage (NCBI taxonomy): Eukaryota > Metazoa > Chordata > Actinopteri > Centrarchiformes > Sinipercidae > Siniperca > Siniperca chuatsi. The sequence continues at coordinate 16,660,782 of NC_058042.1, forward strand.
CAAACATAAAGTACTCCAATAATTATTTTCCTATCACATCATAAGATATTTTGAAGTATAACCTGACAAGGTCTTCTATAGACTGTCACTAGTGTTAGTAGTTTTGGTAGCAAAGAGTGCAGCAAACAGCCCTCACGGTGGGCATGTGTGAACCTGCTCAGTCCAGCTTTCAAAAAAATTCTTCATACAAGAAACAGTTCAGCCAGTTTATGTGCTGTTGCCACAATGCTTTGTCCTGGTAACAGGCCACTTAACTTCCTCACATATTTCTGTCTCATCCCTGAGTGGGAAGCTGACACCAGAGACATCTCTTTTGACTGTCCACAGTGACTCAGCTGCAGTATAGGTTTCATTCTTGCACGCTGCAATGCTCTGTGGTGAGGGAGCTCATGTTGGTCTTACAGTACACTAAAACTAATGCGTGTGGCTGTGTGAACAGTGCACCAGGACCTTCTAAAGTGTGCAAGTCACAATAGTGAACTAAAGAGTGCAGGAGTCAGAATATACAATTTCTGCACTTGTCTCACAACCTGATATAAGAAGAAAATTTATTTTTAGACATGTCATAAGTGCACTAATGACTCCCTGGCTCTACCCGAAGCTCACTGACTGTTGACGCCATCGGCCATTTACAGACTTGGATTATGGGTCTATATTTGCAGCGGATGTATTCAGAGCAATTATCAGGGAAATCCAGACAATATGGCTTGTACTTAAAGTGACAGGTCATTTTGTTGGAACAGTTTTTATTGTTGCAAATGTATGACATCAACAGACTCCTGCAGCACTAGCCCCAACAGATTCTGTGTTGACAAGAACAGAGACTTACTGTTGGTATTAATGCGATCTCTGTCATGTCCCTGCAGTTTATGTCAGGGGCCTGGAAATAGGTTCACACACTGAAATGAGTACAAACTATGTGTGGGACTATTTCTTGGCCAGGGGCAGTAACTTCTGAGATATAACGTGTGAGCTTTAGAGATGCTGCATGCAGATTTTTTTTTTAACCTTTGGACAGAGGCAGGCTAGCTGTTTCCCCCTGTTTCCAGTCTTTTCTGTTGAGCTAAGCTAAGCGGCTGCTGCCTGTATATAGCTTCAAATTTACCTAAAAGAAATGAGAGGGACTTCGAACTCTTGTCAAGAAAGCAAATAAGCACAATTCCCAAAAATTGTAGAAACGGTTTCAGTCGTAGTCATCTGGACACTGTTTTCAGAATCAAGACGTTTCGGCTCCCATCCGGAAGTCATTCTCAATTGTAAAAATGGTCTGAGAACTCAGAAATTTAAGCTTCTGGATGGGAGCCGAAACGTCTTGATTCTGAAAACAGTGTCCAGATGACTACGACTGAAACCTTTTCTATGATGGAACACTCCTGGACGAATGAGGGACTACACCGTCTTAATTCCCAAAAATCTCATACTGTTCCTTAAAACTAGTCCAAGTGCTGAGATGTAGATTGTGCGGTAGCTTGAAATGATCTTTTCTGTCAGAGTAACAGAAATAGTCGTTTGAAACATGTACTCTGGAGGTAAGTCGCTGGGGGCACCTGAACAAAGCTCCGCCCCACAGATGCCCATGGGTGCCAAGCTGAAATGGAGACCTGCCTCCAGGAGGAATGTTTACCCAAGCTTAGCACAGAGCCTTTATTGCTCACAGCAGCATGAGTAGATTTCTGTCTGCATTTCACTTCTGCACCAACTCTGTGCCATTTCAAATTGGGACCTGCCCAAAATGAGCCCCCCTGTGATAACAAGAATAGCTTCTTTTAAAGACACAGAGTGGAAAGAAATTAACTGTGTGTGATCAAGTGTAAAGGAACTGTAAACCGGGAGGGAAGGAAAACAAGGAAGGAATTTGAGATTGAGGATTCCAGACATTCCTAAAAGTTTGAATTAAATAATATAATAGGAGCAGAGATTTTTAACCCTTTCATAAATATTCCCAATTAAATTTGCTCAAATAAGAAGTAGCTGAAGGACAGACAGATCAGAAAATTCTCTTAGCAACTTCTCCACACTCGTAATCAGACGTACTCCAGCGTGGAATCTGACCAATACACTGTGTTGTAAGTGTATTTTAATGTCGATTTTTTTTTCTACTGCCAGCACTAAACACTTTTTCACATGCATTTTGGCTTTCAATAAGGATGCATAATGTTGTGTCACACTACATTTTCAGGTGGAGTGCAGTTCAAGATATGAGGAGCTTCATGTTGTGCACTTTTCTAAAGAATATGCAGCTGGTTTCAGCATGAGGAACATTCAAATGAACCTTAATCAAAAGGCAAAAGCATGTATTTAACAGTATGAATGAGACATGAGATTATTTCACTGTCTGTAAATCAGGAGAGCAATGCTGTAGCTTTAAAGTGTACTCAACAGCATCCTTATAGTGATATTATCATACTTTTTAAAAATCTACTTTTATTTTATCTATTTATGGAAGAATTATAATACGATTTTCTTATATTGCAGCCTACTTATAACTCATTATTTAGCTCGTATATGTAGTGCCACTTTAAAGTATGTAAGGTTACAGCCTCACCGTCTTAATCCTTTTCTTACAGTCCTTTGTCTTCCATCACACCCTCCAAATAACCTGATCTTTAACAGACAACAGAAGTTCCTGCTGTATCCATTCCCAAAAACAGACAATGCAAACGCACAACAGCACCTTGCAAGTAAAGCTATTCGCCTATTAAAACTTTTTGTTAAATGGATCCCAGATGGTGTAGGTGCAGGTAACTTAATGTGGCGGCTTTACCTTGGATGTGCTGGTTGACCACATTCTCCAGCCGATCGAGCCTCTCCATGATCCGAAGAGTGTCACCTCTTTTGTCACCCTCTAACTTTCTCTCCGGTAAAGGCATCGGGACTTTGATGTAAATATTGGCGATGTAATTAGTAACCCATCCGACATAGAGCAGGCAAACAATGTTGGTCATGCCGCTCAGGATCACGCATGTGGACACCAAAGTTTTGGTTCTCCTGGTGCAAGCCATGCCGACATGCCTCCATACAGCCTGCAGTATCCCGTCACAACGAAGGACAGGGCGACAGTCGCCCGCAAAAAACTGGAATAATGAAGTTATTTCCAGCGACTCTGCAGCGATGCAATATCCGAAGCGTAGAGGCTTTACTTCAAAAGTGCCGTGTGCTTTTTTGTTTTTTGTGTCGATAGTGAAACGCAGGTTAATGTCAAATATCTACAGGTGAAGGTTCCTTCTCTCGCTCCATCGTAAACCTCCGTCGAGTTGCATTTGAGGATCAAGGAAACAGGAGAGACGCCGAGCATCCTGCTGCAGCCAATGGGAAGGATGGTGAGGACTGACAGCCGCCCCTGCTGCACGCGTACCCACTGCGCACTGATTCACTGTGAAAGTGGATCTGACCGGACTATTTCCATGGACCAGGACGCAGAGAGTTATAACCCATTTCTGTCCAAACAGCGAGATATTTGCGCCACACACTGCACATCTGATGTGTGATTTCTGTCCTCGAGCAGTGAGACAAATCCAACTGAAGCGCAGAATCTCAGAGTTGTTGGTTATTTATAGTCTCATGCACGAGTAGAAAACACTTTTGGAGTCATTGCGAACATGAAGTAGTAGATTTCTTGCTGCAATACTGGATGAAGCCACGAGATAGAGACAACGGGTCTCCATGAGAGATCAAGGTGTGGTGGGGTCATGTAAAACTGTAGGTCTGGTTCTAGTCCAGCTCACTATGAGACACACAGAATGCAGAGAAGAGGCTGCACTCATCTCACATGCTGCTGAAATTAGACCTGTGCAGGGAAAGATACCAGGCAGACTAATTTCAGTAGAACTACTCAAAGGGCAAATACTGCAGGCAAGTTTGGATTGTTATCGCTTCTGTGTAGGTCCCCTTTTTGTGGCATGAGGTGATTATTGGAGTTTAAACTGTGGAATTTTCAGTTTGGACGCCTATTTTTGCAGCCTGAGGAGGAGAATAGAGGTTTGTTAAATGGCTGGCAAAAAAGGAAAAAAGCTTTAAATGTACCCATTGTGAAGAGGGTTTTGCCCACGTTCACCCTCAATGCACTAATTCTCATATCTGCAAGAGTGTAATATGCTCGGTGCAGCAGAGCCTCTGAATTCGGTGTGTCTGACAGCTGTTTCTTTATTTTCCTTTTCTGTGTATCTGAGGCTGGCTGGCATGTCATTTCTTGCATGTGGTCCAGATAATTTTATTTGATTAAAGACATCTTGCATTTGTCTGTAACTGAGGATCCTTTGAATGCACTGCAGTATCTGAATGAACGTCAGGTCTTTTACTATATTTTGACCAAAATTCTTGATTGTGTTTTGACAATATTTTCCAGTGTCATCTTTGCCAGATGATTATTTGCTAATAACAGTCTTTGTCATCCAATCTGCCAGACAGCTACAACACAGCAGGCTGCCAGAGTGAAAGTATTATATTTGATGATGAATGAATAAATGTTACATCAATATAATACATGAATAATTTTGACAAATGGAATAAACAGCATTATTATGACACTTTATTTCCCATATTTTGCCTGGTTGACTACAGCATGTTTGTGAAGTATGACAGGGAAAGAAAACAACACAAAACACTGACAAACTCCTTTGTTTGCAGTAATATCAACAGTCACTGCCTTTTCGGAGCAAAATGCAATTGAATCGTCTTCTTTGTGGCCGGCTGCTATCATACACCTTAATTATAGAGAACAGTAAATTGATTTGACACCTGGTAATATGTTGCCATTTAAAACAGAAAAAGCTCTGATGCATATCTATCACTTCACATTAATATACTGGAATTGGCATCAATAATTGTCTAATTTATTTTATCAGTCAACGAGCACCAGTGTTACCTGATTTAGCCTTTCCTCCATAGTCCAGATCTCATGACAGACCACCTCCTCTGTCCTGTCGGCTCAGCAGCAGCCATTTATGGCTGTGAGATGCAATGCAGGAGCATGCTGCCCATTCATCTCAGCTAACAGACCTGCCACAGTGCAAAAAGGTAGTTTTTTTAGTTTGCAATAGTTTGCGGTTTTTGTATTTGCTAGTTACATGGATGTGATGAAAAAGTGTTTTCTCACTTTTTTACTCATTTGATCTCATTTTAACACATGAGATTCTATTGAAGGTGCATTTGATGGTACAAACTGTGTTTTACTGAAGGTCCATTATAAAAGGTTGAAATGCTGATTATGGACTTATGTAAGTCTGCTAGAGTATAAACGATTAGTCAATTAACTGATAAGTCATTTGACAGAAAAGTAATCTGCAACTTTGTTGAAAATTGATTAAATGTTTAAATAGATTAAAAGTAATTTTTCTCAGCCAAACATTTCCCAGTTTAAGCTTCTCAAACGTGAGGACTTTGGTCTACGGTCTATAAAACGTCAATAATGTCCATCGCTGTTTGTCAGAGCCCAAGGTGGCCAAAATATTCAGTTTGCAATGATATGAAACAGAGAGAAGCAGCAAATCCTTACATTTAAGAAGATGGAACCAGAGAGTGTTTGACATGAATTGATTATCAAAATAATTGGCCCTTAATTTCCTGTCAATTGACCAATGGATCAATCATCTAATCGTTTCAGCTCTTTGTTAATTAATCAAGAAAATAATTTGAAAATGAAAATAATCGTTGCAGTTCCAAAGTCTGCAGGATTTTTATTTAACGTAGCTGTCACTCACAAAGTGTATTTTTGATGTAATTGTACTGTGGCTACATATTAGTACCATGATACATTAGGGATTTAACCAGCCAAATATTCTGCCTTGCACCAGTTTCCTCACACAGGGTGGACTACATTTCCACTTTCACAAAATATACATTTGAAATGTGAGCTGGAGAAATATTTAATTGAAATCTGACAAGCACTTAATTATTCTAATCAAATCTTGGGATAGTGCCTCATAGTGAGTTCAAATGGCCTATGTGAAGCTTCTCAGACTGCAAACTGCGCACAGCGTAGAGATGAATACAATTAATGTGGATTGAAATTATAATGATACCTCGGCTAAGACACCAACAGTCACACTAAAGGACTGATTCAAAGATTAGCTTGTTTTCTAACTAACAGTGTGGTACACCATGATGTATGAGTGTCATTGGTGAGTAGTTTCAGCTCTGGTTTCGCCTTATGTTATGACCTTCTTCTCTGTTTAAAGGGAAGTACTGGAAAACAAAGCTCGTCCTTGTGAATACAATCACTGGATGTCCTGGTAACAGAAAGCGTCGTCATGAAGACGATCTCAAAGCCATGTACACATTTAACTGACAAGCCATAAACACCTGCAGGTGTTAGACCTGCAACTTCTATCGATTTCTTTTGAATTGGAGCCAGCCTCAGGGACACTTTGAGGTTGGTATTGGGGACCAACGATCCTCCCGCTGAGTGATCCACCCAGCCAAGCAGCTGTCACATTTAGTCTGAACAAATGGTCTCCTTCTGGGCAGATTAATTAGTGTGTGTGAGAGGTTATCCTATAATCAACACTGTGAGGTCCCAGAGACAAAGACACTAGCAGTTTTAGTTCCTCAGCTATGGAGACAGCAACAATTAATCAAAAAACCACATACTTGACATGTACGAATTAGGTCTTGACAAACCAGGAAAGATAAGTAAATAATTGTGATAAATTTTAACTTTTAAACCCTCTCCTGAAATTACGCCTTTAATTAACGCCTATAAATTATAGAGAATTTGTCGATAAAAAGTTTCTCCACACTGACGCAGAGATTTGGAGAAAGACACTGAATCCCTACCAGCTTCACAAGGTGCTGTTCTGAGGCTGACCCCCTGATTGTCTTACAATCCCCCCATTAAATGGTAGAAATGGCTGACACCCTTCATGCAGTGTTGGAGGCTAACCCATGACTCTGAACTCTCTGTGGGCAGGGGGTCGTCAAGAAAAATTAAGTTTCTCCCGAGACACAGGATCACTTTCAATTAACAGATGTTTAACTGGTGCACACTGCTGATTGTTGTACAGGAACCTGAAAAAGTCATTAATTTGAGTTTCAAAAAATCTTTACACCACTGAAATGAATATAAAGTCGCTTCGGTGCCAGGTGTGAGGCTGCTCCCCAGTTTGGAAGTAAGTTTTAGCATGAGTATATCCACAGGTAGTTATATAACTACAGATTAATCCACACACAGACAGATCTAAATACATATATATATACATGCTGACACGTGCACACAGACATGTACTGTACATGTGTAGATTTACCTAAAAGTAACTCTTTTGTATGCTGCATGATTTCCAATTTTAGACATTTTTTGATCAGGAACTAAATATTTTAACAACTTCTAAGCAGTTCAAACAGCAATTAAATGAAGGAAAACTATTAACTAAAACAATTCATGTCACGTGACAGAAACTGGCCTTTCTTTCTGAGCAGTATGTGTGTTCATACATGGAAAATGGCAACGCTAATACTCTTATTCTTATAATTTTTACACATAAAACATTTACACAAGAATCAGTTGGATGCAGTTTTCTTTATGGAGATTACACCGGTATATTCAGTCTCCATATGACTTTTTATCACCTCCACCTTGTTAAAAAACTTGAGTGGATTCAAGTAATATTACTAGTCTTCATTGTCAACAGCTGAAGGTCTTTTTTTTTACTCTACACTGAAGTGTTATAAATATTTTCACTTTTAAATAAACCCACATATTAAGGTATTAAGGACTGTGAGACGAGAATCACATTAAGCTCAAGCTCATTTATTCAGAGAGCCTTTCGTCACAAGTATACGTCTCAAAGGACTTCACAGAGAGAAAGCGTGAACCTTTCTCGATCTCGCTAATCATTCACATGACAAAATGAAGTGCTGTAATACATGATGAAACGAGTGAAATGCAAGGCAGCAAACAAAGCACAAGACTCAGAATCGCCTCACACATCTAATTAATCTACAACAGGTGGACACAGTATCACAGATGCCTGTACAATCTAATGTAATCCAACTCGACAATCCTGCAATAATTATTTTTTGGTTAAGAATGGTTGAGGGAGGAGCTGACTCTGGTAAATGATACTTCATGGTGTTTATATAGGACTGAATTGTATTACACAGTCGTAGAAAAGGTTCCAGTCGTAGTCATCTGGACACTGTTTTCAGAATCAAGACGTTTCGGCTCCCATCCGGAAGTCATTCTCTATTGTGAAAATGGTCTGAGAACTTAGAAATTTAAGCTAATCTGTGTTGCTTACCCTGCCTAGTTTCACCTGAAACTGACCTTATTTTTTTCCATGATGGCCCAGTAATCAGGCCTATTGTTTTCTGGCTGCACCTCCCTCATCACTGTTAAGTACCTGATTAGCATATGATTGGCTTGACCATGGTGTTAATACAGTGTGGTAAACTGTAAACGGTAACTAGGCAGGGTAAACAGCAGACAGACAATCAGGAAGACTCCTCCCTGAGGGCAGGGCCTAAACAACACAGAGTAGCTTAAATTTCTGAGTTCTCAGACTAGTTTCACAATTGAGAATGACTTCTGGATGGGAGCCGAAACATCTTGATTCTGAAAACAGTGTCCAGATGACTACAACTGAAACCTTTTCTACGATGGAACACTCCTGGACGAATGAGGGACTACACCGTCTATATTACACAGTGTTGTTCAGCGGAGCTGGTGGGGACAAAATACAATGAACACCTTATAATTTAATACATTTGCTGGTAGTTTTTTTTATTTATTTATTGTGTCATGCACATACTGTTACGGACAGTACAGACCGGAGACACAGGGAAGATACTGATATGGTTTATTGAGACACGAGGTGAATGAACAGATAATGGATGGAAGTATACAGTTCTTTCACTGGAGATCGTGGAGCTCTGGAGTAGTGTGGCTGGATACAGGTGAGTAGGTTCACACAGGGCTGGGAATCGGAGTGACACACACACGGGAGACTGAAGACACACGGGACCAGGAGCTGAAGAGGCAAACTCACGGGAGACTGAAGACACTCAGGAACTGGAGCTGGAGTGACACACATGGAGAACTGGAGTAACAGGAGCCGGGGTCAAGGCACTCGAGGCTGGTAGGAATTTCGTTCTTTTCGTGGGTTAGTCCAAGGCGTTGTAGCGTCAGGGAAACACGAGGTCTAAACGAGACCGGACCCAGACTGTGGTGAGGAGCTGGGTTTTATTGGGGAGTGGAGTGCTAATTGGACGCAGGTCTGTACTGGTAACAGGTGAAGGGAATCAGAGCTCAGGTGAGGGAGTGCAGAGTGAAGGGGAGTGGCTGGAGAGAACATGACAGACTGTGACACATACAAGTGCCCAACCCACATGGACACCAAAAAAATAAAAAAAAACTGTTTCAGCTGTCACAACATTTGACATGAACACAACTTTTTAAATATAACATTATCTTAGAAACTAAGAACTTTGTCTCTTGTGCCAGGCTCTTCAAATAAATCAGTCACAAACAAGGTTACCTTCCCAAAACACAGCTCAAGTTTCTTATAATCATTCATCCAGAAGAACTCATCAGAAGTCAGACATTTTATATCATAAAAAAGAATAGCCCTTAAATCATCAGATAATGAGCAATAAAACATGAAATGGACTTTGTCTTCAATTCTCACCTAAATCACATAACAGAGAGTCTTTTCTCTTCAGGGAGACCATTAAACCTACCTGTTTCTATAGCTCATGGTAATGTACCTGAACAGAACTGTGCATGCAGAGATCTTTTGGCCACATTCTGCATAAGGCTCTACACTGTAGTAATTGTTGCAGGACTGTTGTTCAAGATTGTGTTAGGCTGCTCAGGTTATTTATGACATGTGTCCACATACTGAAGCCTAGCCTTGTCTACCCGACACCACCAACCTTGAACCTGCAGAGACGGTCAAGAAAAACCTCCTACTTTGCTTTGTCACAGTCAAAGCTGCGCCCACCTGGTGAAATCTCATTTGAAATACAGCATCGTATCACTAAGAATAATTTTAATAACCTCATCTCTGTACATTTTAAGGTCAGTTCTCTGAGCGTTAATAACACGTTGGCTGCCTGTGATGTGCAGCAACTCATTAAATGAGAAGCCACAGGTCTTAAGTAGGCACACAGCCTTAATGGACGAAGAAAGCAAGGCGTGTGTCTTTAATTTTGGCAAGTATTTGCAGAGCAAATGAGCTCAGGAGATGGTTGAAAATGAAAAGCCAAACCCAGAGGGTAACCAATGAGGGGACTGGTTTTCACTTTCTCAGCTGTGGAGAAACAGTTCTGCAAGATGAAGGCACTCAAGTGTTTGTTTGTTTTTTAACTCAAGTGTTTTTTGTTTTTTTTTAAACTAACGGATGTATCAGAAAGTGATGGCAGGGGGTTTGAGGAGAAGCAGCAGTCAGGTTTGTTATAATATTGAAGGAGAAATGTAGGTGAACTCACCTGGGCTATAACAGGAAATATAGTTTACAATATATAGTTTGGTGCCCTGAAAATGAAGTCAGGGGGCTTTCTCTATGCAAGCAGGAAGGAGTCAAGTAAGGTTATCACCATTTGTGCCTCGGGTAGGAGACAATTAAAAAAAGTAAGCATAAGCATAACTGCTATCTTCGTATTTTTATCTTTATTGTATCCACCAGTCTTATTGAATATGCTGAAATTAAAAACTGAAAAAGAGATAAAACAGAGAGTAACAAGAAGATTGCGAGTGAACCATAAAATGGGGCCACTGACATGATGGTAGGCAAGTGTTGACAAGGATTAGCCTCCAAACACACTGCTGACTCAACCTCAGCCTCAACTATAAAAACATCAAAATACACTTTGTGACAGGTTGAACAGAATACGAGTTACAGAATACTGCTGTAAAAACATTTATCTTTTAACTTTTAACACATTTGATGTAATAGACAAGGCCCCAGCAAGAAATTAGACAAATCTGTCCCCAGTTTAAAATAAACTAATTTCTGATGACAGTCTCATTATATCATTTAATAAAACAAAGCTGCACTTATTAAGAATGTTTCGTCAGAAAACATATTGCACAAATATTTTAAGATAACCCACCTTAGTTACTGTTGCCAAGCCTGTCAAGCTTTCTGTTTTCACACAACGCATGCAGTTTACAATGATAACGGAGGCAGATTTAACACTTACAGTTCTCCCCAATGTTTGAAACAATGGTCCTGGTGTCAGGCAGAGGCAGACAAAAGCCTAATTTCTAGCCAGCGACCGTCAATTTTGCTGGCTGAAATGAAAACGGTCGCTTGCAGATTTGAATCAGCTACAGCTAGCTAGCTAATTAATTAAATTCAATTAAATTTTATTTATATAGTGCCAATTCATAACAGAAGTTATCTCATTGCAGTTTTCCTATAGAGCAGGTCTAGACCGTACACTTTATAATATTAATTACAGAGACCCAACAAATCCCACCATGAGCAAGCATTTGGCGACAGTGGCAAGGAAAAACTTCCTTTAAGAGGCAGAAACCCTGGACAGAACCAGACTCAATGGTGGGCGGCTATCTGCCACTGCCGGTTTTGAGAGAGAGATAAAGAGATAGATAGAGAGAGAGAGAGATAGAGAGCGAGAGAGAGATAGAGAGATAGAGAGCGAGAGAGAGATAGAGAGAGCGAGAGAGAGAGAGAGATAGAGAGAGCAATAGAGATAGAGAGATAGATATATATATAGAGAGAGAGATACAAAGAGAGAGAGAGACAGAAAGAGAGAGATAGATAGAGAGAGAGAGATAGAGAGAGATAGACAGATATATATATATATATATATATATATATATATATATATATATATATATATATATATATATAGAGAGAGAGAGAGAGAGAGAGAGAGAGAGATAGAGAGACAGAGAGAGATAGAGAGATAGAGATATATATATAGTGAGAGAGAGATAGAGATATATATAGAGAGAGAGAGAGACAGAGAGAGAGAGAGATAGATAGAGAGAGAGAGAGAATTAAGCTAACGTAAGCTTCGTGAGTTGGTTGAAAACTCTGTCTGACTCATTATAAAACAAAAATATTGTAAAAGGGATCTTAAATATACACTTGAAGCATTGCGAGCTGACAGAGCTGCTAATGTTAGCTTAAACTCTGATAGCATCCAGCTTCCACACAGTGGGAAATACTACACAGTGGATGTGCTAGTTGTGAACAAGGCTTTTTTTCTTTTTACGTAACCACACTTAGTTAGTCAATGAAATACTCCTTGGCTTTGGAAGTAACACTTATTTATTACTGTAGGTAGTGAGCTAGTTAGCCAGACATGCTAGTGATTGCAGCTTACATTAGAGCAGACAAACACAGTTTAACCCAGTCCTTTCACTTTTGCTATTGTGTGTTTAGTTTTGGAAAAGCAATAAAAACAGATAAAACCCACCAAACTCTTCAGAAAGCCTAGTGGGTAGGCAATAGCTCTAAGTAGAGCCCCATGAACACATCTACATGTGGAGAAAGCCAAGGTTTTTGGCTTGCTTTGCCTAGTTACGGTTGCTAAGCTATATTATAATAGTAGTTGGGATCAATTGAACATTTGACAATCATAACATAATTGCTAATAAATTTCTTTTTGCGTGTCATAGTTGTCAAATAGTAAAATTCCATATTTATATTTACATTTCATGTTTATGAAGCTGAAGTATTTTTTGATCACACTGCAGGATTTGCACACGTGTATTCAGATAAGACTTTCAAAGTCTGTTGGCCTTTTACTCAGTGACCAATCACTGACCATTATAATAGTGGAGACTAATGCCCGGCATAAAACATCTTTTCTTTGCCCTACTTTCTCCATTTTAGCTTCACATTCTTTTCATCTCTCATGCAGGAATGAAGTGAACTGGCCAAACTCAGCAGAGTAAAGTGGGATCCAGTATTTGACATCATAGATATGTCGCACAAAATGAGAATCACAAAACCTCTACAGTATGTTTTGTCTGTGGGTGAAGATGAGTAAATCCTTTCATGGTCATAACAAAAGGTTTTGTGTGGCATCATGAGGACTTGGATCATTTTTATGTAAATTAAGACAATTTTCTGCCCACATCCAGTCACCCTAAAATGAATATTCTTTGTACATTTGCTTTTAATAGTATGATATACAGAAAGGCTCCCTTTTGTCATTACCACAGTAAATTAACAAAGTAACTCCCTTTATCCCTGAACACTTATTTCTCTTAAAATTGTGTGTGTCCTCTCTGTATTGTACCCACCCTTGGGTGCTTTAAGTTTAATCCTGATAAAACAAGCTTTGTAGAAAAAATTAATCTGTCTTAAATCCTTTTGTTTATAAGCCTTTAAGCCAGGAATGATTTGCTATTCCTAACAAGACTAAACATTTCGTGCTGAACCTCAATTTGTCTGAAAAAAACCTCCTAAAATATAAGGTGTAACAAGCAGAAAATCATGCAGCAAATCCACTTAAACAATTGTGACTGATATTAAAGGTGATATCTCTTTGCTGTGGGTGACTGACTTAGTAATGAGTTCAACACTTTTGAGTCAGAAAAGTCGTTTAGCAGTTCATTTGTAACCCAACATGTTAATGGATGTGTATGTGTGTGTGTGTGTGTGTGTGTGTGTGTGTGTGTGTGTGTGTGTGGCTCAAGTTCATTATAGTTAAGCCATGTCTGCCTTCTCTCGTAATGGGCAACGTGAGATCACTGGCGAATAAAATAGACGAGTTAATGGCGTTAGCTTTCACGGCTTTCAGACTGTTCGGGGTGACAGGGATCACACCGGGAGCGGTAAGCTGTTCTGGTCAACAACAGATGGTGTAACCCTGGTCACATTACTATCAAGCAGAGTATCTGTAGCCCTGACATTGAACTAGCTGTGGGACTCCGGCCATATTATCTGCCCCGTGAATTCTCACATGCCATTGTTGGGGCTGTTTACATCCCCCCGTCTGCTAAGCCGGCATCGGCGTGCAACACCATTCACACCGCCATAGCACAACTCCAGGCTCAACACCCGAGTGCACTCATATTAATCTCGGGTGACTTCAACCATGTCAGTGTTTCAACAACACTGACTAATTTCACCCAGTATGTGAGTTGTCCTACTATAGAGGAGAGGACACTGGACCTGCTGTATGCTAACGTTAAGGATGCATACAGGCCAGTGACATTGTGGGGGTGAAGCTGGACTCTCTGTCGGTGGTGTCAGAGAGGAGGATGCTGGCCAAACTACATGCCATCTTGGACATGGTCTCCCACCCACTCTATGACGTGCTGGTCAAGCAAAGGAGCACCTTCAGCAAAAGACTCATTCCCCCAAAATGCACCACAGAGCACCACAGGAAGTCATTCCTGCCTGTGGCCATCAAACTCTTTAACTCCTCCCTCTAAGTGTCATTAAACTGGACATTGGCTCATTAACATCACTGCAATACTTGACATAATTGTGCAATATTCTGTGTTAATACTGCTGTGCAATATACTCTTTCAGTTTAAAATTCCCTATTTATTGATATTTATTCATACTTCTATTACTACTGTGCAATATCCTCTGTCTCATTATAATCTTAATAGGCTACACTTAACAGTCCGTGCACTATTACTTACTACTTGTATTATTACATTGTATTATAATACCGTACATACTTATCATCAACCAGTAAATCCACTTTGTACTTTACACTTATTTTAATTTTATACTTATACCCAATTGGTACTTAATTTATCTGACCTGTATTATAGTGTATTATATTTTTTGCTTAGTACTTCTATCCTGTGTGCACTGACGTGATAGTGAGCTGCTGTAACAAAAGAGTTTCCCCTCGGGGATCAATAAAGTATTTCTGATTCTGATTCCTGGATGAGAGGGGGAAAAAATAATTTAGTAACATAACGTGGTGAAAACAACACCTTTGATTTCTGAAAAATGAGGTCACAATCAAAGTCCTCCAGGAAAGAACTGGTAAGAAAGTCATATTAATTTATCTGTGGAGTTTTAATCATTAGTTTCTGCTCAGGAATATATGACTATTCCTCTCTATTGTATTTAACTTTTATTGATCATCTAGTGCATTGAGCTGAAATCACAGCAAAAGCAAAGATACAACATGCACTGATATAGAAAGAGAGTGATGAGTCTGTGAAAAATGATCAAATGCAGGCATGGCCATATACAGCACATACTGCTGACTGCACAGCTTTCAAAAATAAATCAAAGTCTTTCATATACTGTAAAAACATGCGGTCGACTAATTCTGATGCATGTTAAACAGCTGCAGTCGATACAAGTCGCAAAAACAAAACCTGGTGCAGGAGATACAGCCAGAATGAATGCATACTGTCCGTCTTTATGACATTCAGGTGCAAATGTGAGTTTTTATTAACATGCAATAAGTTACCGTGTGACAATTGTGCAAACAGATGTACAGTAAACAAAACCCCATACACTATTTTAAACAATACCACATATTTCAGTTTGATGACGACTTTTTGAAACTAAGGACAAGTGATTTACAGAGCAGATATGTTGTAGACAAAACAAAATGCAATTTAATTTCAGTTGCTCTTCAAAGAAACACTCACAAACAACTGAATGAACTTCAATTTCTGAAAGCAGGCAGCGTTGTAGCAGCAGGGATGCAGAGGTCAACATTTGTTTATTCAGATGTGAACGAGAGCCAAATGTTTATATGGACCACAAAGTGTAAGAGACAGAACACGAACATATATGATTGAATGGTATGTAACATGTGACTACAATATGAAACGACTTCCGTGCCTGCCCAAATGACTGTGAGGCTCCATTAAAACTTGCTCTCTTCATGAAGTACACCGATGAGGTAAATCCAGGTGAAAGTCATTAACGCTTATCTTACTGATTTCTTTATTACATCTCTATGAATCACACGGGAGGAGATGTAAATGAAGGGAAGCAGAAGTGGAGTGTTAGATAAGTGAAGGGCTGCTTAAAAAGGATTGAACACAACATCAGGTAGACTTTTCTAATATTTTGTAGATCAGAGCTCTATTATAAAAAAAATTGCTTCTTTTCACTCAACTGTAAGATCTATTTATTTTAAATCCCCAAAGTAAAAACAACACTGACTGATTGTGAAAACTGAAGAAACAAAAGAACTCAAGCTAAAACTTAGTTGAAAGGATCATATTGAGGAAGTAAGAGCACCTGACAAAAGTACTTGACACTTGATAGTTAATGTGTTTTTAGCCGCTACAGTTGATGCAGAGATTGCAGCAGGTCTATCTATAAAAAGAAATGTTACTCTCATGTCCATATAGCCTCATAAATTTTAATAACCAGTTCCTTTGGTAAGTGGCTTTATATACAATACACACACGCACACATGCACACACGCACACGGCTGTATAAAGCATTATTGACCTATACTTTGGTGAAAAAGATACACTTAGATCTGGTTGCACCCTGCATGCCCTTGGTGCTGTAAAATGGTCTCTGGTGTACAGTCTGCACTTTACTTTCATACATCAGTAGAATCTGATTTACACTTCAAAGCAACACGCGGGAGGACAGGGGGAAGAAAAGACGGAGAGGGAGGAAGAGGGAGGAAGAGAGAGACCGAGTGGCCCCTGGCTTAGTTTTGATTTGATTTTCATTAAGCAAGAGAACATAAAAGTAAAATGAATTAAAGTGTGAATCTTTATTCCCTGTGGTCACTGCAGGTTAGTGTGTCTCTGCCATCAGGGTGAGCGGGGAAGAGCTCTCAACACCCAGCTGGTAGAGTTACTGATCCATATGCAGCTTTGATTAGTGACTCGATCTCCAGCTTCCAATCACACTGCTCCTTGTGTTTCTTTCATTTGTTTCCTTTGTTGCTGGGTGGGGGTGGAGGGGGAGGGAGAACCAGCAACTAACCTTTACCTCTGCTAGAGCTGTAAACCGAGAACACACTGCTTCCTTTCAAGACTAAACTCAGAGATGATAAGGTGCTGCTTAGCGTACTTAAAATTACTCTGACCTCACTCTAATAGCTTAAAATAGCAGGCATAATTTATTTTATATTAAAGTGGATCATGAACAACATCCAACACATACACTCACACACCATGCACTGCTGTCTCTAGAGACTCTGATTTTGCATGGTTGCAGGGCAAAAGCTGCATGAATAATGTAATTATGCGTTGCTTTTTTAACAATATACTGATGACCAAACTGATGAAAAAAGTCTAATTATCACAAGGCGATGCATCACGGTTTTTGGAGTTTTTCACTTCATATGTAGTTGACCAAAAAGTTCCCTCTAGAGCCTGCAGAAAACAGCATCACTCCATAAATCACAGCAGACTCACAGACAGACTCTTTAGAAGGTCTTGGAAGAGGCTTTATAGCCAGACACTGACTTTGCTTGTTTATTCGCTAATTCAGCATCAGCCTCTAATATACAGTAAACCATTCATGCTTGACAAACAATATGGGACCATATGTTGCTTGACTCTTCAGCATACAGCCATGCACAGATGTTCGGGTCTGCAGAAATGAGATTGATAAGACAAAAGTGCTCATTTGGATCAGGTGTAATTTGGAGAGGAACTTTGCTGGCTAAAGTCGTCCTTTAGTCCATCAGAGGAAACAGGGAGGCAACAACAAAGAGCTATTTGTAGCTAGGTTACCTTCCTTACGTGTTTGCAGAATTCCATTAATTGCAATTAGAGTTCACTTTTGAATTTATGAACAGAGAAGTTGTAACACTTACCCAACAGGAAGATGAAATAACAGGCATTGCTCTTCATTTGTCTTAATTATGAGGTCTAATAAGAGAAAAAGATGAATCTTCAAGCACAGGTATGTTTAACCTGCTCAGGCATGCATTAATTCAATTCAGATCTTGGTGTCATACACTTGTATCTCATTTCATACCTGATTGTCATCCCAACTGTTTTCACAGTTTTGCGTGCCAGAGGAATTACAATTAATTAGTGATGCAATTCTATTTTTTAGTTCTATGTACAATAAATTACTACCACCATGACAGAATCATCATTTAACAAATTATCTACATATAAATACATTTTTCATATTATGTTTTAACATATACTGTATAATGGCAAGTCATAGACAGAGGAGACTGTCTTCCCAAGAAAAACAACAGCATCAGCTGTTTCAGCAAATGCCCCAAAACGACATGCATGTTTATGTTCAAGTGACAAAGCCCTTGTTGAAAGTGGTGCAATATAAACGGATCATACACATATACTGTATGTCACCCCCCACGCTCTTACACTGATTTAATGAAAATAATCCAAACACTAAAATGTAGCTCACAGAAGTGGACTAGTAGTACATTTTATGCGGAAATGCCAGGAGATGCACATTTTCTGGGTAAAAATAATATAGACCTGAACTGAAATTGTTTCTTTAACATTACCTCTCTGTCCACGTCTTAACATCTTGGGTCAATTTCCTGATGATATAAAATTGACAAAATCTAAAGATAAATCTGGTCAGTCTTTGTATCCTACAGGCATTTTGCCTGTAGGATACAAAGACTGACCAGATTTATCTTTAGATTGTATTGCTCTTTAATGTTAAAAATCTGATGCACCAACAGAGGCGGAATAGCCTCTCAACCTGCCTGGCCATGGAAAATCTGACGCATGCTACTGAAGCTCACCGCAACACTTTATGCACTCCCTGGAAATCAAGATACCTAACCAACTCTGCAGTTTCTGATGAAGAAATTTGGCATATTCATGACAGAATGATGATCTAATGAACTACATACATGGTGGGGTTTTTTTGTTATTATTTTTGTGTGTGTAATTCAATTCCAGTCTGGCTTTAGAAAGAACCACAATACGAAAGCAGCATTACTTAGAGTAATAAATGACATCCTAATGAGTGCAGACTCTGGTAATCACACAATTCTCATTTTGCGGGACTTGAGTGCAGCCTTTGATACAATTGATCACACAAATCTACTTAACAGATTAAGGAACTGGGTCGGCCCAGGTGAAACTGTTATAGAGTGGTTTTCATCCTGTTTATCAAACAGAGTTTTCAATGTCACTGTTGACAACTTCTCTTCTTCAACTGCTTCCATGTCATGCAGGGTCCCACAGGTCTCGGTCCTTGGCCCTATTTTGTTGCCCCTTGGCCATGTTATTCGCCATTTCACCTATGTCCTACCATTGTTAAGCAGATGACTCCCAGTTGTATGTCTCATTTAGCTCTGAAAGTCGTAACAACCTGGATTCTTTGCACTGCTGCCTTGCTGCCATTAAGGACTGGATTGCTTCCAACGGCCTGCAACTAAACACAGATAAGACTGAAGCCTGGTTATTAGTCCTGATCATATTTCTAATGTCACCCCCCTCCTTGGACCACTAACAGTTAACAAAATATTCAGCTAGAAACTTGGATTTAAGATTCTACTGATTACTTTTAAATCCCAACATGGTCTGGCTCCATTTTACATTTCAGAACTTTTAACCTCTTACTCAGCTCCGAGACCCCTCAGATCAGAGAATAAAATGCTGTTAAAAGTGAAACCAAAGGGGATCATGCTTTTACTGTTTTAACTCCAGTGCTGTGGAAAAAACTCCGTCCCCAACATCACATCAGCTGATTCAGTATCTCACTTTAAAAAGCTTTTAAAAACTCACCTGTACAGAAGACAAATGTTTTAATTTTGCTCCTATATATTTTTTTATTTTATGTTTTGTGTCTTTCTCTATTTGCACTTTTTAATGCTGTTCTTTTATATTTTGTTTTATCTGTATGGTATTGCATTTTGTGAAGCACCTTGTAACTCTGGTTTCTAATGGCGCTATAGAAAAAAGTGTATTATTATTGTTATTATATGTCTGTTTTCTTTAATTTTTTGTGTCCTTATTTATTGTGGAAAATATGAAAACCAGTATTCAACCATAAGACAAAGCCCTCAAGCGCTGTAGTAATTATGAGGAAGCAAAGGAGGAAGTCAGGGGACATTACAGAGCGATAAAGTCTGCAGAAGGATGAGGTTGGGGTGGATGGATGGGTCAACAAAACATCGGACTTTAACACAGGAGACTGCTGTTTGTTTCCTGTTTCCAACTGACAGTCAACAATGTTTTTTATAGCATGGCATTTAATTTGGAGGACTTGTTGGGACAGAGGTCAAAACTTTTCTCTATCTATTCATTAAATACAGCTTTTTCACAGCAGACATTTTTGCATGTCATAGCAGGACAAGCACAGGTGCAATTGATAACATCAAAAACAACTACATTGCATTTAGGTGAGCTAAGTTTCAGGGTCTTGGTATTATGCACGCTGGCTTACTAGGAAACTCAATGGATGGTTTGTCATTGTTAAAAAGTTTGTTTCACCTGTGCTTTTAACTCAAAAGTGCTGGCGTGAAAATGTTTATTAACTGTCATTACATCTTGTACTCTGAATTGTGCCCCCCCCCAAAAAGACAAAAGAAAAGGTTTCTTGTGTAAAAGGGTGTGCTTGTGGTGTAATTTAAATAGGAGTAGATATAAACTACACACACACACACACACACACACACACACACACACACACACACACACAACAAAGTAATGTTGCCTGTAGGCAGATGCCTATCGAGGCAATACTCAATGAAGTTAATCAGGAATATGAATCAGAAAATATCCAGTACAATATATTAAAATTTCGTCATGAATAACATCATTCTCGCATGTTAAAACTAACTTTAATTGTTGTGGGTGTCCTCGTTCAGAGTCACTGTTTTACTTTACAGATAAATAAGAAGTAGACCCAACATTATTGGTGTTTAAGAGAACACTGAAGGAAATAAACATAATCTTAAAATCCTTGACTAGAGGTTTTTCTTGGAAACTATGACGTCCTTGTGAATTCTTTCTATAGTGTGAGGATGTGACAAACAAGGCTGCTGCAACCTTCAGAAACATGCGTTTCCAGGGACATCTAAAGTCGCTGTCTGAACCTGTGAGCGCCCATGACTCTCAGCTTTAGGTTGTGCAGATACAACATCAGCACAGCAGAGTTTCTATCTCAGCCACAAAGCACAAAAGAAATAACACATTTCCTGCTGTAAACACTCTGCTGCTCTATTACCAGGGTGTTCTCTGCTGTTAATGTGTGCATGGATCTGTAAACTGCAAACGTCTGTTCACCTGTAAAGCTGTCAGTTGTCACGTAGTCAGACATTCTTCAAGTCCAAAAGTCAAATACTCCTCTGGGGTAATAGACAACCCTGTCTCCTAGAATTTGTGTGTATAAACTTTTAATTTGTTTATCCATTTACATTGTGGTAGAAAACATGATCGCTGCCTGGATTATGTTCAGAGGCAATGTTTTTGGAGGTGAGCATACAAAGCGCAGGACTTCGACTCCAGAGATCCATCTCTGATTAGCACTTTGGTTAAGGTCAGGGAAAGATTGGGGTTTCAGTTAAATGTTAAAAATCGTGTTGTGTCTCGTGCTTCAAGTCACTGTGGATTTTTTGTGTGTTAAACCAAGACCATGATCTTTCACTTAACTTAACCAAGTGCTTAAACATAACAATTTGCCTCAGATACAATATTTCAATCTGAGGTGTTCTATAAATCTATTAATTATGGCTGTCTTTCTTATCTATTTCCAATTCCTGACTGAGAATTTCATCACAGGGAATACTGAAGTTTCATCTTACAATGCCAAGAGGGAATCCAAGATTGGTCTTTTCTGTATGAAGGACTATATGAAAAGAAACAGGCGTTGAAATTATTCACATGCCAACATGCTGCAATATCAGATTGCCACTTTCCCAAATTATAGACCTTTTCTTTAAGATCCTTGGAGCAATTTCTGGAGATATTGCTGGCTCGTTATGGCTCAAAAAAAATCAAATAAAAAGGAGAAAAACATATGACATTATTACATCGATGCAGCAGCACGACAAAGGCATTCATGTGGACAAACTAACTGATATCGTCCTTGAGGCATACTGAGCAGTAAAATTAAATTGGCTCCCTGAAACAACAGCATCCAATCCAAATGCCTATGTTTGCAAATGGGATGTAATGGTGCCTGCTTGGTATACACGCTGAGCTGGCTAGATGGTTTCTCCCCCTGAGCTCCCCGCTGGGTCACTACAGGTGTTTCACACAGCTTGAGCACGTTCAGTAGCATCTTCAATGAAACCTGCAACCCACAGGCCGGCTTTATTTAACAGCCCCAGCCTCGATAAATCCTGTTCGTCTTCACTCCTTCTGATCAGCAAGTTAATGGCCTCTGCGGGAAGGAGTCTGAGGCATTTAGCTGAGCAAAGTGGAAGTTCTTAGTTTCCTGTGCCCAACCAAAGGAATCTGTACAGTCTCTGGTGCCTCCGTTAAACTTAAGAAATCGGCGGTGACCACAGGTGACAGACTCATTTTGGGACTAAATTCAATCTGGTTCCTGGTGCACAAATTGGGAAGAGTAAAGGGGGTGGTATGTCTGATAATGGGATTCCTCAATTGACGGACAACTTCTGGGAACAGAGGACGGCTTTGTGTATCATGGAGAAACCCATTGCGGCTAAACTCGGGTCGGAGCTACAGGATGCTTCTATCAAGAAAAATCACATAGAAGAAATCATTCATCCCTCTGGCAATTTTCTCTACAGAGCTTTGTTGCATCTTTTTGCTCATGGTTGTGGTTTTCCAGCCCACAACTTTACTGGTTCACTCTCACCACTCATAGCGTTGAGCACTCAGCACTCAAGCTCTAAAACCCCCCTGTACACTACCTGCTCAGCACCAAACAGCAGACAGACAGAGTTAGTGACTAGCTGGGGAACATGGTGGAGCATTTAGCAGCTGGATATTTCCCTCAGGGGTTGGTGAAGACCAAAAACAGCTCTCTATCTCCTGGATGTGTTTATAGGCGATTGTTTACTAACACGTTAGCCATGCATCAATTTCAAATTTGATGTCAGTGTTGTTAACAGCTTGTGCACTGCCCCCAGTGGCCACAATTTGTCATTGTCATTGTTGATGTTATGTGCTTTGTGTGTTTTAATGTTTTAATGAACTGCCAAATGAGCTGACGACAATTGTACACCTTTGTGGACAATAAAGTTATATTCTTCTCTATTCTGTTTAGAAAATCTGTTTCTCATATTCCACTAGCAAACATGTCAAAGTCAAATAAGTGGGTGATGCATGAGCAGATGCTAATCAGATTCTTAATAAAATCCTGCCTTGTCATCCTGACTCTTCATTCACAGACTGTACCTGGAGATGTTTAAAAATCTTGTTAACATCTAAACTGTAGGCAGGTATCCATGGCTCTAAGATTAGTACATGCTGCAGCCCGAACATTATAACATGCAAACATGATTATTTGCTTTTTATAAACAAAACATGAAAAGTGTGTGTTGTGCAGCTACTGCAAGGCCCAAAACATTCAGCAGTGTTTACCAAATAGAAAACAGGATAAGATACAAACATTCTGTGTAACAGTTGTGATTAATACAGCATAGTAATCATAATTTAATCTGACACTACAATCTTTCAGTTAAGGCCTCTGTATTCACAGTCTTCTTCTCTTGTTTTGCCTAATTACTGTATGTTTAATAACGTTTCTAATAATATTCGGTCTTTATTGATAAGTTAAATAATGTTTAAATAACTGGAAACTTTTTAAGCCCCCAGTAAGCTAACAGCTGATTTTAAAGACTAAATAAAGCTAAAACATACATGTGGATAACACATAATGATGTTGGCAGTTGTCAGGTCTTTGGTTGGTCATTTGCTGATTGTTGATTCTCATTCTGTGTGTATTAATCAGAGCTACAGTCAGTGAGCAGATGTATGGGAATCACTGGACAGTGACCTTGAGCAGTGCAACTTATCAACCTGATTAATTCATTACTGTTCCTCCAAGTCCCATAAATCAACTTGTCACTCTCCAACTGGCAACATATGTAGAGGACAGCAGACAGTCTATTATGTCCATGTATAACTGCTGATACAAAACACCATTATGCTGTTGAGGATGGGAGGACACGGGAGCCTGACAAGCAGAAGGATTTTCAGCTACTTTCAGCAGCATAATTTGCTGAGAGGTGATTGCACATTGATTTACACTGCTGCCTAAAATATAATATAAAATAGATCAGGTGATATAAAACTAACCCTTAAGTGATTTGTTGCAACTATTTTTTTATATATCTTATTATAAAAAAGATCAATACTTCCCACCGCACACGTACATGAAAAATAAAGAAAGAATTTCAATATAGTGCACCATAGCTGGTGATAGAGACATTTAAGATTTCAAACTTTTCAAGAAAATATATGTAAAACTATATGTAAAATCAGTGTGTTGGATAGACACATCTTGAATATAGTTTTTATCCAAGCCCATATATTGTTGGGATGTCATTTTGTGACATTTAGTAAACTACAATATCTATTTAATCTTTTCAACTTTTAAAAAGAATAATTATCTGTAATGGTAATACATGGTAATAGTTGTAAAATATGTTGTAATAATACACTAATAATACTATAGTAGAGTTTACTTTTTGTAACAGGTTAATTATCAGAAATGGCAAAAAATACCTTGTGTATGAACTATATAACAATTTATTCTCACATGTATAAGCCCATACACTTTTACATGGCCTTTATTTCTGTTTTATCATATTGACATTTATAAAACCACAATATGTTTAATATTTTCAACAGTTCAAAAACAAAAGTAATGTGTAATAACAAGGTAATAAATGTGAAATATGTTGTAATAACATAGTAAATAATATGTAATAATAAAGAATCTGGTTAAAATTAGGATTTACTTTTTGTAATAGAATATAAGTTGTAAAAACTGTTCACTATCAAACAGCATCTCACTGGATCTTATGTTTTCAGCGTTCCAGTAAGCTCTGATACTCCTCCAGGACTGTTCATGCAGTATGTCACCGCCCAGTACCTGTACCCTGTGTCTGACCGAGCAGTGTTTTGTTCAGGTGTGGACCTCTCTTAATCTCACAGTCTCACTTACCTGTCTGCACCCCCACCAATGCACCCTCTTTAATCCTCCAAGTGTATTAAAGGTATTAAAGCTCAGCACCCTAACAAAGGATGTCCTTTAAGCTTTGTGCTGAATGACTGTGTTTAGCATATGATTTTCAAAATGTAAAAGTTATTGGAAAAGTCACACATTATTATCAGCACTCAAACAACTGAAAAAACAAGTAACTCATATTTGAACAGATGAGAGCAGCAAAACCCTGTGGGATCCATGTTAAATACTTGCCTCTGGCTACTCAAATTGCTTATACATGGCTCTCACATCTAATGGTATTGGTATGGTATTATTTTTTGCCGGTTTAAAATATCAAAATTCATAATTTCCACACATGCTGGTCACCTGGATCCTGCTGTGCCCTTTAATATGTTAGCAACTGTTCACTGCAAAACCAGTTTGTCAGTGGAACTAAATTAAAGTTTAAAATTGTTTGTAGGCTTTTTGATAAATAAACAAGTGCACAGAGGAGAACAATGGATCTGATGGTAGAGCAGGCACTGTTGACTGCAGTACCGGCTGACTACCCTCCATATAATGGGCTTAGTCACCCATTGATGCATCAAACACAAATTCTCCAACTTTCTTGTTGATCCATTCCTTGCTGTCACAACTAGAGCGATAGAGAGAGAAAGATTTTGAATACTTCATTGCAGAAGTACCTTTAAATTTATTTAGTGAGTTTGCAGTAACATTGTTGCCAAGTCGATGTAGCAACAAACACAGACATTACCTTGATCTGGGATTTATTATCTATTTCTGGTTACTGTCATGTGTTACCTTAATTGAAGCTCCTGTCCAGTGAGTTGAGCAAACATTACCTCACTGTCAACCAAATCATTGGAAATAATTTAGCTGAAGTTTAAGACCAGGACCAGATCTCAAACACTCCTCTTCCTGTCATATGTCTACTGTATGACGGCCTTCCTGACCTGCATATGTCTGTTTATTCCTGTTTTCCGTGGCCCACCGTCCCTCTCCCTTTCCACTCTTTCCTCTCTCAGTGGGTCCCCTTGGGGGGGGTGCCAATCCCAAAAGCCATGCTCGATTTGTCCCAAAGCCTTCCCCACACCGCTCCATCATTCCCATTGGACACTCACTATTCATACGTTTCAAGTAAAATCACAATCTTCGTATTTTCACCTCAGACCACG
Source organism: Siniperca chuatsi (assembly GCF_020085105.1). NCBI lineage: Eukaryota > Metazoa > Chordata > Actinopteri > Centrarchiformes > Sinipercidae > Siniperca > Siniperca chuatsi. The sequence continues at coordinate 16,686,916 of NC_058042.1, forward strand.
GTGTGGTCCTTGCTGGTGAACGGTCACATCTCTGTATGTATGTGTGCTCTTGTGTTGCAGGATTTCACTGTGCCTCTAATACAGCAGGGTCAATACAGAGCACTACACTAAATAAAGAGAAAACAATGTCACAGACTTGAGGCCTGTCAGGATTACTAATAACCTTTCATAAATACTGCACACTACACTGCAGCCTGCTGTTGCTGCAAAAACCATGTAAAAGAAAACAAAGCAATAAAGTCAACAGTGAATTATATATTGTATATCCTAGTATGCATGCCTGATTATACTTCAAGGCTAACAATGCAGAGTTGTGGGCGCATAACACAGGAGCAGGAGCATGTCAATCAAACTGGTGTGTATTGTCTGTGGGCGGGAAATGAAAGAAAAATTAGACATTAGTCATGAGATTGTTGTCATAATATTTCCTCTCTTTCCTCTAAGTGCTGAAGTTCATAAAGATTCACTGGGCTCCGTAATCCAAATGGTATTTACAGCTAAATCCAACAGTCCAAGATTCATTTAAAGGTGTTTTCATGCTCAGAAGGAATCAAACTTTGCAAATTATGCCAACATGATTTCTAAATTACAAACAGGAGGGGAAGCGAAAAGAGATAATTTAGAAGTCATGTCATCCTCTGTTTCCTGACAACATCTGTCTTACACCAACTGACTAACTATGCAAAACTGTAGGATATAACGTTCCACGCATGGCGTGCTTCTGTTCTACAAATCACATCAATCAGCTTTCCATCTGCTTCTCTGCTTGAAATGTGTCATCTGCTAAGTGAGACAGAAAGTACGATGAATCATCATTAATGATGATGTGCAACAGTGACAACCGAAGATCTGACACGTTTGGTTTCTTGTTGTGATTCTTTCTCACAACTTTGTAATGAAGACTTTGAAAGTTGTACCTCAACTTTTTCTTGATGTTGTTTCAATGAAGACACAATACAGATTGTTTCTCAGTAAATATTGATAAACATCCCTCAACCAAACAATATTTCTGTCACTTTTACAGTTTTACAGAAACTTGTCATGTCATAGATCAAAACTTAATAACCCACATATTTAACTAATCAGCATTGTCAGCAAACTTATTGCAGACTGTAAGTTCAGCAGCAGAACTTGATTGCTGCATGAGTCCACTTCATATTTACGGTAATTTTTTTCCCTCAGGACATATTGTTTTGCTTGCTCGGTATTTGAAAACCAAATAATCCCAAGCTGTTTCCCCCAAAACACCTCATTATACATCACAGTATATAGTCATTGTGCTACAATGTAGGTAGTGTTGTTTTGATGTGTTCTTGTTTACATCAGCTACAGTAAATAAATAAATGTAAATAATGAAAAAAACTTAACAAACAAAGGCATACACACAAATGCAGGTTTCCATTCAATCTCAGGGAACTGTTATCCTTTCTCCGGATCATCCAAAAATCACTTAAAAAAGGAACCCTTACTGTATAATGCATAGTATTTGCTTCACTCAGCCCCACAGTATGAACATAAGCTGAAGCAGACACAGAGCACGTACCATACACAGCAATCCTGCACAAACACAGCATAGGTGAGCAAAGGTGCAAAACCCCCGACTATCCTGTTTTTTTAACCCCAAGTTTGTTTTTGTTTCACATGGGAGGTTTTGCAGTCCTTGATGTGAGCGTTGGCCATGTAGCAGTGCAGTGCAGTTTAATAAAGTATAATAGAGTAAAACAAAATAGTATGCTATTCTGTAGTTTCGCCACTGGTTAGATTCATGAATATTTAGTCTTAAATCAGTCCAGTTATGTGAGAGTGAGAGAGATACGTAATGAAATGTTTCTTTTACATTTTAATGACTGTGACCTTATCTTACTTGCCCTTTTAGCATGGCAGATATGCTCATTTGTTTGTTTTAGCATTTCTGTTAAAAAAACAAACAGATGCAACTGGGATAAATCCCATTTTCTACGGGCAATTTTGTGGGAAAGTCATGAAAAATATAGGGCATAAATGTATCATGATGCACCTCACTGACAGGCTGGTGATAATAATGTGTCTTGTGTATTCGTTACTGTACTCGGCTGCCTGGTTATGCTGGAGAAACATTTAAACGTAACATCATATCTTAACATCATCACTAATTCTAGCCACTTTCCAATATGACAGCTGTTTCATGTGTAAATCTGATACTTCCTCATTCCTCAAGGATTACATTTTCCAGGAATGGTTCAATTAACATGCAAGTGATTTTAAACTTACATCAGGGGCTTTGCTTGCAATCATGTGTAGATGGAGGTGGAGACCCACCATGAGCAAATTTAACAGAAATATGAAAGGCACAAAAGGTCAGTATTTGTCGGCATTCATGTGGAACATACTTGTGAAATCCATTTTTTTCAAAGAGTACCTGCTGTCTTGAGAGGAAAATACAGTAAGCCTACCACTGACTGAAGGGTGTTCTTAATGTCATGCACACTGATTTCACAGCTCCAGCATGAAAATTACGTCTGAAATTCTCCTCAATTTTTGGACACCAGGAGCTCCCAGCACAGAGGAATTTAAGGCTTTACTTTATCAGAACACCAAAGTTCTTTCTCCCTGCATGAACAAGAGGATCTACTGAGGCAGGACATTTCTTTTTCACTGCAGAGACTTCTAATTCTTTTGCTTAATTGCATTCAGGGATTCTATTGTTCAATTTTTATCTGCCAGGTTTTTTTCCTTCCAAACCATTTCCCCATTCACCCACAGCTCCCTGACAGAAACCACACAGTGTCTGAGGCTGGGCAATTTACCTCGATGAAGCTAATTAATTTGGGGAAACAAATGGCTGGGTAAGAAATAGTGTGAAAATTAGCAGTAGTTGCAGTCATCTGGAAAAACCCATTTGACTTCTATCATTAATGTTTTTGATCGATATAGTTATGGTTGTACCATTAATATGGTTAACATTATTTTAATCAGCAACCGGTGACAACATGCACATGTTGCCAGTTTCATCTTTAAAGCTGCACTAATCAATCTTTTTAGCCATAAAAGCTGCATGGCTCTGGCAAAGTTGGTCTGTTGGCCACTTTGGTCCAGACTGAAATAATCAGATCCCCTGACCTTTTCTCTAGCTCCACCAGCAGATCAAAGGTTTCACTTACTGTGTACTGTGAAATATCTCAACATCTACTGGATGGTTGTACAGAAATTCATGGTTTCCAGATAATGAATCCTACTGATCCCTTGCCTTTTACTTTAGCATCCCCATGAGGTTGACATTTGTGATTTTTTGTGAAATGTCTCCCCTGACCTTTCATCTAGTGCCATCATCAGGTCAAAAATGTATTCAATACTTTGGTTTATGACCAAATACAAGTACAGCCCTCAACTTTACTGCTTAAATTCACTCTCACTGCTCTCATCGGCGTTTTCGACTGCAGCAGGCAGCAGATTTCAGAGAAAAAAACTCTAAAAACCCACAGTACACTAACTGCCCGTCATACAAAGTTAGCAACTGGTGAACATAGTGGAGCATTTAACAGCTAAACAGCCAGATATTTCCTTCAGGATTTTTGGTGGAGACCAAAAACAGAGCTAAAAGGAGAGTAAATATTGGACTTACATTACATTCGCTAAGTGGTCAGAAACATGACTCCAAATTAACGGTAATGTTGCCCTGTGTTTGCTGGAAGTGTAAATACAGTAGGCAGCTGTTTGTTAACATTGGTCGCAACTATCTAAGTTGATAAAGTGTCGACATTGTGTTTACAACTTGTTGAGCCGGCCCCAAGTGGCCAAAAAATAAATGAACGCAGGTTTAATCAGAGGTCCCTTTTACTTTAGTATGAAGACAGCAAAGACCTGGCAAAACAGTTGGTGGTCGCTGTGGAAACAGTAATAATATATGCACCACCTGCTTTGGCCAGGAAAACACAAAGCTGTGTTTGTCAAAGTCATAGTCATTTGTCATAGTCACTTTCCTTGACTCTTTGTCGGGTGAGTGACACTGAGCTGTTTTTCTCAAAATCTGCAAGTGGAACACACTGAGTTTGATCTCAAACCGTGGACTCCACTTAATGCTTCATGCTACAGTGTCTCCCTGTTTTTGGACTGTTACAGCAGCATTATAAAGTCATATCTGAACCTTTTTGAAATTAAGGTTTGGCTCAGGAATTTGATTCCTCTGTGAAAATGGATAAGGCTAAGAAATAGACTGCGATATTAAATTGAATTAAATGCACAGACTGAATAGAAAAATAGAAACATGATAGACAGGTGGATGGTTGGGTAGGCAGGTAGGTACAGCTTGCCTTACTGGCCGCTTGCTGTCTATTCACTGGCCACAGCAACACTTTTTGTTGGCTTCATGTACTGTGGAGCAACACAGACAAAACAATGAGACTGCAGCAAGTAGGATATTGTAGTTTTTCCAAATATGGGTTTAATAAACATCACCACACTCCATAGTTGAAGGATTTTTCAAATAATAGAGCAGAGTGGTTAAAATACTGATGCAATAAAAAAAAAACAACAGGGCACAAAGTCTAAAGTCCTGCAAGGTTGCAGCCTTTATTGTTCATTGTTGTGACCCTGTGCAGCTAAAAATGTAAATTTTCATCTTGTGAAAGGTTAAACAACCTCAGTAAATTTCAGGGCAGTCCACCCTTTGTTTCATAATTTTTGTGAAGTGACAGTAGTAGCTCCAGAGGAAAGGTCAGGAAACCACGAATATCCACAACAAATGTCATGGAAATCCAGTAGTTTCTGAAATAACATGTCAAGCGTTTCTCGAGGGTAAGTCCTGACAGTGGTGCTACGTGTAAGGTCATGGGGTCAACAAAATTACAAATAGTATTTTTGGAGCCATGAATGTCCATACCAAATATCATGACAATCACAACTGACGTTGTTGTATCGTTGAGCTCGGCATCCAATTAGCCCAATCCTTGAAGGTGTAAGTAGGCCAATGTTTACTTTTATTTAGTAGTTTATTTCTAGTTTAGGTATCTAAACCTCTTACAGTAAGACTCTAAAGACAGCTGTGGAGAGTCTCATTGATTTGTGCTATTAGGGTCAATGGGGAGGTACAGCTGAGTGTCATCCTTGCAGCCACAGAAACATATATCATGTCTACTGTATGTATGATATGCCTCAAGGGCAGTGTGCGTATTTAGAATAATATTTGAGTAAGGCCAGATCCTTGAGGTGCATTATATTGCATTCATGCATTACAGAGCACACTGAATGGTCTAAAAACATAACCAGAGATGCCTGAGCTGTTTCACACATTTTACTATCTAGATATGTTGCTTTTATCATAATTATTTTTGTCATTATTCAGTGATTGCAATGTTTTTTTTTTCTTGTCCATTATGAGAACATCACAGAAAGAATAAACACTTTCTTTCATTTTTCCAGGTACGTGTGGCTGAAGTACAAACTGGGCAGAAAGCAGGATAACACCCTAAAATATCCATAATGGGACCAACCCAGATAATTACTCCCAATGATAACTCTCTGGTACTTAGTGTTTCATATGCGTGTTTGTGGTTATTTGGATTGTGGTAAGAAACTGAGGGAGGAGAAACCTCCACACAGACAGAGTCTAAGCAAGGATACTGAAACTACCACATCACCTCAAGAATGAGACAGCTGCAAAGTGAAAGACAAGTTAATACTCAGGACAAAGAAACAGGCAATTGAAAACCCAAACTGTTTTATCAGATGTTCAGTCAGAAGCTGAATCCTGAGAGACTGCATGACTCGCAGGTTGGGAACCCAGTGATATCAGTAGTCTAGTCCTTGTTCTGCACTGTAAGCACAGCAAGTGGAGGTGCTGATGTTGAAGCCAATCCTGTCCAATCTCTTAAACCAGTTATTAGGCCTGCAGCCCTGTGCAAAGGGACATGCTTCCAGGGTGAAGAGTGCAACACGTCATATAATGGCTTTATTTCTAAGTTACTGTATAAGGAGAATGTATGTGTATATGTTTGACCTTAGAAATAGGAGGGAAATATTCACACAGCTCAAGTGGCATGAACTTGTTTTTTCAATTGTTACATTAAGCTGGAGCAGTGTTAGTTTGAGTCATGCCAAGAAGAATGAATCAGCAGTCGTTTGAAAATGACATTTGTTTACGTTGTAGTGACACAGCCCTCTAGCTGCCGTAGTAATTATAACGGGGGCAAAGGAGGAAGTCAGGTGACTTTGTTATAGAGTGACAAAGTCCATGTAGAGAGAAGGTCGGGGTGTCTAGATGAGTCAACAAAACATCCAACTTTATCACAGGATATCGCTGTTCATTTCTAACCAATAGTCAATATTGTTTTTTTAAAGCATGAACACAATCTTCCCCTAATTAACCACTTGCTAATTACTGTAACCATGATGATAAAATTCCTCTAACCTTAACAAAGTAGTCATTTTAACCAAAACCTATCTTTCCCTAAGGCGTTTTTCTTCACTGATCTCAATCCTCATTGCATCATAATTTAGGCATTTCTCAGTTTCTTTATCTCTTTCGACACTGGAAAATCAAGTATTTGAGGCACTTCTGTGTGTTTTTCAGAATGCTCATCTCTCTGATATTTCAGCAAGTCATTATCTGGTAGATGCAATGTAATCTGCATGCAATCTGGTAGATGTAATGTCAATTCGGAAAGCCAGGTTCTGTCTCCCCTAATTAATTAGTTTACTCTGAGTTTGTAATTTCTGGCTGGTTGAGAGAAGCAGTATCCATATTACCATATTTCCACAGTAATTGAGGGGTTTGTGAGCTACGGAAATTAGCCATTGATGCTGTTGAAGTTTCCATATGGCACACCTTGCATCTCAAATGATCTATTTAAATATCTATTTATTTACCTACCTATATCTAATAAGCAGCTTATTGCCAGCTTCATCCTTTGCACTCTAATGACGCCCATATCCTTCCTAGCTTAATGTGTTATTAAGCCCCTGCTAGTGTGAAAATGTCCCAGGGAAACTGATTCCTAAACACCAGTGACAACAGAGAAGTGTGGCCATGCTGTGCAAACACTAAACCTAAGCTGGACTACTGTGACACACGCATGATGATGGAGGAAGCAGTCTTCTGTCCTCTGCACAGCAAAATATATTACTGGACAAGGATCAAGAAAAAAAATCTTCAATTTCACCACAGAGCATCTGAGGCATAAGCTTGGAAAGCACCAAGCTGTCAGAGCAGTCAAGGCTGTCCATGCTCATAACCGCCACGATGCCATGCACCGATATGTTATGACAAATTTAAGCTTAAAAGAGACACAATTAGGAGAAGGAAAGAACAGCCAGTTATCGGTTGGAGGGAGAGCAGATTGACAGCTAAGGAGAGTCAAAGCGGCATTAAAGATCAGCTCTGTCAGGAAGACGGGGACACAGCTCTGCCATTTCTCCAGAGCCCTCACTCCATGCTTTTCATTTTCAGGTCAGCATAGGATATAGGCAAGGAGCCAAATTGCCTAAAGAGTCCTGTCCTGTCTTGTCTTATCCTGGGCTCAGGGTGGAGATAAAAGCAGAAGGGCTTTGAGCAAAAGCCCTCACAGATGCACCACTTGAATAGAAAAAGCAGCAAATCCTACCAGTAAGACATGAAGGGAAAAACCGTCATCTTGCTTTGAAGTGTGTAGAGTTAAAATATCGATACAAAGTTTGTACATTTTCAGTCCCTCTTTGTCTGTTTCTCTTGGTTAAATGTAAAAATCATATCCTGGTATACTGTATGTACATTTGTCTAACATTTTCCTCTTTACTGTGCAACAACAGTGATCCTTCCATTTCATTGCATATCACACTGCGAGATGGATCTATTAAAAGCTTGGTCACAATCAGTGTCAGACTGTAAGATATCAATTTTGAGGCATAACAGACAATGAATGTCTAGTCAGTAACAGCACTATGATGTAAATAGAAAACAGGCTGTAGTTAGCCACAGCAGTGCTTTGAGCTAAATGTTAACATCAGCATCATAATATATTCACAATGACAATGCAAACATGCTAATTTTTAGAAGGTTAAGTTTACAGTGTTTTCCGTAGTTTAGTATCATAGTCTAGCGTCTTAGCATGCTATCATTAGCTAATTAGCACAACAAAACACAGTACAGCTGCGGTTGGTGGGAATGACATTAGTTGCAAGTATTTTATCATAAACCAAAAGATTGATAAGATTGATTGATAAGATTGATAATAAAGATTACTTATTTGTAAAGGGCCATGTACAATGTTAAACATTAAAGGAAAAGTCACCAAAATCATTCGGATCATTTGCTGGGGACCTTGAATATCTGTACCAAATTTCATGGCAATCCATCCAACAGTTGTTGAGCCATTTCACTCAAAACCATCCTCAAGTCAACCTCATGATGGCACTAGAGGAAAAGTCAGGTGATCAAGTGGTCAGGATGTTTCATCATCTGGGGACCATGAATGTCTTTTTTAAAAATGTCATGGCCTTGCATCCAGTAGTTGTAAAGATATTTCAGTCTGGACCAAAGTGGCCGACCGTCTGACATCTCAAGAGCGTAGCTAAAAACATGAAAAGATGTGTCATCTGTCTGCGTCACTCTCTCTGTATATTTTATCGCCATTTTATCTGAGTATCTGAATTCTGAGTAAATGTCTCCACTATATAGTGGATACTATACTGTATATATGGAATGAAAGTAGTAATATTACTAGTAGTAGTGGCATTTACATTACTTTCTGCTGACAATCCCACAATACAGTGCACCACATTTAGTAGATGTGAAAATCAACATGACTCTACAGCTCTCAGTGATGACGCAAAATGACAATGATTAGTAGGTGTCACAAATCTCAATACACACACACACACACACAATATCACATCGCCCAATGTATTCTGTGTCATTTCATGGTATATACTGATTGGTTGGTTTGTAGCAGCAGTCACATTGTGAGAATTTGGTCCTAAATTTCTGATGCTGTCATAGTTTCATCATCGGCTGTCTTTGGTCGTCAAAGCTCTTAATTGCCTGTTGGGCACAACTTGGAATGAATATATATATATAAACAACCCAAAATTACATATACTATATATGGGTATGTACTGTACAGGGGCCTTAATAAAAACAGAAGCATTTTTTTAATAATTGTCTATAAAAGTTTCACTTCCATAGCTACATAATTACTACTGTATGAATGGCACACCTGTGTTAGACAAGAACACATGTGATGCAGACACAAGACTAATCTGATCTGCATCATGTTACTACACCTGCACTGAGTGAGATTAGAGGAGAGCAGGTGTATATCACGTGTCTCAGGCATCTTGGTATGTTAATGAGTACGAGTCTGTGTGAACTGATAAAGAAACAGAGAAGACTTTGTGTGCAGAAAAAGTTGAGTTAGAGGTCAGTGGGGTAGTTCCACCAGGAGCCATTGTTTATTGTGGCAGCTGGAGAGGTGGTTTCTTCATCACCGGAGGGGAATACCATTGAATCTGACACACAGCCTATCCGTAAATACTCAGTGCGACAATATTTTTAAGTTTAATATGACATGGAGTGGAAAGAAAATCAATCAAAGTACAAAAGGTCTCATCTTCTGCTGACCTTGGACTGTGAATTCATGAAAGTAATATAAACTCTGGATAACTTCTCAGTGTACCATTTTGGTCCTTATGCAATGCTGCAGGATATTGTTTCACAGCTGTTTTGCAATTCATTGTTCTTATTTGAGTGTTTTACTGTATATATTGTATCGTTTTACAAGGTATGTCTTTCTCCATTTATTCAAATCCTCCAACAAGCCTTTTGTATTGTAAGTCTTATTTATGTATATAAACTACAAGCTGTTAAATTTTAATATGCAACCACAGTTTGTAAACATTTACAAGCATACATGCGTAAAAATGAGGGCTATGAAAGATGAAAGGATTTTTTTGTTCACAAGTTCAACTTTGCACCTCAAGTGGGTACATGAAGACGCTTAGTTGAAAGGAACTTTGGGGGATGGAGGCTTCTAGGATTAGATGTGACATTAAGATTTTGTTTTCAAGGGCCTCTCTCACGAAGTAGGATTAATGGGTTACCAAGCTAAAGTTGGGCTTAGCCCTGACTTTTCGGTCTCACGACAATGATTCAGTTTGAAGCTAAGCTAACCTGCTCAGGCTGTGGGAATCAAAATACAGAATATGCCATAACATAATAAGAAAAATGGGGCATCAATATCACCAGAGTACTGTGGATGACAGGGGTAACATTATGATTTATTGTCACAAATATAAATGTTTTTTTAGACTATAAAAGAGAGTCATACTAGTTACTAGTTATATCTATGGAATGAAATTTACTGTTGCATATTAAGTGTGCTGAAATTACTTGGAGTCTTGAGAGTGACTGAAGCAATAGATCGCACTCATATTCACATCAGCGCAGCCTTTAGGGGACACAGAGCAAAGCAAAGCTTTGTGAATTGAAAATCCTTCCACCGCCTCAGTGTGAAGACATCATACTGTATTAATGGAAAAAAAAATCCCCATAGTGCTTTAATGACCTGGCAGTGATAAGCCTATTTACTTACACATGCAGTTTTCCTCCAGCTATCTTTTTGGAGCTTGGCAGCAGTCGCTGTTACTTTTTGCTGTTACAATTTGGTGTTGCTCATATTTATTCATTATGATCATTATTTGTTCTTTTTTACAGACAAACAGTGTTGTTGATCCATGTCTCTCCCATGTGTCCCACTTTTACTGCCTGCTTAACAGTTTTCAGAAGCCTACTATCACAGAACTACCCTGACTTTGTTGAACTTGTTTCACGAGATGGTCCTGTATGTTTGCCTGTTCCCCTCCATAAAGCATCTGTGTATCATTTCAACAGACTTATATTTTAGTGTTATAGCATTGGCTTTTTCTTGCCTCAGTATAGACTTCTGCTGCAGTGCTGAATCCATTTGAGTGTAGATGCTCTCTTTGTCGTATCCATTTTTCCTTTGCTGCCTGGATCCACTGGACTGCAAACAGTAAAACACATAAATTTAAGTTTCCATTTTGCTGCAGCTGGTGTTTTGTGTTTTTGTATCCTCGCTTGTTGATTTCACCTCCCTCTGAAAACAGTTTAGGTTTTATTTAGTTTGGCAGCTTCTTCTGGTTGAAATTAATGATGAATTATTCAGGAGACTGCACTGTGTTTTATATGTAAAAATATTGCTTCTTGAAGATTAACATTGTCTTTTTGTCCATCTTTGACATGTGATTGTGTCTCACAATGGTGCTTATTTCCATTTAGTCCTGATATAGCGCTTGTTGGGCATGAGTGGGTTGAGTCACTTTAGAGATGTATCCCCACCGCAAAACACCAAGATTTTATTAAACAGATGTCACATTACAGTTTAATTACCCAGAGACCTGCCGTTGCAAATCATTCCTTATCCATTTCTTTCATCTGACTCACACATATTAATTATTATTAAAATGATCAAAAAAAGCATTTTTCCATCTTACTATGACAAGAGTTCTCTGTTTGGTCCATGTGGCCAGTTCCGACACTCTTGCACATGCCTTTGTTTCATTAAAACTTGATGGCCTACCAAACTTCACTATTAAAACTTCCATTACTAAAAACTTATAAAAACATCCTGCTGTTAGAATATTGATTAAAGCTACCAAATGTTATCACATTGTTACTTAATCCAACTGTCTCCTAAATATATAAATATATATAAATTACTTTGTTTTGCTCAGTTTAAAGATTTAAAGACTATATAATTATTTTTTTCTAAGCTAAGCAATTGCATCAATCAGCGATTGTGTAAAATAAAAACTGAACTTAAGTTTACAGGGGCATTCCACCACAGATCAAAGTCTGTTTACAGGTCTTGGGGAGAACTACTGCAAATGTGAAAAAAGTTGTATAAAGCCTTTTGTGGCTCCAGTGAAGTATGTGACGCCTTTCTGCTGTTTTTGACACAGTGGTGGCTGCCGAGCCTAATTCAGCTCAAAATTATTTGAATCTGAGGAGCACAGTGAGACAGGGAGGCTGAGCGTACTGGTTACCAGTCGCAACAGTGTGTTTTACCTTGAGAGTCTGTGTGTCATCATGGCAAAATGTGGTCCTGGAGACATGTCTGTAGCAGGAACTACCACAGAAGCGGTTTTAAGTATTTTGCCAGGTGTTAATATGTCTGTGGACAGATTTTGTCAATGTGATAGCGTCACAAGATGCCATTTTCATGAAACTTTACATGGATGTAGTTGAGAGCAAAATGAAGGCCAAGTTCGAAGATGGGTGTGGTCTGAGCAAGGACACCAGAATTAGGGGGGTAGGAAGTAAGGAAGGGGCATTGGCCCCACCACTTTACGCTCCTGGCCCACATTCATTTTAAATCACGGATCACTGTATCCCAGTTTCGATCATTCCTGTCCACTCTAAGACATTAGGTAAAATTTCACCTTGTGAGTTTGGTTTTGGTGTGCGTGTCAGAATCAGAAATACTTTATTGATCCCCGAGGTGAAACTCTTTCGTTACAGCTGCTCACTATCACGTCAATGCACACTTGAGAATAGAAGGATTAGAAGTACTAAGCAAATCAAAATATGATACAGGTAAGATAAATTAAGTACAAGTGGATATAAGTATGAAAACTAAAATAAGTGTAAGTACCAAAGTGGATTTAGAGCTTGATAAGTATGGACAGTATAATACAATGTAATAATATAAGTAATAAGTAATAGTGCAATAATGAGTACTGTTTAAGTTAAGTGTAGCTTATTAGATTATTATGAGACAGTGGATATTGCACAGTAATAATAGAAGTATGAATAAATATCAATAAATTAAAGTGAAAACAGAGTTTATTGTACCAGAGTATTAAACAGAGAATACTGCAAAATTATTTCAAGTATTGCAGTGATGTTAATGAGCCAATGTCCAGTTTAATGACTTAGGGTCATATAGACTAACACTTAGAGGGAGGAGTTAAAGAGTTTGATGGCCACAGGCAGGAATGACTTCCTGTGGTGCTCTGTGGTGCATTTTGGGGGATGAGTCTTTTGCTGAAGGTACTCCTTTGTTTGACCAGCACGTCATGGAGTGGGTGGGAGACCATGTCCAAGATGGCATGTAGTTTGGCCAGCATCCTCCTCTCTGACACCACCGCCAGAGAGTCCCGCTCCACCCCCACAACGTCACTGGCCATACGGATCAGTTTGTTGAGTCTGTTAGTGTCCGCTACCCTCAACCTGCTGCCCCAGCATGCAACAGCATACAGGATAACACTGGCCACCACAGACTCAACATGGCAAAATGTGGTCCTGACGACATCTACTGTAGCGGAAACTACCACAGAGGCTGTTTTGAGCACTTTGGCAGGTGTTTACAGTGGCTTGCAAAAGTATTCACACCTCTTGAACCGTTCCACATTTTTTCACGTTACAACCACAAATGTAAATGTATTTTTTTGGGATTTCATGCGAGAGATCACAACACAAAGTGGTGCATAATTGTGAGTTGGAAAGAAAATTATACATGGTTTTCAAAGTTTTTTACAAATAAAACTCTGAAAAGTGTGGCGTGCAAAAGTATTCAGTCCCCTTTACTCTGATAGCCCTAAATAAAATCCAGTGCAACCAATTGCCTTCAGAAGTCACCTAATTAGTAAATAGAGTCCATCTGTGTGTAATCTAATCTCAGTATAAATACAGCTGTTCTGTGAAGGCCTCAGAGGTTTGTTAGAGAACATTAGTGAACAAACAGCACCATGAAGCCCAAGAACAGGTCAGGGATAAAGTTGTGGAGAAGTTTAATGCAGGGTTAGGTTATAAAAAAAAATATCCCAAGCTTTGAACATCTCATGGAGCACTGTTCAATCCATCATCAGAAAATGGAAAGAGCATGGCACAACTGCAAACCTACCAAGAAATGGCCGTCCACCTAAACTTACAGGCCAGGCAAGGAGAGCATTGATCAGAGAAGCAGCCAAGAGGCCCACGGTCACTCTGGAGGAGCAGCAGAGATCCACAGCTCAGGTGGGAGAATCTGGACAACTATTTGTCATACACTCCACAAATCCGGCCTTTATGGAAGAATGACAAGAAGAAAGCCATTGTTGAGAAAAAAAAAGAAAAGAAAAAAAAAGCCATAAGGAGTCCCGTTTGCAGTTTGCCAAAAGCCTTGTGGGGGACACAGCAAACATGTGGAAGAAGGTGCTCTGGTCAGATGAGACCAAAATTTAAGTTTTTGGCCTAAAAGCAAGATGCTATGTGTGGCAGAAAACACTGCACATCACCCTGAACACACCATCCCCACCGTGAAACATGAGGGTGGCAGCATCATGCTGTGGGGATGCTTTTCTTCAGCAGGGACAGGGAAGCTTGTCAGAGGTGATGGGAAGATGGATGGAGCCAAATAGAGGGCAATCTTGGAAGAAAACCTGTTAGAGTCAGCAAAAGACTTGAGACTGGGGCAGAGGTTCACCTTCCAGCAGGACAATGACCCTAAACATACAGCCAGAGCAACAATGGAATAGTTTAGATCAAAGCATATTCATGTGTTGGAATGGCCCAGTCAAAGTCCAGACCTAAATCCCAGTGAGAACCTGTGGCAAGACTTGAAAATTGCTGTTCACAGACGCTCGCCATCCAATCTGACTGAGCTTGAATTATTTTGCAAAGAAGAATGGGCAAAAATTTCAGTCTCTAGATGTGCAAAGCTGGTAGAGACATACCCCAAAAGACATGGTGGTTCTACAAAGTATTGACTCAGGGGGGCTGAATACTTTGGCACGCCACACTTTTCTGAGTTTTATTTGTAAAAAACCATGTATAATTTCCCTTCCACTTCACAATTATGTACAGCTTTGTGTTGGTCTATCGCATGAAATCCCAATAAAATACATTTACGTTTGTGGTTGTAACATGAAAAAATGTGGAAAGGTTCAAGGGGTGTGAATACTTTTGCAAGCCACTGTATATGTCTGTCTGTTTCTGTGGACAGATTTTGTCAACGCGATAGCATCACAACTGCGCAAGATGCAGTCTCGAAACTTTACAGGTGTGTATTTGAGATCAAGATGAAGGCTCGAAGATGGCTGTGGTCCGACCAATGAGTAATAAAAATGCAGTGATGACTACTGAGTACTCATGGGTCAGAACATCAACATGTTGACAGGCAGCGCGGCTGGTGTGATCCCATCGAAAGATGGTCTCTAGTAGGGTTGCCCCTGACTAAAGATTTTCCTAGTTGACTAGTAGTCATTAGTTCAAGCCATTCGTTCAATGTTTATTAATTATTTAAATTTATATTTTTGGGGCATCAGAAAATGGTTTGAGTTCCAGGGCTGAGAAAAAATATTACAAGTAACATTGTTAACACTGTGCTACATCATGGAGAAATACGAAACCGTAATAATGAGCCTTTCAAATATAAATTATACAAGGGACACAAAGCCAGCTGCCAGTTGCTAACGGCAAAAGCGGTAAAAGTCTTGTTGTTCAAAACATAGTAAATAACTTTACAAAAACAAATACTTGGACTAATTAATACGATGGATTATGTATAACGTTACTAACAAATTAACTCGCTACAAACTTGCTCCTCTCCCACTTCACGCCTCTCCTGTCCCCACCTGAACGCACTGCGTCACCTTGGTGCTATATTCCCCGTGGTCAAACGACCTTTGTGTTGTCTGTCTTGGTGATGTTTTATTCTTAAAGTGGCAGTTAATTTATGTAGCCTAATGCTACTTGCACCCACCACAGTGTCCATTTATTTATTGGTCATTTTTGTTTAATTATCTCTAGTAAGGCTACACTTACCCACTTGAATGTTTACTCTAAGTATTTTTTAACTGACCTATTTTTACTTTTATAAGTAAATTTTTACACAAGTAATTTTACTTTTGAGTACAACAGTAGTAGTACTAGTGCCCTTTCCATCAATGTGTAAATCACTGCTAAGCATATTGCTGTGCTTTCAGGCACCTGTGAGGGAAACTAACAGAAAGGTACAGATTTGGTCAGTGACTAATGATTGGTCAGTTCAGCTTGAGGATTTGTTTGTACTTGCACTCCCAAATCAAGCTAGATTTCACTTTAAACCACTTCATTAATGTGTAAATCATTGCAAGTGTTTACTATCCTATTTATCTGACCTCTCTGTCCCCTCATGTCCTCAGAGGATCTCGTTTTTTCTTGCTGTCTCAAGAATCAAGAAGAAAAATAAAGAGGCAGCAGAACATTTTCCTGCCAAGCACCATAACTCTGGAACCAACTCCTTCAAGCTAATTCTTCAATACTGAAAATCTTAAACCCCAAACTCAAAAGCAATCTATTTTCACTGTCATATAACCAACCCTATCCCTGTCTACTTTCGGACTGAGTCTCTTTCCTTACCTCCTTCTATGCACAGCATTAATATAGCCACCAACTGTTGTGAACCCAGTCTGTGGCAGCATCATTACAGTCACTGCTGTCTGTATGACAGTGTGTGTTGGTTACATAAGGCTCCTCTGAGTGTGTTGGTCCTGCTCAGTGAGGCAGTGTGTGCTCAGCTGTCTGTTTGTCTTTCCTCCCTTTTAGACACCTTCTGCATTTCAGTGATTTAATGTGGCAGTGACAACCTATGCTGGCTAAAGCGTCACCTCATGTTTCTCATCTTACTCATTTTATTGTATCATTGTCAGTATCCACTTTATTGTAGTACCTGTTGCACACTCAGCTGGGTCAAGTATGTTAAGTTGATGCATTTAAAGCACTTGGTTATGGTAGGGGAAAGATCACGATCATAGTTGTATAATAAAAATATTAAGAACATTTTTTAATATGAGATGGACTGAATTCTTGACACAGGTCTGATCAGGATGATGCCACCCTGTAGAGGTATTCTGGATAAGACCAACTGGGAGAACCCCCTGAGACAGATACAGAACACACTGCAGGGAATATATATCCCATCTGGCCTGGGGCATGGGTAATCAAGCTGAATCTGATGTCACCGTTTACCATGTATTGTATATTGGTTATTTATGTTAGTTTACTTTTTAAAGAATCTTTTTATTGGCAAGTTTCCAATAAATATATTTGTTTGATGGTGCACTTCTACAACACCATCACTGAGTCCATTACCATCTGGTACGCTGCTACCTTCCAAGGACAAGGGCAGACTGCAGCATATCATTCGCTCTGCTGAGAAGGTGATTGGCTGCAATCTGCCACCTCTCCAGGACCTGTATGCCTCCTGGACTCTGAGGTGAGCACAAAAGAGCGTGGCTGACCCCTCCCACCCTTTGAGACACTCCCCTCCTGCAAGAGGTTGCAGCCCATCAGGACCAAAACCTCATAGTTAGGGCTGGTTTAGGTGAGCCCTGAACACTCACTCACTCACTCTTGCCTGCTTGCTCATGGTGGGAATTGTTGGGTCTCTGTAAATAATATTAAGAGCACTGTCTAGACCTGCTCTATAGGAAAAGTGCAATGAGATAACTTCTGTTATGAATTGGTGTTATGAATTGAATCTGTCTCAATGCGTTACATTAGTGCACATCTTTCTCTCTGTACATTGTACATATTCCTTATACTTTAGAGTTTTTGCACATTCCTGCAAAAACTGAACACCTCTTTCATTCTAAAAAAAAACCGATATATTGTACATATGTTACATATATTTTTTCATGTGATTTAGAAATGAATGACGTTCGTTCGTGGCATTGTTTCCTTGACCTGGGTCTATAGACAAGTCTGCTAGCCTAATTTAGCCTACTGTATTTGCACATTGAGATCCAATCAGAGAGCAGGTTCAATCTAGATAACCCATTTTAATACCAAGTATAAATGCAAAGATCCATGGATCCCATCTACCTCTGTGCACCTGCCGGCTCACTTGCCTTTTATAGAGAAACCACCCAGCCACGCACCAATGAGATCGCTTCAATTACTGGATTCAAATACCGTACACTTGTTCAGGGAATGCATCTTCCCTTCAACATCTCACATGTGGATGGTGTAATTTTTGGATCCTAATCAGGGGGGAAAAAGTGTGAGCATGCATATGGTAAAATGTGAAAACACAAGCAACAGTCAAACCCAGTCAGTGGTGGAGGTTACCCCTCAATTAATCCTCCCAATGAAACATTTCACAACACAACTACTCCACTTATTTTCTTCTATCTGCAGTCTCTTGTTACCATCTGCCTGTATCAAAAGAAGACATCCACTGCCATACTGGAGTCAGGGTTAAGGGCACTCAGCCAACAAATGCAAAATGTCAAACTAGATCTTTTTTTCCAATGCAATTGTCTGCCATCTGTTTAATCTGCAGTTACAACGAAAAGCACAGTTACATGTGACGGAACAGTGTGCTGTAAATGGAAATGCTTTTCATTATTCAGAATAGCCAACATGCTCAGTTATCCTTTTGACAGCAAGTTTGTGCAAATCATGTCACTTGTGTCCCTTTACATGTGAAAAAATGCAAGTGATAAATCGTTGAGTAATAATGGCTACAATGTATGCATAGCTACCATGAGATTCACACCATTGCCATTTACTTTCATGACATCATCTGTGTCCGAAGCTTTGTCCAAAAATATGTGGTGCGTTTACTATCTTGGGTCACCATCTCCAACCCTATCTGCCAAACAAAACATGTGGTGCTCTACTATGCACAATAACATAAGAACCCCATGAGGGAAGCTGGAAATAGCTTCACAATATTAATAAGCAGTTTGATAGGCATTATATATGAGTGTGTAGCGTACCTGCACACACAGCACTTTCAGACCAGTAATGGCAGTCATATTCCTTCAGCAGGATAAATGACTGTCTCTGATTAGGTTTTATGCTGTGGAAGATGATGTAAGAGAGGATGGTCTGGCCTGGGACTAAGAATGAGTGATGGGGCCATTTAAACCTGCACATGGCACACATAAGTTATTTAAAATTATTGGTATTTGAATCAGTGGAATTTACACAGGAGCCTGGTTGTGGTTCTGTATCTCGAGTATAGTGACACTTCACTTTAAAATTTCAATAAAGAGATTACTGAAATATCTGAGCATAAAACATAACACTGCCAGATTTAGATCAGAGGAAAGTTGGAGATGTTATGTACAGTTTGTCTTTCAGGCCTGTGTTTGAACTTGCTTTGGTAAAAATCAAACAGATCAAAAATTTCTTTCTGTGCAAATGAAAATAACAGTATCACTGACATTACAGCAGCAATATACACATCATTTACACCACAACTTTATATTTTTAGAACAATATGGGTCAAAATGGCAAGTGAAATTGCTTTATGTTGCTTCTTAGGTCCGGCACTGCACTTAAGTAAAATATAATTTCCTTTTTTAGCCTTAACTTGCTCTACAACCCTTTACAGAATATGCACAAAAGCAACTAACTGCCTTCACACGTTTGGTAACTTGACTACACTCTTGTCTACTTGCAGACTTGCATACATTTTCATCTAAAATACTGATACATGAAACAACTTCAAGATAAGCTTCAATGCATAAAGAACTGTATTAAGTGCCATACTAATTAATACGGGTGTTTTTTGACTATTTGTCTGTGATGCCTGGGTTTGTTTAGAAAAAAACACTTTAACATCGGTCTTTTACTTCTTTTGATTGGCTCTCGTTCACCCTCCCTCTGACCTCTGACTACAATGACTCCCTTGAATAATTCCAATTAATGGAAATGCTCTCAGGGGAAGGTCTAATTACTTTTCTGCTGCCACTGCTCTGATGATGGGTCTGGTGAGTTCCCTTGGGCTTTACCTCCAGTAAATAAGAACATCAACCATTGTCTTAACTCCCTCTTTCAGTCATCTAAATAGTTTGGCTCCAACATATTCTGTAGTGTTCATCCCCCCAGTGAGTACCACTTGTTTGCAGGCAGCCCCTCCACACTGAGGCATCACTTATCTGTATGCCCGTATGAAATCTCTGCTGTGGCGTCTTTCACACAGCACAATAACACTGTTCATCTGGGGTTTTGCTTATCTGTTTTCTGTATTCACCCCAGTGTTTTGATGGTCTGTACTGCATCCTTATTGTGATATCCACTTCCTCAGGCACACTGTTTAACACAAGGGGCTGAATCTGCAAAAACCAAGCAATCTGGTTTATGATGAGCATCTACTAAGAGCTTTTTTTCACTACATGGTACTTACCTTTACAAAATGTTTTGTTTATTTTCCTTTTTAAGGAAATCATTGTCATTTCTTTAAAGCCACTATGTGTAGGATATGAAAATGTTTTACTTTTGCCCCCTTCCAAGATGTAGTATCAAAAAGAAAATATGGCAGACAGCAATACATGCCACTCCACCACATTACGTTTAGAGTGGAGTACTGTATATGTAAATTAATGTGTAAAAAGTAAACAGCTTCTTTGTCAGATGATGCTAAAAATATTAGACAAGGTAGTAAGGATTATTGATGGAATTTTTTTTTATGTTAATTTGTTTTCAAGCAAGTAAATAACGGATGGATACATAAGACAAATATACTTTAAAAAAGCAAACAAAAACAAATTGTTACATTACTTGCAAAAGATATGAAACTAAAGAAAACATTTGTCTCAAAATTAAAATAATACTTATTTAGTCTGGTGCAGTGTCTGCTTGGCCTCCTCATAGTTTGTCACAGTTACCATGCTGGATCATGCAAGGATCTGGCAAGGCTTTTTATGGAAATGATACACTGTACAGCTCCCTTGTGGTTTTCCATTAAAATGATGGTTAAGCTTAATCCTGCCAGAGTGTATACAGTAGGAGAAAGGTAGTAACTTCTCCAGAGCCCTTTGAATG
This sequence comes from Siniperca chuatsi, assembly GCF_020085105.1. Lineage (NCBI taxonomy): Eukaryota > Metazoa > Chordata > Actinopteri > Centrarchiformes > Sinipercidae > Siniperca > Siniperca chuatsi. The sequence continues at coordinate 16,707,683 of NC_058042.1, forward strand.
TTAACCAGCCTTATGTCCTTGGGTGATTCCTAAAACACAACTGGTTTCTGTTGTGCGCGAAAGTTCAGTCTTGACCTTGGGACAAAGTAATCTCAACTCAAGGTCCACTTACTAGCTTTTCCCCAAAGCTGTCAACCACATTTCAGTGTTTATCAGCAAATGGAGTTGGCTATGTATCACATTCAAGATCAGCCAATATGTCAGATACTGTAGATGTGGTAGTTTTTGTTGAATTTTGCATCCTGTATCTTACAGTAGTAGTCTGTCTTTTTTTTTTTTGGTACTGGGTTTCTCTGCAGTACGCATGCGCAGCCTTAACTGCATCGTTCATGCACCTCGAGCAGAGTTGAAGCAAAAGTTTTTGAAATTGAAAATTAAGGTCATTTTGAAGGAATTTGAAAAAGAGAAATGAGTAATACGCACGCTGAAGAAAAGCCAGAAATCCACAAAACAGAAAAACAGAAGTAAGACTTGCTTTTTGGTTTTGTGTTTATATGCGGAGCCCGGGAGGTCGTGGAGGGAAAAAAACAAACAGTTTGTGCTCTCAATTTAATAACCTATTGTTTTTGGTGTGAGACAGCCGCTTTCAAGCTCAGTCTCTCGCTCTTTTCGCACAAACAAAGCCACCCTTTAATAAAAAAATATACAGTAACTATCATTAACAAGGCTGCCTCTGCTTTGAGTTTCCAAGATAAATCTCCCGGCTGTGCAGCCTGACCTCCAGAGTCTGTTTGATTCAAACATCCAGCTCTCATTTTTCAGCTGGAGCAGAAGGCCTGGGGACAAATGAAAACCTGCAACCCCTCCCGGTTTTGACCACAGTTGTCATGTCTGCAATGCACATGGAAAGATGAAAGCTCATGTGTGTTTCTCTTCTGTGTGTTTGTGTTTGTGCCTGCGGCTGTGTGTTTCACACCGAGCAGCTCGAGGTCCAAGAGGAAAACACTAAGGTCATTATTCAAGCTGATTTGTTGAAAAAAGCTCAATCAGCAGTTATTTTTAAACATTAAAAACTGTACTGTTACAGCACCCTTTATGTTTTCACTCAGGTACATCACATCAGGGGGCGGACTGAACAACACGAACACTTGTGGAATATAATGCAATCCAATACAACAACACCAGCACAGAGCTACAACCTCAAACATTAAAGGCCCACTGAAATCACATTTAGTCATCCCTTTGTGGAGTCAAAATTATAATGTCAATGTGTTTTTAAATGCATTGTTAAGTTTATTATTTCAAAATTTTAAAAAAAGTTCTTTGGGGAAATATCATAAATACTCCTTTTCGTCTCAGCCGGCTGGAGGGGCGTGTCGGTGTCTGTATTTGATTGACAGCAGCTGGCAGGATGCCAGAATGCCAGTGTCACGCCGTAGAAAATGAGAAAGTTGCACTTGTGTGTGTCTGTTCCTTTCTCCTACCTGTGTGAATGGTGTGCTTGAGTTTTGCCTCTTGGGTGTTTGTGTAGTCTGTCTTCTTCCAGGTATCCATGGTGGAGAGGAGGTTGTGTGGCTCAGGTCCTATCTGTTTGGTGACACCTGAAGTTGCTCAACGTCCTCCTGGATCCAATTTTCACATATGTTACAATTTATAATTTTGTCATCATGATTGTCCATACTGTAATTTCATCATATTGGTCTGTACACGACATCTATTGCACGTCTGCCTGTCCTGGAAAAGGGATCCTTCCTCTGTTGCTCTTCCTGAGGGTTTTTCCATTTTTTCCCCTGTTAAGGGTTTTTTTGGGGACTTTTTCCCTTCGAATCGAGGGTCTAAGGACAGAGGGTGTTGTGTGCTGTAGAGATTGTAAAGCCCCTTGAGGCAAATTTCTGATTTGTGACATTGGGCTATATAAATAAAACTGCCCTGACGTTTACCTGCTGTTTAATGTGCTGCAGCTGAGTGGCTAATTAGCTGTCTAACTAGTTAGCAGAGTACTTTTCCCCCGTGAATGTTTGTTTGGTCACTCGTTCAAAAAGCTGAGGTGCAGGATAAGACGTGTGTTCATGTTTGTAAGTTAGATAAGAAGGAGACTTTAGCAGGGAAGCTAATTTGTATTGTGTAGCAGGCTGCTGTCTGGCTCAGTGTAACCGTCTGCTCTGCCTGTGATAGAACAATGATGTTACTGCTTTATGCAAGATTTGATTGGCTGTAGAAAAATCAGCTACATACTACACAGATAAACAATAATTACTGAAAAAAAACCTTGAAGAGCTCAGTCAATACCTTTGTCTGCAGGGATTTAAGCTTGTGTGTAATTTTAGTCTGTGTTATACAGCTGTCATCTTTAGCTCACATTATATGGAGTCATGTAGTGTTTACCTGAAAGCATGTATCTGTGACATGTTGTAGTTTGTCTAGTAGGGAAAGGACCCAAATACAGACAGGTAGTCAGGGCAGGTGCAGATCAGCCATTTAATGATAAACACACACACAAAAAAAGGCTTACACGGATTTCAGGAAGTTCAACAGAGGCAAAACAATTCAGACTGGGAGCAGGTAAGCAGGCTCGAACAAAAGAAACAAAATCCAACCGGGACACACAAAATCCAAAAATCCACAGACAGGCAAGGTACAGGGAAACAATAAATCCATAGAATGACAAACCACGACACTTGACATTTGTACAATGACGAAAAAAGGAAAAACTCAATAACTCAAAAACAAAATACACTTAGGTAGGGGAGACAAAGAGACACAGGTGCAACTAATTAGGGCGGGGCAAAACAAATAACTGGAGGGAAAAGCAAACAAAGACAGGAAGTAAAACATCAAGACACATGAGGAGAGGGGACACTTCAAAATAAAACGGGACAAAAACCCAAAACCATGAGATGTTTTAAATTTTCTTTAACATTTTCATGTCTTAAGCTCTACAGTAGTACCTCTGTGCTCTCTACTCGTCTTCTTCCAAATGACTGAAACTATGTGCATGGGGCTCTGATTAGAGCACGGCCCTGTATGTGGACATCGGTACCTGTTTTTTTAGTCTTTCAAAACCAAAAACACCAAAGCAAAAATATAATGAATTAACTAAACAATGTGTTTGTCTTGCAAATGTTAGCCTGCCTGGTTTACCGCACCTACAGTAGTAACTTATAGTGTTAATTTGCAAAGGCAAGGGACATGTCATGTCAGGGGCATAATTGTTTTTTGTGGCGTTACAGGTTACTGTAAAAAAATAACTGTTCCAGCCTGTGGGGGCCAAGATGCAACTATGTCAGAGATTAGAGTAACAATAGCAGCTCCATCCTGCTCTTTATTTGGTTTGGGGAGGATTACAGTCCAGCAATTCCAGCCAAATTTGCGTTAGACAGCATCACGTTTGCCTGGTTAGTTCTCATCTTTAAATCCTTTTCTCTTGTAAAAGTGATGCATAATCTAACCACTGTGTTACTTTGTCAAGTATGATTTTATCTGAAGAAAGCATGTAATAACTTTTTAATTACATTTTTATTTATAATGTTGTTCTAAAATTATAGGACTAACTAGCTTAATACTGCAATACAAGAACAATGCTGCTTTTTCATTTCAATGATCGTCAGCTGATGCTGACTTTTTGCCTGGAACACGTAGTTTTAGCCTCAGTTTTTAGCACGATATCATATACATAGCCATCGTGCATATTTAAGACCTTTTTACAGAGTTCTTATTTTACAAAGAGTCAGCTGGAAACATTAAAAAAGTCAGCTGGAGAAGAAGTTTTCATGAGCTCACAGACTTTTATCATTAGCATTAGCTTACACTGGCTAGCTACAGCTGAATCTGAATCTGATAGTTTTCCTTTCAGCCGACAAAATCCACGGCATCGACTAAAAATGACAAGCCCGCTTTTCATCACTTCTGTCATTACAGCATGAGACCCATTGTTTAAGAAATTACTAAGAATTTTGAGTGTTAACTGTGCCACCATTATCATTGTAACCTGCATGTGCTGTGCCACAATGGAAAGCTTGACAGATGTAGCAACTGTCATTTAGGGTGGGCAGGGCTTAGCTAACATACCCGACCTTCAGGGCACAGAAGTCTTTCACAGAAGTCTTACATCATTTTGTTATTAGAATTCTGTAAAGACTAATAATAATTTTGAATAATTCCTTGCTCTTAGAACGACTGATACTGTGTGATGGAGGGTCTAATGTAAGAGCTAAATAAAACAACCACCCAGACCCTCCACTGTCCAGGTCCTGATACACACACAAACACACACACGCACACACACACACACACACACACACACTAAGAACTTCAACACACACTCCACACACACACAGACCAAGTGTTTATTGTTTTCTGCTATTCTCTTAATTTTATGAATAGTACCTTTTTCTTTTTAATCTCGTTATTACTTGATGCTTTGGCAATATTGTCTTTGCTACACTCATGCCAATAAAGCATATTGAATTGAAATTGAATTGACTCGTCATAGCCTGTAGTGAGTGGGTCTCCAAGCCTGGATATGTTAAAAATGGGCTACATAAGTAGCATAAGCATTTATTAAATTAGAGTGGATGAAAAGACCATTATTGAAATTATAATATTAAATTTCTGTACGAAGACTATTATCTCCATATATTCATTGCTGCGCCGATGGCCACACCACATTAAAATGTGATTTTCTAGGTGTGTCAAACAAGCACACATTTTGCCGGCTATTATTTAAAAGCTGAATCTCTTTGCTTCAATATATTTTAATTCTTTTTATGAGATGAATGAGGAAAGGGGCTCTGAAAGCTCTCTCCAATTTTCACATATTTTTGCTATTATCATTTCAGTTTTTTTTCTTTCAAAGATAGTCATGGACAAAATAGCACAGACCATGAGTAATTCTGAATACTAAATTACTATACATACTCAAATGTTTCAGAAGGTGTTAAAGAACTTACAAGCACCATTTGGGAGATGAACTTCTTCCATTTAGTTTGCTGAGCAGAAAACTAGATGAAAGTAAATGTTCAGCAAGTGATGATTTTCATTTTGTAAAGATTCCTGTTCAAATAAAAAAAATCAAAACTGTTTTTACAACCCTAGTATATCAATGAACAGGATAAACAGTGGATCATAGTTTTTCTTTACAAGTGTTAACACTATGCTAGCCAAACTACAACTGTGTGACTCATTGTGGCACACATTCATGTGAGCGTTACTGCTTTTAGTGATAACTTTTTTTCTATATTTCTCTAAATATTAAAGATTATGACTGATTCCTTCGTGGCTTTATAGTGCATCAAGAATAGTCCCACTTATGCTACAATGGACATTCAGTGCACGTTATAGAGTAGTTTAGTGTGTGCAATTATTATATCCTTCTGGGTCTTGCATTTATACCCTTCAACATTATACTTCTGGCCATGCTTAACCCATGTTGGCAAGGATTACAGGTTTATTGTGCCTTATTGTTCTCGCCTTCACAAATTGTTGTCACAGACATGCCAGGCTCCACCATCAGTTAATCACACACTCCTGCTCCTCATCTGCACCTAATCACAGCCAGGATAAAAGCACATCACTCACCTCAGCCAGTTGTTTGACCTCATTGTACTAAGGATGCCACATGGGATTTGTCACGAGGCCTACATTCCTACTCCTGCGGGTTTCCCCGTCTCCGTACCTGCATACCTGTCTGCTCTGGCTGTAACCCAATAAATATCCATTTATTTCCATGTCGGTGTCTCCTGCCTGTCTGTCTGTAACAATTGTTTTGTAGAATTTTATTTTTTAAACAAAGGTTTCTCATTTGTTGCATTGAAGGGACTTGGACTTTCCCTTGGTCTCCTAGATTGTGCAAAGTTTTTGTTTGGTGTGAAAATATATCAGGCCAATAAAATCCATAAAAGTCCCCTATCCCACATTATTACTGCAGTGAAGGCTATTTTTTTTTTTCTTGGATTCAGTAGTTAAAGAACAACTCTTGCAACACAAACCTCATGTCTCTGATGTTGTTTGCATTGTGCTTCATGACAACAAAACACAATGTTTTACAATGTGTCTCTTCAGCAGGGAAACATTGCAAAATGGTAACAACGTTTGTCCCCTCCCAAAGTGCAGTCAAAGGTGGAAAATCTATGATGACTGTTGCAGCCAAATCACTTTACCACAGCAGAATGACAGGCAGAAGACAGCTGCCCCAAAAACACTGGATATGAAAGGGAAATCAACATGTCTTTATGTCTTGCTTGACTGTCATGAAAAGTGACATTGTGAAATAAAACTTGACATGAAATGTGTTATCAGGAACGAAATACAAAACACAGACTTTTGAAAGTTCATTTTGAAATATAAATGTCTATAATGAAATAAAAATGATATCCAATAAAATTCAGTTATTATGAAACTGAATTAATTTAATATTGAATATGTTAGGGTTCCATACTCCAGGGCTGCAATTCATCTTTTCATTTGCCTCATGAGTAGCTTTTCAACATTTACTGCTATGCAAAATAAGTCAAAGACAAACTTCCACTATGATGGACACTAAAGTCAGTTTAATGAATTGCTATATGCATTTGCAGTAGACTATAACAGCGTTCCATACCCTGAGATCAATACCTGTTGTTGCTATGCATTATTTGTCTGCTCTACGGTAGAAATATTGATTTTCATGAGGAGAGGCTGAGATCTGTGAGAAAAGTGTCAGCGCTTCCCAACATGGAATACACAGTTGATCATTCTCAGAGATTAAAGCAATGGTTTGAATGTAAATTGTGTTGTTTTGCATTTAGTTGCATATACATCACCAGATTTGTATCTAAGTTAATAATTGCACATTGCATAAAAGCACTGCACATATTGGAAATAGTCTAGGCAACCTCTGTAGTTTTTATTTTTCATTTTCTCAAGTAAACAGCCTCTGCACACATCACCTTTGAACAAAGCGTTAAACCCTGTCTTTGTTGACTTCAACCCTGGAGGAAAGTTGTGGGCTAAGCTCAGATACCTGTGAGAACAAAGTGTTCACTGATAGCAGTGTGTATGGGAGACTGCAGTCACTTTGTGCATGCAAGTTTCTCAAATTTAAAGTCTTTTGGAGCTGTAGGGAGCCTAATCTCACAAGCCAGGGTTCCCTCCAAAGAAAATTATTCACTTACACCCTTTAAAGATTAAAAAACTGTAAAGACATGCATAATGAATTTTATTTTATAGTCTAAGTGTGTGGTTGTCAAACCATAGGCTGTGACAAATTGGTGGGTCTCGGCAGATAATTTGGTGGTTCAAGTCATGAGTGTATAATGTATCTAATGTTGCATGAGCTAAGTGAATGACAGTTGACAGGAGATGACAGGAGTACTTATGATAACAGGTCCTGGTAATAATACAAATGTATGCACAGTATATACTGGCATATGCTGGTAGAGAGTTTCTTATTCTGTATTTTTCTAACTTTTGCAACCATCTTAAGGTCACTACTAAACACCTACATTTTGTCTCCAGCTGCTGTAATTGTGTGTGTGGTTTAAAAACACTTATTCCCTGCAATTTAGCTCTCATCATGTGGAGTCAATCATTGTTTACCTGAAGTTGTTGGTGCAAGGCCAAAAACCTCTTACTGAACATCAGCAAAACCAAAGAGATGGGTGTGGGTTGTGGTACACACCCCCTTAGGATCAACAGGACGATGCTGATCGACCTCAGGTACCTGAGGAGTCGCAGAAAATCTGACGTGGTCCACACACACAGACATCTTGGCAAGAAAAGTGAGGCAACAGCTTTACCACCTCAGAGGGTCCTGAAGACTTTCTACTCTGGTGCTATGGGAAGCAACTGGTCTGGGAACTGTTCTGTTCAGAGAGACTGTGAAAAAGCTTCTTTAATACAACCATCAGGATGTTGAACTCTGACCTCTGACCTTTGTATATGCTCAGCCTTGTTGTCCTTTGTGAATCCTTTGCATTGCACAGCACATTTACATTTTGCACACATGCATGAACAAAATGTTAATGTAAAGTTAACTTTACATCTGTGACAAATGAACATTTTAATATACTTTTTTATGTACTGAAATATTGCACAGCCTACCAAGCCAATATAAACTGTAGCATTTTAATACTTATGTTTCATATATTATAATTCTATTTGAAGTTTATTTCCTTTAATTCTAATTTACTAAAAGCCTCAAGAGAATGCCACCTTGCATTTCACTACACATATTGTAGGAGCATGTGACAAATACATTCTTTGAATCTTGAATTTATGTAGTGCACTATCTATAGTCTGCTGTCCATTTCATTTTTAAAATAACATTTTCAAGGGTTATATTGAAGCTGCACACCAAAATAAAGATTCTAATAAGCAGCCATGCTGTGTCCCTTTATGCTCTCCAAGCTATACAATTTTCTGATTGGTATAAAGAGATACTTAAATCTGTCAAAACTGTGATTCTCCAGGGTAAAGCCCTATTCTTTGCTTTCTCTTTGTTTATCTTTTGGCCATTGTTTACCCCTCTAGCATACTACACTTGTTCAGACTACAATCTATCAAAACAATTTCATACAAACATTTTTTATTCATACACTTTCCAACAAAGTAAAACACTTTCAAACTCCACTGCAGACTGCTATTTGGCTGTAATTTACAGGTGCATTACTGCATTGCACTGAATGTGAGTGGCTGTCATTTACTTCCTTTGAAGGCTGTTCAATCTTACACGTTCCACTGTCTGGTTAAGAAGAGAATACTTTCTTAAAATAGCTTAACTGCTGGGATTTGTATTTGGTATTGAACTAATCTAAAAATTCTTGGAAATCATGAAACTCTTAGTCTTGGTTTATGGGAAAAACAGACACTGAAACATGTTACTGGAAAATTGTTTTGCATCAGACAGAACATAGTGGCATTATCTCGGGGGGACTCCAGGAAAGACATTTCATATTTTCATCCATGGTGATGTAAGTCTCATGCACAGAGCAGCTTTTCTACTAAAACTGTTGGGGCCGGTTTGCCAGTAAGCTCTGTGGTTTATTCTAGTTGACAGCTCTGCAATTTATTTCAGCCTCAGCACTCATCTCTGTCACCTGCTCAAGTCTGCAGGTTGGGAATCACTACTTGTTAGAGCAGTACAGCACTGCCAGCTTTTTTTTCTGTAAGGCTCTCAAACATAAACTGCAAATAACCTCTTATCACTCTTCGTTTCAGCTTCACCTATAAAAAAGACCAAACCGAAACCCCTGCAGCTGGACCGACCTGCACAGTTAGAGGTCAATGAGTGCTGGATACGCTGTCCAACTTCATTCCAAAAAAGAAAAACACTCTTTTTGTGGTAGACATTTTTTTTATAATTTAATAGTTATACAAATTGTATTAAATTATACTTATGATGATTATACTTATTATTATTAAATTAATTAATTAAGAGGAAAAATTACTTGACATATGGCAGTGTTCAAATTAAAGAGGTTACAGTTACAGGTTACAATTATTGGGAGTTAAAATACAAAACACTCATGGATGGCTCTTATTACAGATCTTTCTAAAAGAGTGATGAAAATGGAAGGAATGGTTGGATGAATTGGAAAGTTTTTATCTAAAGACATTCTTAGGGTAATATCTCATAGTCTAATCTACAGTCACATTAATTATTGCTGTGTATGGGGCAATGCAGCTCAGAGAGATATGAACAGACTGCAGATCACACTAAACAAGGCAGCAAGAATGCTCTTAAGGTGTGGATTTGAAAAAGGAGCGAGGGAACTACATGTTATAACGGGATGGTCCACAGTTGTAGAGCATGTGAGACAACACTCCACTATTGCATTAATTTATTAATTAAAAAAGACAGTCAGTATTAAGGACAAGCTATTATTAGTATGTGATAAACATCAAGTTTACATAAAAATTTGAGAGAAAAATGTAAATTATGTACTACCAAAAATAAAAACCAAAATGGGAAGACAGACTCTCATTTTCAGAACTGTTAAATTATTGAATTCAGTACAATAACTTAACTACAGTACAGAAGTAGGACGGTTGATTGTAAGAATTAGTTATCATTAGCTATCAATAGCTCATATGTTATACCTTGTTTGTTTAATCCATACAAAAACTTGGCTTCTACATTGACTTCCTGGAGTCTTGTTGTCAACATGAGGTTGCCAGGCGACCAACAAGTGAGATTTAGAGGTGCTGGTAGGAAGATTTTGTTACCTTTGAACAGAGCCAGGCTAGCTGTTTCCCCGTTTCCAGTCTTTATGCTAAGCTAAGGTAACCAACTGCTAGCGATAACGTCATACTTAGCGTACAGACATAAGAGTGGTCTCGATCTTCTCATCTAAGTCTCAGCAAGAAAACAAGTAAGGATATTTCCCAAAATGTCAAATTATTCCTTTAAGTACTCCATAAACTTTAAGGTGCCAAAGTTTTTGGTGGCTGGAAAACAATAAAGATGTTACTTTTAAATTTCACTTTCTCCTTATTGAGTTACTTAATTTCTTCATAGAGGATAGTTTTTTAAAAGTGTTTTGATTCAACTGAAGAAACTGAAAATGTTTTTTTGGCATTCTTGCTGAAGAACGTTTCAGACATCAGCCGTCAACTTCAGGCACTCAATCTTCTCTGGCATGAAGAGAAGAATGGCCAGTGGTACTTTTCACAGATGGGAATGGAAAAAAATCATCTGAAATTTTGAATTCAATTAGAATTAAAATAGGAATGCAGAACATTTCTGACCTTTTAATCAAAATAAAGAACTGGAGATTCTGCACAGCTCTCATAGGTCTTTTGAAGTGAGTATGCAGCTCAAACTGTAAATGTTTATAAAAATGTCAGCCACTGATTGTATAATTAGTTGAAATTAGTTTGTAAAAGAAGTGTGTGTTCATTTCAGTAGAATAGTTTTGGCCTGTACTTTATCTTAAACAACAACCTGACATGTAGGTTGTTAATAATTGATAATATCTTAATAATGTCTAATGCAAAACATATGTGGGCCTACATTTTTTATTTAATACAGTAGTGAGGTGATTATTAAGAAATGATACAAATACCTGTTCAAGAATATACAGTACAATAGGAGTATGAACAATATCTGAAGTATGAGCAGGTATGAGCGTCACATAAATATGCACAATAGCCTAAGACACGTTTATTTTCCTTTTCTTGTTTCGTATGGTGTTGCACTTTTGTGCAGGCTGGGCGAGCTTGGCAGGCACCATAACAAACAGTTTTTTCCAAACAAAAGCATATAAACTGTGTTTTGTTTAGTTAGTTAATAATTAAACAAGGGTGAAACAAGATGTTCACAAATAAAAACAGACTTGCACTTAGCTTCAGGAATAATTCAGATTTTGTTTTCTTTGAATGCTGAGCAAACTCCAAATTAAATGAGACAATAATTGTAGCCTCTCTTCTCTGCCTGCTTGTTAGTTTTAGAGTTAAAATTTCAATTTAGCAGGCTTTTTGCATTATGTCCTGTTTTATTTTTGTCATTTTCAGAGCTTTGTATATTCTGTCTTTTATCCTTGATCCTAAATTGCTCTCTCCCTCGCCTCCTATTGTTGTCTTACAATTTTATTCAGACACTCAATCAATTGCTGGATTCCTGCTTTAATTGCCTTGTTGTGTTTTACGCTTTTCAGGCTATTTTGTCCTCTCGTTACTCTGTGAAACAATGAATTGACACTGCAAAGTATTTTGCAACAATGACACACCTTTTTAAAAAGTGCTATAGAAAGAATGTGTTATATTTTAGATATATGTTGAGAGGTGAAAACCATTTAGTGTCACTATTTTCATGAAGGATCATTAATGGATGTTTCAGCATTAACCTTGAATGTGATGCTTCTATCACCATTAAATGCCATCAGTGTCTTGAAACAAATTAATGTAACAAAATTCAAGACAGTGTACATGTTCAATGTCTTGGTCACTGATAAGATGTCAAGTGTGAAATAAATCTGTGCTGCTCCCATACATGTACAGTATGTTCAATAAGGGAAAATACATCTCTTACAAACATTATCAGAATCACAAAGGAAGTAATGTTGTAGGGTCATTGTATTACACTGGACAAGAGTTCCTGATAGACAAGGGGATAAAATATTTTACAGTCTTTGCCCTAGCTCTTCCATTATTCAAGACCCCGTTATTCCCCACCTGTCCACCAGATGCCCTCAGCGATTCCCACACTTTGCCAGTAACCTGATCCTGTTCGGTAATGTCAACAAACTGAGAAAAACAGGAAACTCGAGCGTTATTCCAGATGGATACCCACACTCTTGGTCTGGTTGTCACATCATTTGAATAATGAATTTGTTGTGCTGCATATTTGTTAAAAGGTTAAACCAGATACAAACAGTGTAGAATTGATTTTAAATTAACTGAATGGATTGTGATAGTGTTGATATTAGATTTTATTTAGATGCAACTGCCGGTGATTTGCAGCCATTTTTCCATAGGTATGTGGACACTCCTGTTTTCACTAAGTGGGAGATATCGTAGCTGTCAGAAATTCCCAATGTTTCCAATATTCCCAACAATATTTTAAACTCATAATTACACCTAGGGAGCTGATGTGACCAGCATTCACTCGGCTGCTCGTGATAACAGGCTGAATGATATGACACGAATGTCGCATAAGGTCCAGCATACAGTATTTATCAGCCATTTCTGCCAACATTGCATCATTGCATTTGCACCTTTCATGCATGTTCCTGTTTCCTGTTGGTGCCTGTTCCCTCCTCCTGTTACCCTATTGCTGGCTTGCTGCCATGTTTAGCGTTGAGCTTGTAAGTTAATACTCAGCTCTGATTGGACAGTTATTGTTTCCTGGTGCCACTATACTGGTACATGACAAAGCAGTTCATTTCCTGAGCAATGTGATTCCATGCATTGGTTTTCTTTTTGAAGTCCCAGTAGCTCATTTTAGTTTTATCATAGTGAATCAGGAAGCCATTGACTGTGATGACCAGCTTTTCCTCCATTTAGTTTAAAGTACTTTTACATAGCTGAGTTTCCTGAGAATCAAGACGAGTGTCATTGGTTGTCTCCAGGTTGTTGCTTCTGGAGGACATTTGCATAAAATTGAACCTTTCTCAATTTCCACAGGTGGCGCAACTGAGCGACTTTTGAGTCTTGAGCCACAGTGGGTGGTGCCAGGATGTCATTTTGAGTCCCATTCATAATGTCATAACTCCAGGTAGTGTTTGAGTCTGCCTGCCAAACCATTGCCGAAATGAAAGTCTGTTATTTGACCTTTGTATCCATAAAGTGCCAATCCTGTGTCTGTGTTCTCATCCCAATTGATCCTAAACTGAATCTGAATCTTTGAAAATACTGTATGCATAATGCAGCTCAATCCCGTCTGATAGTCACATAGTGTTGTGTAAAACCTGAAACAAAGCTGCTGACCACATTTGAAATGCTCATCGCTCATTTTATTACATGACAGCCGAGTGAAGTGACAGCAGAAGGTTGTGACCCACACATTATAACCCAAGAGAAAATAATAGGTGCTTAACTCACCGATACAACAGTGGCAGAATCTGTAGAGAAACTAAATTATCAGTTTTCAAAAGTGGGTTTACTTCAAACTTCCCACATAAATATGCAGATGAATCATTCCATCTCTCTCTTTTTCTCTTTGTCTTTCTCTCTGCTTTGTTATTGTCCCTTTTAGTATTCACAGGCTGATATTTTTCTTTCACAGAAGCAACAGAAGCTCCCTGAAGACACTCTTGGTCCAACATGTCTTTGACTGGCCTGCACACTGTTTTATTAAAGTAACCTTTCTCTGCATTAAATATTCATTGGCTAGAAAGAAGAAGTTTTCATTCCCATTGAAAAGGATGTGTCATGTTTTCATTTGGCAACTTCAAGCCACAGAGCTTATATGAGTAAATTTTGCACGGAAGAAATTTAGATAAATTATGCTTTTGAAGGGATGACACAAATATTTATAAGTGAGGTGTGCTCCATGGGCCATTTGTGGGGAAGCTGTTTATTTAAGCTGCAAACGCATTGAGAGTATCAAATGTGTGCACTTTAAAATTCATAAATGTTCAAATGATCAAAAGCTCAGGGCTTCAAATGATGAATCACACTCAGGCTGCATCTGCTTTCAGCTTTGTTCAGTTTAGGAGTGTAAACAGAGGAGAGCGCCAACCAAACATTGCCAAACAACTGTATTAAATTGGAACTCACAAATAAAATATTTTTACATGGTAAAACTACATGAATTATCTGAATTTAAACATGTATACAAACAATGTACCAGCTGTATTATTTATGTTCGACAAAATAGAGGTGTCAGGCTCTTTGCGGCTGAGCTTTGTTTTTGTTGTACATAGAACTATCAAGACTGTGCTGGTGATTCCTTTAAAAGACTGGGAAAGTTACAGTGCATGAGAGGATAGAAAATCAATCACACTCTAAATTGTTTTCTAACATTAAACACACTGATCACATTTAATTACAGTCTGGAACTACCAGTATTGCCCCAATAATTTCATCTGGACTCCCATAACTTTTGTTTTGGGCTCTGAGCAATGTACCAATCTTTGTAAATAAATTTGAGAGAAAATCAATATGTGATGCAGAACACCAGTGAGAACAGTCTTGAGGGTTTTTATTTCAACCAATGCCTTATTAATCTCTTAGTATTTTATAGTTAGACTGTGCTACTGTAATGTTGATACAGGTATGAGTATGTGCGTTTACCACTTTGAAATACCTGTACATTTGAAGTCAGCTGGTAAAATGTTCCTGTACATGTGCTCTAATCCTCTAATAAATAATGGTACCGACAATATATTTAAATTTCAAAGCAAAAAATAACATCTGCTAAGATGTGCCTCTTTAACACCACCTGTAATTCACTGTGAGACAATATTTATAACAGAGGACACACAGACTCAATTAGGACTTACGAAATACGCTTATTCGCTTTATTGCTGAGAGTTAGATAAGAAGATCGGTACCTCACTCATGTCTGTCCATTAAATATAAATCTACAGTCCAGAGACAGATAGCTTAACTTAGAATAAAGACGGGAAACAAGAAATAGTCCAGCATATGACCCCCTTTGGTAATTTTTACACTTTGATTTTTGCATAGATTAAACAAACAAAATATTTTGCCTTTAATTGGGAGGATCTGTAGCATCATGTTTACCGTACAGACATGACAGTGGTATCGATGTTCTCATCTAAGTCTCAACTAGAAGGCAAAAATGTTGAACTATTCCTTCAAACAGACTTAACTAGTATCAGCAACACTAGTTAAATACACTATTTAGGAAACAAAAAAGGTAGCAGTTAAGAGAATTATCACCTGAATCTGCTCCGCTTGGCTTCACAGAGCTTTACAGTGAGTTCCAGTTCATTGTTTAGCTGTCTGGCCCACAACTTCACTGTTTTGGTTCACTCTCACTGCTCGGCAGTGCCATATCGACTTAAAAAGTAATGATGATATGCCAATGTTGTGTTCACAACTTGTTTCCACTGCCACCAATTGGCCAAAAAAATTGCAGGTTTAAGAATAAGTTTATAAATGCAATATGCAGTAAAGACCGGGTAGTGATGACTCTCCATGGAAATAGCCAGAAGGTGAGCCAGGCAAATTTTGCATTTTATCCATCTTCTGTTAACCATTCTAGTCCATCATCAGCTCACTTCTGCTCTACGGATCTGCAGAAAGACCGTGGGATATGACACAATCAACAATCATCGTTGAAATTATTTTTTTATCCCCAGGTATGAACCATTGATTCACTCCGTATTTAGCAGCTGTGTCCACAGGTAGTATCTCCAACAGACCAGTGAGTACGGTCTACAGCCTGCATCTCACATAGCAGGAAAAGTAGGATAGTGAGCCAACTCTGGCATTTTGCTTGCACAGCAGTGGCTCATTGTGAGTCAGTATACATTATCATTATCAGGGTAACATTTAGGTGGCACAGATCCAAACGAAAATATGAAAAGCCTTTTTTGGAAAAGTGGCAGCTGTCAGCCTACCTTTGTGTTCAGTGAATATTTATTTAATGTACACCAAGAGTAAACCACTGCTATATCAAATAGTTGGGTGTAGTATCAGTAATGAATTAAGTTTATATATACATTGCACCCATTACAATTATTTATTGTGATTCCAGATTGAGTGATTCAATAAGTTACATCTGCATTTCCATTCCTACAAGAAAATAAAGTGGACTTTGAAAATAAAGCCTCATGGCACAAAGAATGTCACATGTTGCTGATATAGTGTTTGTTGTTGTTGCTCATATTTATTCAATACAATAGTTTGTTCGTAAGGCAGGAAAATAAACTTTCTTCTTGTTTTCCACTACTGACACAAGGTACTATATAGAACAAAATGTAAGAAGAAGTATGAATCCAAAAAAGTGTATTACAAAGATTTGGCAGTGATAGCTAAACTGCACTGTGGCTCAATAAAATCCCTCATATACTTATCCACCTGGATAGTCCTCTTCTACTTTAAATTCCATTTGGTCTGAAACCGTCTTACTGCCTTTGTATTTCATTTCTATCAAACCTCATGGAATCTGAGTGTAAACTTTCCACCCAGTACCTGGAACTGCTGGAGAACCCCAGCAGGAGGTGTTTTTCCACTTCATCTAAAAGTGGATGCCAGTAGTTACTGTAGTATTTTCTGCATTCTGTTTTTACCCCCATACAATGCTGCTGTGACCTTTTTCATTTCATCTCAAAGCAGACGCTGCTTAACCCACATGACTCACTCCATTGAACCCGCAATTTATCTTGTCCTACCTGCCTTATTTCACATACTAGACCATATATAAGGGAACTTTTGGGTAGCTTATTTGAGAGAAAAAAGAAAGAAGTCTTGTTAGATTAGCCCCCTTATATTAGCATGTATATTATGTAGATGGTTTATTAGGTAAATTTGACAGTTTTTCACCTCCATTGCAGAAGCTAAAATCATGTTTAAATTTGTATTGGGTGCATAGTCTCCATCATAATACGCAAGCCTAAATTGCATATGGATGCCATGGTGCAAAAATCCCTTGGTGATTGGAGAATTATCTGATTAGTTGTGGTGACTGATGTTGCTCTTTCTCATAATCCCTGTGTTTTCTTTGAGATGACTATCTCTGTGCACACAAACTTCAATCAGAGTTCATAAGAAAACGGTACGGTGATCTTAGATACTCTGAGTTCTAAAATTCCAAATCTTATTGATGCCATGGTCCCCACTTAGGTAAAGGTGGTCTCTGGTAATAAAAAAGCACAGTGGAGAAATGCCACACTGGTAAAAAAAAATAATAAAAGAGAGTGTCCAAAAGCTGAACACGCGAAAAACAAATCTCCAGGTGCATTATGACATCTAAAGAGAGATTTTGCATTTACAATTTTGAACTGAGAAAGCTGCAAGGCAGTCCTTCTCTCACATCATTGCCAAAAACAATAATAATGCACGGGCCTTATTTGCTACTGTTGACAGGCTGACAAACCCTCCTGTGTCAGTAGCTCCTGAACTTTTCTCCATGAAATCAAATAATGAAATTGCCTCATTCTTCACTGACAAAATTCAGAAAATTAGACTAGCTGTCAGTTTCTCCAAATCAGGTATAGGGTCTGTATTTTCCTTGTGTCCACATAAAACCAATTCAATTAGCATGACCCTATCAGCTATAAAACCTTGGAAGAAATGTTCATAATTGCATGGCATAACATCTAAAATACAAATTCACTAATGCACTGAAGGCACAACTGCTGTTGACCAGAGCATCTGGTCACAGTAACACAGTATTTGTGTTATAGTTCTAGAAAAAGGCACACATACAGACTTGGATGAACAGTCCAGGAGCAATCAAGAATATGGCATGCTACAACAACATAATTATAGCTGACTGCAGTAGGTGTTTTCTCATTTGATGTATTTCTTACAAACCAGCAAAACCTTCCTATAGATGCCATGATCTTGAGGCCAAGGTTTCCACAGCTGGTGTGGATCAAATTCCCCTTGACTGCCTGGTATTAAATTGTGTCTCTGTAGATGACATTGCTCTCATGTGGGAAAAATCTCAAGTCTTAACTTACAAGTTTAGAATGTCACTCTGTGTTTTTGCCCTTGGTTTTATTGTTATTGTACTGTCAGACTAGACCCTCCCCTTTTCATTATTTTATCACCCCTTTCTGTGCTTTTGTATCATTCTGCTTTATCACTTTTCAATCACCTATTGTAGTGCAGAGTATAAACTCAGTGTTGTTCTAGACATATTAATTCTGGAAGTCTTTCCAACAAAATATATAACAACTTTTTATAACAACAAGAGGAATTATAATGGATTTTGGTCTGCTTAACTCAACTGTTGGATCACAGCGACCTCTTGTGGATAAAACCTAAAATTAGGATGTGCAGTTATGGGAAAAAATTGCAATAGATGCTTCAGAAAGAGACACACAACAACAAAATGTCCAAGGCAAATTATGATGACATCTCAGACTAGTTGAGATCATTTTATACTGTAGGTTAAACTGCATGTACAATGCCCCAACACTAACAATTACCAATGTACTGCCATTGTTAACAATGCTACTCCACTAAAGCTGTTTTATGTACAATAAGAAACCAGGCCTTACTGGGGAGCTTTCAGGTGTGAAAGGATAACTGTGTGAATGTCCAGTAGAGCATATGAGCATGCTTAACTTCCCCTGGATAAATTAAGGTGTTACAAAAAGTACAGAGCAGAAACAGTCCCTCTGACTGCTCTACCCATCTCCTGTACAAATTTGCCTTTGAGACAATATATTTTTATACAAATGTTTTTGTTTTGCTTATTTATTCACATACTTTATATTACGTTATATTGATTTGCTATACAGACAAGGTCATCATTTACCCCTTAAACCTCACTAACTCATGATTCTCCCAAAACCAAACCTGCAGAACTTTATTTTGAACTCTAGAAATCCCCTCCTTTCCAAAAACACCATGTCAGGCTGAATTTTGTGGAAATGTGTATAGGATTTTGCACAAGACATCTACAATATTTCCATTTGATGGCATGTTGCAGCCATAAAAAAATCCATTAAAAAGTTTAATATTTCATGCAGTGTGAACATCATTCAACGCAGCAAGTTGATATGGAATATATATATATATATATATATACACATATTTATACAATTATTTACACTTGAGGACATTAATCAGACTTCACGCAGCTCCCTCTGTTGCCACAAAAGGCTTCGTACAACTTTTTTCACATATGCAGTAGTACCTGTAAACAGACTTTGGTGTGTAAAATTGGTGTTCACCTGTAAAGAAAGAAATAAGGGGTGAAATGTGTATGTTAAGGAGTTAATCAGATATTCTTATGCTGATAATTATCATGCTGTCTATAAGAATGATAGTTATGATTGAGATGATAATGAAGAAAAACTGACCAGTTGGCTGCTGACCCTGCTGGCGGTCTCTTTCTTTGTAGTCTGTGGACTCAATGCTCTATATGCACAACAGTGAAGAGATACTAACTACTAACTTGACACCACCACCACCTGTGCTGGGTAGTCAGATGGACATTGCAAAAGTATGTGATAGATTGATGTGAGTGTGGGTATCCATTTAAAATGACACTGACAAGACTGGCATATCCCTGTAAACTTGTTTCATGGTGGAATAAAAAACATTTGTTTTGGCAAAGAAACTGTTGAGTAGCTCCAGGAAGACTTGGATGCACACACATCTGAATGATTTATTGCTGCTCTCCTTCATAAGCAATAAATTGTTGTCCAAACGGTATGATTTAGATATGTATTCTATGTGTTTGTTTGGTTTCACTGGCAAAGGTGGGATGATGTCGACAATCTAAATATATCCTATTTCGTTACATGATACCTTCAAGTGAGGTGACCTCATTTCATGAAAAAAGTAACTCTATTTATAGATTTCTGGGAAAACATTATGTGGCCCTGGTGTCCTTCCATACCTTTAAACATACAATACAGAGGCCAGATAAATGAACCTATTGCTTGCTGGATATATAAGAAAATGTGCATACATTCAGAAAAAACACTGGATTAAAATGAAGCAAATTGTATTCTATTTACTTTACCACAAAACGCTAAATGAAAAGGAAGTATGGTGAACATGACCGTCTGAAAATCAATGAAAGTGCTTTCAAAACCCTAATATGTATAGAGGCAGCCTATTTACAGCTCATACTCTTATATATAGTTCAAAGGGACGAGTCATTTTTATGTGCATTACTTTCTTTGTGACGTGACCCAAGTTAATGATTTGCGTGCAATCCTTCCCATCAATCCCTGTCAAGTCCTCTTGCACACCAGCGGCATACCATTACTGAGATGGCTCACATTTTGACCGTATGAGGTAATGAGAGCAACTCAGTTGAGTATACTACACATGTACGATGGAGAGAGCTGATAAAGACACAGGTCAGCATCAACTATATGGCCCTATGTACTCTACCCTTGTGTTTCTCCCAGAGGAGGACCAGCCTGAGCCTGGTGTACTGGCCGGTTATAACAACCTTACACCCTTATATGGATTTGTGTGGAAGATCAGTGATGTTTCCAATACATGGGGGAAATGTTGTTGATCTTATTTACCTAGATAGTAAGTCTGACACTAAATTAGGATATTGACATTTGGGACAATGATATATTCTAATGATAGGGTAATATAGAACCACTTCAAGTATTGTAACACAGCCATCAAAATACATTTGAACATGAGATAACATGTTGAACTGCTACATTATAAAAAACGATTTGGTAGTTAAATCATCAATTGAAATGTAAAAATAAAATGAACACCCACCCAGAAAGATATAGGTCCTTCTGTGGCACCTATTCCTTCAGTCATGGCATAGCCATTCCTTTTCCACATTTAGAAAATGTCTTTCATGGTTACCTAATGCACCTTGTGACACTGTGACAAGGTTATCCACAACCCATACATCATACAACTGCACTGCTACACATTTAAAAAGAACAAGTTAACTGAATGTTTGTCAAAGCATATTTTTGTCAAACGTCCAGTCAACCCATTCTTACTGACATCATGCGTGAGACTACCGATGTGGCCGCTTATACTGCAAGTTTAAACAAGTGTGCAACATACAGCTGATTTCTTTAAGAAGAGAACATATGTAGAAATTCAAATTTAGCTCCATTTTTGGGAAACAAAAGCACCAAAAATGGTTGAATGGACATTAACTTCAATGATGTGTTGTTTTAATAAAAATGTGAATAATCAGTTCTTCTTTACATTCGATGAAGACCAGACATCTGTAACAGCTCCACAGCTGATGCAAGATACAGTAATCGACAGGTTCTACAGTGGGACTTTGTTATGTGGATAATTTGGAAAGTGCATGGTGATCTGTAGAAATTCAGTCAAAGTGCAGGTGCAGTCTCCTGACTCTATGAACATCCTGTACTAAATAGTAGTGGCTATCTCTTCTGCGATCTTCTCTGGTTGAATATAACTATTAATCAGCACTGTACTGGACTGTTTGCTTCGTTCCCTTTGGGCTGGCCCAGTTGCACCTCTTCACGACCTTTAGATGCTTGCATGAGGTGAACCATAAAATAAATTGCATTGCTAATAAATTAAGCTTGACAGTCACTGCCATTTCAAAGAGTATATGTTTTCACTGCAGTCCCTCTGCATGAGACATATCTAATTAGAGATGACATTTGTTTCACATAGTGTTTCATATGATGCACATAAGCACCAAGTCTCATTATTCAGCACGAAGAGTGAAATTGAACAAGTTCATAAACAGTGTAACAAACAGGGCACTTTGCAGAGTTGTTGAAAGATGAGTTAGTAGCGAGTGGTGGTGGAGGTGGTGTCATGCAGATGCCTGTCCCCATCGATGCATTGGAAAAGTGACATCATCATCAACAGTGAAAATGGCTCATTGATGACCAGGGGAGGGCTACGCTGTATATAAAGGAGAGGACCTTCCTTGCACGAAAGACTGATCAACAAGTTTGACCTTCTTTGCAGCACTGATACAGTACTATCTCAACAAAAACTGCCATACTTTTTCCTGGATATAAGGACAGAAAATCTGGTAAGAATGGCATGACAGTGGACCAGTATTTAATAATAATAATAATAATAATAATAATTGTACAACTGGATATGATAAAAAGTCTTATATTGACAGGCAATGAAATATATTTTCTAGCCACTATTTGATTTTATTTGTTTCAGTTACTCAACATGTTTTCATTGAGGTGCTTGGAAACACTGGTTCTGATACTCTTCCTCGCCAGTTTATACATAGAGGCTAAACCACTAAGGTAAATTCTGTTTTTAGTTTGTAAAAAGCAAAGATAAATAATTGATAATGAATAATTATAAAAAAATAATTCACTGATGATAGAGTTAACAGTGGTATTTTCTATTTCTACAGAAAGAGAACCATCAGTGAGGTACAGCTCATGCACAACGTTCGGGAACACAAACAAGTGGGAGAAAGACAGGACTGGCTTCAGGAAAAGTTAAAGGACATAACTGTTGCCAGTGCCAAACCACAGCATGGAGAATCAGGGAATATTAAAAATATTTTGCTAAATAATGTTCTTGGATCAAACATGTGGAAAAGCTGAATACAATCTATTTGCCACCCTGTATGTTACCAAACAGAAGCAACAAGCAAAGTTTGAGGATCTGACAGTGAAACACTTTTTTCTAGCTGTTATTATTTTGTATGTTTGTCTTTTTTATTGTTTATTTATTTATTTACATCTGTTTTTATCCAATATTTTCTTTATTTAATTTATATTTTGTTGGTATGTTATTTTATTTTTATTTATTTCTTGCTTGTATGTTCTTTCATTTAATTAATTTGTTTACATTCTTTTGCAAAACTACTAAAGTCAATATCTCAGGCCATCATATGAAAGAAAAAGTAAGCCTTCATACACAAGTTTTAAAAAAAAAAGTTAAATGTTTCCTGTTCTGACCACAGGTGTCAAAATTCACTATTTAAAATAAATGTTGTTTACTGTATATTGTAATGTGCAAATAAGGACCAATTAACAGCTAGTCTTACATGTACTGTATGTATTGCTTCACTTGCACATTATAGGCATCCCTTCATGTAATTACTTATAGGAATGATTTGTTTGTACTCTAGTTTTAATTGGCACAGTCTTTTTTGCTTGTCCTTTCCTGGAGAATGAGTCAGATTGTCGTCTTCTCGTCTGCACCTGATTTCTACTACAAATGTCATTAAATTCTTTTTACGAAACTTCTTTTAAAGACAATTCTCCTTCTAAACTCCTTCACCTCACTCTTTGCTGATTATCATATAAAACATCACCGTTGTTTAGCAGCAAACACAATAAGCTGTTCATCTGATTCTGACTCAACTTATTGAATCTAAAATTTCTGGATGATTTTCATTATCTTGCCTTGCATTGCATACAAATAACTCTATGATTTTAGCATATTATGACATATCATATATGAAGTAATAAATGACATTGATGTAGCAATAATTTCCACTGTGTACATTGATAAATAATCCAAAGTTCCAAAGTTGTTTTTCTTTTAATTTAGTTTTCTGTAACATTTCTTCCAATTTAAAAAATCTGTTACATTTTCATCTGTCTGTATCTATTCTAGCAATGCTTGATAAAACAGCCAAGATCTGATGGTGTAACAGTTGAAATAAATTGATAAATACATGCTTTTTTCTCCATCTCTAATCCTATAATTATCAACTCTAGCCTTTTCTTGTTTCCAGCTTGGTTCTTATAGATATTTCATTTGATGTCTATGTGAATTCCCTTGTAAATTCGCCCAGTAATTCAATTAACAATGTCTAAATTGTATTGTGTTGCGTTAATTCTTTCTGATGGTGATTTTGCTTCAGACCAGTTGTCCAAATCTGATTTTACCAATTCCATGTGGTTTAGACTATCAGCTCCCCATTCAACTTCTAACACAACTTTTTCCCATCTTACTGCAAAACATAAAGGACCTTTTTTACCCACTACATTCCTTTACATGTCCTTAGATCTTAACAGACAGGCCTTCCTGCCTTCCCTAATAAAGACAAAATACTTCCTCATCTTATTAGAGGTTTCTTATGAGTAAATCTGATTTTCTATCATTTTTTAATCAGCTTATCTATGTGACTACAGCATGACTGTAGTCTGAATCCATACTCCAAAGTACCTGTTTGAATTACGAGCACTTTCTATTTTTTTCATCATTAAACTTTTTTTGGAAAGAGCTATTTTCATTTTCTCTGATCTTAATACAAACCATAGGATGGACAGACCATAAAGATTGTGACAGGAAGTTCACCCGTAGGGATCCAATGTGAGTTGCTTCCTTCTGTATAGCACATTCTAAAACACTGCTACATTTATTTTGGCTCATTCTCCCACAATAAAGTTTTGGCAAGATGTTGCATGATTTATTTTTGATAATACTTTATGATATCTGTATTACCATAATGTGTCATTCAGATTCCATAATTTCCCCAGATTGAAAGAAAATATCATTTCCATTGTAAATAATTATAAACAAAACAATTTGATCCAAACCTCTTTACTGTTTTCCACAAGGGATAAGAACTTTAGAACTGTTGAATCTTCAAACAAAAAGACTTTAAAAACTTTAGCCTATGTTTGTAACTCTTGTATTTTGATAATTTATTTTGTCTAATTTATCATTTTCCTTTGTTAATTTTTTGTTTTCTCCATGACTGTTTATATCCCAGGTATTTGTATTTCCTCATATTTATATTTTATATGCTTTTGTATGCGCTTACATTTTTTAATAAAGTGACCAAAAAAAGAAAGAAAAAATCAAATCCCATAAGCAACATATCGCGAGACTTGCTAGAGTCAGTCAACTCGATTCCCTTTTGAGGAAAATGTTAAAATCGTTCTACCAGCTGTTGAAAACAAATCGATCATCTTCAAAACATTTTCATTTTCAAATCCAAATGTATTTAGAGACGAAGCTAATGTAATTAGAAAGTTGAAGTTTAGCAATAGCTATAAATTCTAGTTTTGTGTGCGTCAGCACGTCAAGCCACTAACGGTCGTCACGTTGGACGTCAGCTGGGTGAGTGAGTGTTTTGAAAGGAGATGGCTGGTTAGCTGGTGAGCGATTGGAATTACACTACAGCGGAAAACGTAGCCAACTGGGTAGCTATTTTTTATATTTTGCTATATCTGCTTAGAATATGACAGCCGTTATGTCAGTACTGTTGGGAAAACTTCACTAGCCACACAGCTGTCTCAGATTATTATGTTAATGGTGTTAGTTAATCTAGCTAGCAACGCCAGCTAATGTTAGCTGGCTACGTATGCTAACACAGCAAGCTAGCTAACCTAATCGTAGGCTGACTCAGTCTGACAGCAACGTTGACAAGATTTTGTGCTGAGGTGTATAATACTCCACACATTTAACGTCAACGACAACCGCGGTCACCCGGCCTCGTTTATTTTGAAGTCGACAGCACACATGAACTCACTGACAAACTATTGTGTTAGCTGACAGCAGCTAGCCCGTGGTTTGCTAGGGGCTGATCAGGGGATCGAACTGACTTGTTGATTTCACCATTAGCCAGATTATGAACGGTGAAAGATCCAGACTGGACTCCCCCCTGTACGGGTGATGGCAGAACGTCTGCAGTCATATGACAGTAACTCCAGTGACACCGAAAACTGGGAACGAAAAGCAACAAGCCGACCTCGCAAACTCTGCAGGCATTCGAGGTGAGCCAGCTGACAATCTGTCAGACCTCCTGTGAAAAGATAATATGGCATAAGAGTAGAAAATATTAGGTATTGCTCAAAGCTATTTCTAATATATCAGATGATAAACTTACAGTATCTGTATCTGTGTATCACATTATTTATCTGTAGATTTTACATGGCTCTTGTCTTGTATTAAGTGATAGGTGTACCCTTAGTATAAAGTTAATTTCAAAGCAACTAGTAGATGAATAGGGCAATATATACAGTGAGATAATATATATGTGTCAATGGTCAAAGATTTTGCCAAACAGCTTGTACCAAAGTAACTATCCCTTTAATATCACTTGTTGTATGGTGTCATTATAAGTTATGTTACAGATCAATTAGCAGGACTGTTTTATGGCAGTATTTGATATTTGTAATATTTGTAAATTTTATTAATTTCCTTGAATGGCTGGGTATTCAATTTACTGGATTAGCCTAAAACAGCGATTCCCATTTGGTAATTTTTTCTAGTCTAGTTTCTCTGGTGTGTCAGATGTTTGTATAAAGTTAACTTGATATGGACATCACGCTCCACAATTACACATACCATGATAGAGGTTTTTATATATATTGCCCTCCCCTACCCCCAATAATCACAGCGTCATGATACTGGTAATTCTGTGGTAGGCAATATATTGCAAGACAAGTATCTACAATATGTCATAATATCTGTGTAACTGATGAGGGAACTATTTTCCAAAACGGCAATGGAGTTTTTGAAAAGCACCGAGTGTTTATTTGTTCACTAAAGTGCAAGGGGCTTTAAGTTTGAGCCTCATTGACACACACGTACATATTCCACTTTGCGTCAGTCTTAGCCAACAATGACCACCACACGCACCTCAGGGTGGTTATCCTGGTTAGTTTTGGTTATGGAAGGTATTTTTCTCCACTCCTGTTAACTAATGTGATAACCCTAATCTAATGTATGGTACTGGTTCCTCCATCCTACCCTGTGAGGTCCTTTTCCTGTAGCATTTCCGTTTTTGTTTCTTTTTTTCTACTGAAGGAACAATAGAAATGCAGATAGGATGGCAGAATAGGGTAGGCAGGAAGAGTTCAGACTTGTGCATTGGGTCTTAGGCCAAGGGGGGTGTTCCTGTGATGTTTGTCTGTGGTCGGTGAGTGGGTTTGTACTGACTACACATTATTACCCTGCAGCTGTGCCTATAACCTCTTCCTTTTCTCCCATTTATAAAATGAATAACTTGCTGATGTTTTTTTTGTCAGAAAGCAGATTTGGTCTGTCAGAAACTAATATTAAATGAACAGTTGCGTAGTGCAGTATCCTATGTCTTCTGGTGCATTTACAATCTTTTTGCACTTGGCTCTACGTGTACTTCCTTCCTTGATTAGATTACACAAGAACTGTGTTAAAGCTCAGGCATCTCTGATTTTGGTTTAGTGTCGATAAAACATCAAAGGTAATGGCAACACGACTTGGCTGCATTCCAAGTGTGTGTGTCATACTCACACTAACTGTTGAGAATAGTTGTGTGTACACCAGGTGAAGAAGATAAACACTGTGACAACCCTGTTAAAGTGTGAAATCTATCCCATGTTCTGGTATGTAAGATGTGTTATTTTTTTCATACTTGGATTTTGTTAACAATTGCACAGTTGTGTTAACATGTTTTGTTAACAGGTGCACAGAAGTAGTTTGCACAACATCTGTAAAGCTATTGAGTCTGTCCACCAGGAGCGAGTGTGCCTGTGTGTCATAATAACATTACAACTATGAAATAAAAATATCCTCTGGTGTTGAGAAAAGAGAGAGGAATGTTAAGTATGCTTTTGTCTTGAAAAGCAGCAGTCAGGCCCGAGCATCTCGAGTGGAGGCAGAACAGAGGAAGATGAGCCTGCATGGTGCCAGTGGAGGCTGTGACCGCTCACGTGACCGCCGCCGCTCTAGCGATCGCTCCAGGGACTCCTCACATGAGAGAGAAGGCCAGCTTACCCCCTGCATTCGCAACGTCACCTCACCCACTCGCCAACACAACAGTGGTGAGTGTGCATGGAAAGAATAGAGGGCTTATATGGATGTCATGTTAGAGGTCCACAGCTCTTGGCAGCTACTGTTGAGAACAGCTGACTGCATTTATCAACTTACAGCTCAGACATGGTTTATATCTGCTGTGAATGGATCAAGTCTGCACTAATCCACCTGTTTGTGTTTAGACCAAGATAGCTTGTGGTTTAATTGTCTGGATACAAGACACGTTCTGAGTAGGGCCCTTTCCAGTCTGCTTCTTTTAGATCCGAAATTTCTAGTAATGGACCATTACTCAAATGGATGCCAAAGATGGTACCAAATCTGGTTGCTCAAGAATGTTTCTCATAAATACAAAATCCTTCAAATCAAGCTGCAAAATGATTAGGAAAAAGTATGTCAAGAATTAAGTCGTTTCTTGTTTCTGATGGGCTGTTGTTCTGCCTGTCTATGTGTAGACCGTGAACGAGATGGTGGCCCGTCATCGAGGCCCAGTAGTCCACGGCCTCAGAGAGTCTCTCCCAGTGGCTCCAGCAGCAGTGGGGTGGTGAGCAGTCGCACCAGCAGCCTGTCCAGTACTGAAGGCACCTTCAAGAGCTTGGGAGTTGGAGAAATGATTTTTGTCTACGAGAATCCCAAGGAGGGAGGAGCAAGTGCCACTGTTGGAAACCGAAACATTAGGACCTTAGAAAGAGTCACTCTGATTGTTGACAACACACGCTTTGTAGTAGATCCTTCCATCTTCACTGCACAACCCAATACCATGTTGGGCAGGTACAGTATACGTTGAGCATCCTTATTATTTGTCCATACTCATTATAGCCAGGATAACTTAAAGTATTTTACTAATCAGTAATATGTAAATGAAATGTTTATGTAGATAACTGTAGATATAAAAGTGCTATGGAAATTTTGGATTTCCATTGTCTGTGATTCAGAGAATAAGCCAAAGCTTCTTTATTTCAGAATGTTTGGATCAGGAAGAGAACATAATTTCACACGACCCAACGAGAAGGGGGAGTACGAGGTGGCTGAGGGCATTAGCTCAACAGTTTTCCGAGCAATTCTGGTCAGTCTCTCTCTAACATTTTCTCTTTTTATATCAATGATGGTAGACAAAAAATTAGAAACACCTCACAGTATAACACAATACAGTCCAACAGCACCACAAACTACAGCCTCCAAAATGACCTTAAAGCTAAAGAAACATCCCTCTAAGTTAGGGTCGACAAAACCTGAACATTATTTTATAGATTTATAGCATGGCTGTTATATGTTGCCTGCATTGCATTTAGCTAGGTGCATCTAAGAAACTGGCAAATGATTGTATATGTCAGAACTATTATTAGACTAAATGCAGGAAAATTTAATTTACTTTGTGATACAGTGAGTGATACGCTAATTACTGAAAAAGCTGCTGTTGGTGACTTCTCTGGAAAGGTATGATTAGATGAGGTAACACTTTATTGTAAGATTCCTCTGTTTCACATATATAAAGGGGCGGGAAAGGGACATTTAACTACAGCATAATATTACAATAGACAGCTGCATAACATTTAATTTCATTGCTTGACATTTAGTGTCACACATACATACATACATACATACTACATATTAACAGTCTTAAAACATTAACTCTTACATCTCATTTCCTGGCCAACTGCTGAGTTCTGCAACCTGTAAAGTCTAACCTGTGAATAGGGCTGTGTACTTCGACACTTTTATGACACCGACCGATTTGCTTCGATACCATCGAGTAACTAAAAATGCCTTGTCATTCGGTGCCAAATTTCGATACCTAAGGACTAAATCTCATCAGCATCAGCGCACCAATAAGCATGCAGCATGCTCGTACCAAGATCTAATAATGCTGGTGATTGGCTGTCTAACATTACAAGTCATAGTCTTGCAGGAAAAACACTACGTTACGTCCAGAGAAAAATACTCCTGAAGTTGACACGGTGGATTGTTGTCAGACCCAGGCTAGCTTCTCTTTACAACATATGTGGTCTCACTATGCAACTATTTCCCAGTACCACAAACATCAACGTCATTCCCTTCTTCTTTTGATTAGGCAGACTAGATGCTACCATGGTGTATTGATGCCATACTGTTCCTTTTGACATTTATATAATCCAATACTATACTATATTCCATCATTTTCTTATTTTTTTCTTAGTCCAGTTATCCAGATTGAGTTAAGTGTGCAGTGTAAAAACTGTTTCTCCAGCTGCTCACAGGTATTTGTACAGCTTCCTCCTTTTGAAGTGAATAATTGTACTGTAATGTGTAATATAATTTTCTTGTGTTAAAATGGATTTTATGAAGTTGGTATTGAAAAAAAAGTAGGAACCGGTATCAAAGTCAAGGTATTATACTGGTTACGATATCGAACATTTTTGAATGATAGCCAGCCCTACCTGTGAAACTCTAAATCTTCTATTAGGTGGCAAAACCAAAGTAAGATACTGTTACAGAGTTGCCTTTATGTTTTTTGTTTTTTTTTATTGAAAGATTTAAGCATTTAAGTGTAGGCACTTGATTTTTTTAATGTATATTTTATGTTATGAGCTAATGGATTAACACAGTGTTTACAATGACGACCATCTGTGTGATTTCTGTCTAATTGACAGGATTACTACAAATCTGGGATAATCCGGTGTCCTGATGGAATCTCCATCCCTGAGTTGCGGGAGGCTTGTGACTATCTATGCATCTCCTTCGACTACAGCACCATCAAATGCAGAGATCTTAGTGAGTATTTCCTCTGGAGCACTGAACCTGTTAGTGTTACCCATTAACGGTGGCAGTTTGAGTCGGCGTGAACATGAAGCTGCCTTGTTACTTTCACCCTCTACAGCCTTACACAGTGCGTAATCACAAATCTATTCTATTGTAGATAGAAGTTTTTATTTATGGCCTCTAAGGCTTTACACAAGTTTAATTCATAGTGGGCAGTTCTGAGAGGCATTGTGAATTGGTTCACATCTTCTAACTGATAATCTCCTTTTTATCAGGTGCCCTGATGCATGAGCTGTCCAATGACGGAGCTCGGCGACAATTTGAGTTTTACCTGGAGGAAATGGTTCTGCCTTTGATGGTGGCCAGTGCCCAGAGTGGCGAGAGGGAATGTCACATTGTAGTCCTTACTGATGATGATGTGGTTGACTGGGATGAAGAATACCCACCACAAATGGGAGAAGAGTATTCACAGAGTGAGTATGCATTAATACCGAATACAGACACACAGGTCTGCGCATATACGAAAGACAGATATGTGAATAAGAAATATTGTTTTGGTTCTTCTCTTTGCAGTCATCTACAGCACAAAACTGTACAGATTTTTCAAGTATATTGAGAACCGAGATGTTGCCAAATCAGTTTTAAAGGAGAGAGGATTAAAGAAAATAAGACTGGGCATTGAAGGTAAGTTGAACTTTCAAATGATAAATAGTGATGTTTTGAAATCTCTCGTCAGTGGAGTGAGCTTTTAGTGAAATGCATATTTTTCAGTCAAGTCACAGTTTGAGGGGCTGACAGGAAAACTTCAAACACAGAAAACAAGCCAAAGGTTTTATTAATAGCAGTGCATAATGTATGAGCAGAACACCACATTGAAAGTAGTGCTTATTTTGGGCAGCAAGCCTTTCATGAGGCAACTATCATCCAGAAAACACAGTAATAAAGGCAAAGGGAAACACAAATATATGGCAGATCTTTTAGTTTGTTGCAGATTGGGTGTGGCAGGAAAACTGTTACTATGCATTAAAAAGGTATCAGATAGTCTGACAAAGTATAAGAGCCAGCTGCAAAGAAGTACTGTAGTTGTACAAGGATTGGGAAGACAACTGACATCACTTAACCAATTTATGGTGTAAAACTGATCAGTTAACAGAAACGAGGTGAAAATGTGATGAACTTGTTAAAAGGTAACTTAATTTTCTTTGTTTTGGATTTGGATGTTTTTGTCAACTACTGGATACCAGGACCCTATCTTGCCTAATCTGGGTATTTTACCAACTTGGAACCAGATCCAAAATAAATCCAGCCATTGAACCCCAACCCTCGTCATAGTGGAAATATGTCAGAACTACTTCAAAGCACTGACATATCATTAGTGAATTGAGCACTTCACCTACTGGTTAATGAGCTCTTGTCCCGTGATTCTGGTGTATGTGTATTATAGGTGAACAAGACATGTTAACACAAACTGAGCTAATGATTTGTCCACACTGTTCCTTCGGCAGGCTACCCTACATATAAAGAGAAAGTCAAAAAACGACCAGGAGGTCGCCCAGAGGTAATTTACAACTACGTCCAGAGGCCCTTTATCCGCATGTCCTGGGAAAAGGAAGAGGGTAAAAGCCGCCACGTGGACTTCCAGTGTGTCAAGTCCAAGTCCATCACTAACCTGGCGGCTGCAGCAGCAGACATCCCCCAGGACCAGCTGGTGGTGATGCACCCTGGCCCCCAGGTGGATGAACTGGACATCCTGCCTAATCACCCACCTAGTGGGAATCACTACAACAACAACTACAGCAACGAGCCTGACCCTGATGCACCTTCACCTGCTGTCTGAGGACACACTGGTCCTCTTTCAATGCCTCTGCCCTCTCTCCTACTCCTCTAGTCCTACTCCCAGCATGCTGCAGCATGGAGCGCCAGGGGCACCATAACCATATTGCCTTGACACCTCCTTTGCAGCCTTAGAGCCTCAAGAACCTGGTTGACTGTATGTAGAAAATGAAACACGAGGGACATAAGACTGGTGAAAGGAAAAGTTAACTATTATTTTCATTTAGTTTTTTACTTGACCAAAGGAATTTATTTTTATGTTTGGGGGGAAAAAATAGTAAAACACTTATTATTAACATTATTATTTACAATGTTATTGTACTTTCATTTGATGGGTTTGGCTGAGCACTGTTGTGGTGTCACTGTTTTCTCACAATTAATTTCACTGATAAGTTTGATTTTGACTCTTGTGTGGCCTAACTACTAAATGTGCTTTGGGGGAAAGAATACAAGACTTGCTATTAAAAAAAAAAAAAAAAGAGAGTGACTTTCGGGTCATGGAGAAAATCAGTTATCACCTTGTCGTGATCTCCAGTTGAACTCCTCTCAGATGTCTTGTATGAAAAAATATCTTGTAATTGGGTATGTAGTCATTGGCTGGATTTGATATGTGATGTTTTGCTCCTCCCCGCAGCCAAGATATTAAGCAGAGCACAGGCTGTTGTGGTCAGAATCTTTTTGTGCAAAGCTTGAAATTGTTGTTTAAAAATAAAAACGTAAAATCATCAAATAAAGATATCAAAATAACATTTTTGTATATTTGATCCTTGATTGTAAAACATGATGTGATGAATAAGAAAGGAAGTGAGTGAACAGTGTACACTTAAGAGGGACAGCTTACCCAGAATGGATCACAATCTTTCATCATTTCCTTTGCACAATGAATAAAAGCAAGATTTACAGAGATGCAGATACTTGTGCTGCCAGTATGCATTTGCCACCAAGGGGATATTAATTTCCAGAGTCTAGAAGCAAACTAAAAAGAGCTTTTATCTATGGACCTGGCGCAGACTATGCTTGGATGAAAACCAAGGAATTAAAAAAAATTAATACAACTTGGCTTTTGCTTTAATTACAGATAATATGCTTTATCCAGTTAAAGCAGGAGCAAAAACCAAAAATGGATTCAATACTAAAAAAAAATGCAGTAATGCAAGAATCAACCAGAGTTTTATGTGCTTGCCTTAGGCTTATCATAACAAAATGCTAAATGATTGCACGGGACAACTTAAAGGAGAACCTCATGTGAAGAAAGATCTTTTAGCATTCCTCTTTTTGAGTTTTTATCTGCCCCAAGGGTTACTTATCTTTTTTGTTCCTTCTTTACCTCCTCGTTATGGCAGAGAAACATTTCTTTGTTCAAAATATCACAATGTCTTGTAGCTGTCTCTGCATTTTCTGATGTACCTGGTACCAGAACACCTTTCAATGATTGATAATTGACTTTGTAGTCATATTGTCCGATATAATACCCTAAGTCTTGGACGCTTGGCTGAAGATAGGAGCAGAGCTGTCAGCTCATCACCACATGGTGCTGAGTTGGATCAGGTGGTGAAGGAAGTCAGTGCTCAGACCTGCTGTTCCAATGAAAACACTTCCTTCCATCTCTGAGCCATGTCCTTTGCTCTTGGGCTTCCTCCTCCTCTGCTGCAGGTAACCTATGATAAGGGCCTACCAGGTATGGCAGACATGCAGGCCGCATAATCTGTAATCACACCAGTTTCAAGTCTTGACCTCCTTTAGCTTGTCCTGAAGACTGAGGCCCAGAGCCCTCAGGATAAACCTCTTGTGAAGGCTCCAGTGCTTCAAAAACATCCTCTTCAGCCTGACCTGACCTTGTTTTGTTGAGTAGTCTTGTGCTTGGTTGCCTCTCTCCTTCTCCCTGGCCATATTCTTCACCCTCCCCCCACCAGGTTCTCCAGATCCACAGACACCACAGATGACACGGCCTCCTCGAACAAACTTTTCACCAGGTGAAACAAACGTGCAGTTATTTATGAAAGTAACCAATCTACAATATTTTATTTCTCACTTTTCATTTTTAATGCTAATTTAATTGGCATTGTTAAAGGCAAAGGTGTTCAATTTTAAAATTTCCACTCCCCTCTTACCCTGAATTCTCACTCTGCAAGTAGTCATTTGGATGAAATATGGTGCTACATATTATCTAGAGTCAGCTGTCATCAACTGTCAGGCAATCTATACCCACATATTAAACCAGTATGAATTCAAGATAATTGTCATTTCACACTGAAAGTAATGGGACTAAGGAGACAAAAAGTCATTTTTCCACATTTTTATCATCTGTCAAATCTTTAAAGTGTCTTAAAGACGGTGTAGTCCCTCATTCGTCCAGGAGTGTTCCATCGTAGAAAAGGTTTCAGTCGTAGTCATCTGGACACTGTTTTCAGAATCAAGACGTTTCGGAAGTCATTCTCAATTGTGAGACTTCCGGATGGGAGCCGAAACGTCTTGATTCTGAAAACAGTGTCCAGATGACTACAACTGAAACCTTTTCTATGAAAGTGTCTTAAACATTTAAAAGTCTTAAAAACAACTATCAGTACCGCACCTGCTTTATTATCATTTAAAAGGGTCAATATTAGTCAGAAGATGGTTATACCTCTGCATTTCCAACAATTCCTTTGCACCACGAATACTATGCACTGTTTGGAGATCCAGCCTCCCTTCACCTGCAACAACACAAGGCTGTAAGATGTGTTATGTACTGCTTTGCTTTGGTGATTGAGATTAAACCAAAATACTCATAGTAGAGGGCTGTCTCATTGTCACCTGGCATCAGTATGGTGGCCATTGTGTTTCTGGAGGCAGGCTGATAATGACTGCTTTGTCAATGAAAAAGTAAAACAACGAAGAAAGATTCATGACTGTGTATCATGTCACAGCTCTAAATAGTAACTGAACTGCTTAACCTACAGTAGTCACACAGTAACTTTGCAGATAACCTGAATCTATTCTGCACTTTATTTATGTCTAGTCATGCTAGCAGCTAGTGGCTCTAAGGATGGCAGTGTAGGTCTGCCAGTCGGTCGGTCCACCACTTTGGTCCAAGCTGAAATATCTTGACAACTATTAAATAGATTGCCATGAAATTTACAACAGGTATTTGAGGTTCCTAGACAATACATTATACTGATTTTGGTGATCCTCTGACTTGTCCACTAACACCACCAGCAGGTCAAAATTTGGATTGGCACAAAATTGGCACAAAATTTGATACAGACATTCATGGTGCCCAGATAATGTACCCTGCTGACTTTGATCATCCTCTGACTTTTCCTCTGACGCCACCATGAGATTGACTTTTTAGTTCTTTATTGAAATATCTATTTAATATCAAATGGTTTGTTGTGAAATGTGGTGCACACATGTATGGTCCCCAGAAAATTCATTGTAATAACTTTGATCTCCTGACTTTTCATTAAGGGCCATCAAAAGGTCAAAATTAAATTTTGTCCAATACTTTGGTTTATGACCAAATACCTGCAAAACTATGACATTTAGCCTCAGCTGTACTTTGCGTTCAGTGCTAATTAGCACATTTGTATGCTAACACGCTAAACCAATATGGTAAACATTATGCCTGCTAAACATCAACATGCTAGCATTGTCATTGTAAGCACGTTAGCATGCTGATGTGAGCATTTAGATCAAATACAGCCTCACAGAGACACTAGCATGGCTGTAGACTCTTAATCTTGTTAAACTACAAGATTTACATCTATAAAAATATACATACAACATATGATACAACATGAAATTATATTATAAGCTAGAATAGGACGGTTTTACTTACGTGGCTACAGTATTGTTAGAGACAATGTACTCCACCTCTTTGGTCCAAGGGTTCATAAAACTGAACCAGCAGCTTCTTAGTGTGATGAATGAGCCATCTTTTATTTTTAACTTGTAGCAGTTTGTATTGATCTTCTCTCTCATCTGCAACACTTACAGCAGACAGCGACAGAAGGGGGGACAAGGACAGGTAATGGATGAACTGTCCGCAGGTAAGATGAACTACAACACTATTTTCACCCAGAAATGGCAGCAAAGCACAGTAATTCCACCAGAACAGATCTGAGCACCACACACTGTCCACTGTAATCACTGTAGGTGGACAGCAGTCCTTGTCTTTGGGAGAGCCTCATATGCTGTAGATATGTGCAATAACAGTTAAAGGTTTCATTGAGAACATTTTTATGTAGATGAATAATTTAAAAAAAATTTATCCACAGAGCTTTTAGAAAGATGTGGAATAAAAGTACTGCTTTTCTAAAAAAAAGAAAAAAAGAAAAAAGATTGTGAATTGGTAATTTTAAAAATTTTGACAGGTCCAAAATGAATGTTTTGTTCATCTCTGGGTGAGATGTCTGATGTTTGGTTCCTGCTTCGGAACGGACACTGACATTAGCACATTATTAGCTGTCTTAGCTTAATCGTTCGAACAACAATAACCCATAAAATTACAGTTCTGTATATTTAAACAAAATCAACAACAACAACCAACAGCCATAGTCCTTACAACCTTAACTAATGTGTTGTCACCGGTTAGATTGTCAAAATTAGAAAAATACCAGCTTCAATCCCTGAGGAGCTACGTTAACATTAATAACGGTTGCGTCCAGTTACCTTACGTTATAATTCCCTCAAACAATGTGACATTATAATGAAGATGCGTATCAATATTTACCTAATGTCTTATGGTGTAAGGATGATTGAAATTTCCTTTTATAGTAAAGTGTTGCAATGTAGGGCCCCTATAATTATTAAATGATGGAAAAGGGGTTATTTTAATTTTTTTAGCTGGCCATATCCTAAGATTACCATAGATATAGTCACATGAAACATCACCGCATAAAGTAACCTAAATCAATAGCTAATGTATAGCTATATGTTGCAAAATGAATTCATTACTCTATCACGAAAGATTCATCACTTGATATGACTGAGTCTGAGTCTCACTCCACTCAACCAGGAAATATGCAGGTTGTGCAACGAACTGGCAACCACTGAAATGTAATGGAAGGGGAGAAGGGTAGTGCGTCATCTAGTGGCTGGATGTTATCATCGTTGTCAATAGCACCTTTAATCAAGTGTTGCGTTTTCCCTTTTGTAAGATACATACCTTGCCTGTGACATTCTGCTAAATGAGCAATATCATCTTCATGAACGTATTCATAAAATAAAGTTCCCAGCAGCTCTTGAGGTAAATAAGTCAATATGGCAGTGGCCCTTAAAAAGAAAAAGAGTATATTCACTCGGAATGTTATTATCTTTAATATATTTTAGTAATATTGGATAATTTATTGATCAAGAAATTAAATCTAAGCATTAGTATCTGAAACATGATTGATGAGATGTGTGTGCACATAAACAGTAAATTCAAGTTTATTCAAATGTATTGATATGAAACCAGACTTTGTGGTAAAGGTTTTCACCTTTGATCTACAAAGAGAAACTTCCCGTCAATAGCATGACGTGAAACAAACTCCGTGGGCTTGACCTTGACGTGATTCTGCACTTGCTGAGAAACAGTGTGGGGATGCAACCGACCAACAGCCACCAGACAGCTTACGTTACATCCATCATTGTCTGACTCATTATTTTCATCCAGATCCACCTCAGCAGGGGACCAACTTTTTAAGTAACCAGTGCTGTGAATGGTGCAGAAGCCCTTATGATCTGCTGTGAATAAAGGAAAAGTGTTCAGATGTCTTCAAAAATAAGAAGTAATACTAGTGTGTGAACATCAGATTTTGATTAATCAGCAGAACACAATATATTGGTTCAATAGACACTGCAGGCGATAAGTGAGGGATGCTAACAGTTTTTTTTTGAGCAGCTGGATGGAAAATCTTCATCTTCGATATTTCCGTTGCACTTCATCCTGCAGAAAAATGAGCGTCTCATCCCAGAACAAAGTCTTAAAGAACTTGGGTTGATATCTGTCTTCACTAAAGGACCACCTGAAAAACATTTTAAAAAAAGGTAGAGATGGCAGCTGGTAAATTACTGTGTAATTTTGTTGTACTATACGACACCAATAAAGTACATACAAGTACCTACCAGTACCAAAATATAGGTACAAGGTAGAAAGACAAGACTTTAGATGATAGGGGTACAATATTAAGATAATTACAAGTACAGGTTTATAACAAAACTGGAAGTGTGTGATAAATGGAGTAACAATACTGGTTACCAAAGTGTTACCAAAATATATCATAGAAAAGGTTTCAGTCGTAGTCATCTGGACACTGTTTTCAGAATCAAGACGTTTCGGCTCCCATCCCGAAGTCATTCTCAATTGTGAAAAAATGGGACGGGAACTAGAAATTTAAGCTACTCTGTGTAACATAAGCCCTGCCCTCAGGAAGGAATCTGCCTGAGTATCTGTTAATAGCTAGTTTCACCTGAAACTGACCTAATTGCTTCCAAGATGGCCCAGTAATCAGTAATCAGGCCTATTGTTTTCTGGCTGCATCTACTTCATCACTGTTAAGTACCTGATTAGCATGTGATTTGCGTGACCAAGGTGATAATACACTGTGATAGACTTTGGGCAGATTGAATCTCAGACCACCATTTCTGTTCAAAGAGGGGTTCTCTTTTTTCACAAAAATGGCTTTCTTGACACCCCGTTCAAACCAACTCTTCTCTCTACTTAGAATCTTCACCTCGCTGTCTTCAAATGTGTGGTTTGTAGCTTTTACAATTGCAAATGCACGGCGCTCTGTAATCCTGAGTTAGCGTGTCGTCTGTGCTGATAAAGTCTTTTGTGAAGTGGCTGTTTGGTCTCACCTATGTACCGTTCTTTGCAGTTTTCCTCACTGCATTGAATGGAATAGACAACATTGCTCTGTTTTTGTATGGGCAACTTGTCCTTAGGGTGAACGAGTTTCTGTCTTAAAGTGTTGCCTGGTTTAAAGAAAACAGGAACACTGTGCTGTCTAAAGATCCTTTGTAGTTTTTCAGACAGTCCAGATACATAAGGAATGGAGACACCGTTCCTTCTTGGTTCTGTTACACTTTTGTCCTACACTTTTGTCCCGTCCCATTTTTTTACAATTGAGAATGACTTCCGGATGGGAGCCGAAACGTCTTGATTCTGAAAACAGTGTCCAGATGACTACGACTGAAACCTTTTCTATGATGGAACACTCCTGGACAAATGAGGGACTACACCGTCTTATTACCAAAATATATATATATTTATACTTTAGATTTAGAAACCATACAATAGTGCCATTTAATCTTTAGGTGAACGGCATGTAAAGTGTTTGGGATGTATTATTC
This sequence comes from Siniperca chuatsi, assembly GCF_020085105.1. Taxonomy (NCBI): domain Eukaryota; kingdom Metazoa; phylum Chordata; class Actinopteri; order Centrarchiformes; family Sinipercidae; genus Siniperca; species Siniperca chuatsi. Next base: position 16,747,286 of record NC_058042.1, read on the forward strand.
AGCGTTTATGTTTGCATAAATATTAACTGAAATCACTTTTATGAAATCAAGACTGTATTCTACACGAGGTGCTCTTGCTATTATTGTGGATTACTTTTTGCATCGATGATTTTCTCTCGTGTTACGGTAAGCACTAAGGACAGCTGCTCCTTGACTTTGGCAATGTCTTAAGGATGGAGGTAATCAAACATGCTCTGGCCAATCAGGTCATTCTGGAGACAAACAGACGAAATGCAGGAGGAGGAGTGAGAGTGCATGATGCAACAGTATTATCTGAGACCATAATACATGATTCAGTATCCACAATATGTCATTCGGTTTCAACATGTACACTAGTGAAGTCAAATGTGTAGCACCTACCTGGTTGTAGTTTAGGATCTTGTATACTGATTCAGAAACAAACAATAATTTCCCTTGATCACAGTCAACAACAAACAGAAAGCCATCAACTGCCTGTGGACAATAGAGGAGGTAAGACAGAGAACTGCACAGACCAAGGCCAAGAGGGTTTTCACAGGAAGGATCACAGGTTATAACTTCTAAATCACCAAATCCAAAAACCGTGTAGTCAGAGCTGACCCTTTAAAGCTTTAAGTAGCACAAAACAAGATTGTATTTGTGGTGCGAATGCACCTTAACTCTTAAACCAATTATTTTCTGGCCTCTTATTGATCTCAGTGTTAGAGTGGCAACAGGGTGAGCAGAGTAGTTCAAACATTTCCTTTGCAACTTCCTCCAGCTTCTCTTAATACAGATGCCCGTGCATTCCTGAGCCTCCATGGAAATGTGTGTTCCTGAGTTTGGCCCCCACCCCGGTTTTCTCTCTGTCAATCAGGCCTGGAACACTTCCAAAGTGCCCAGCTAACCTGCAGAATAATCACATCTCAGCCACTTACATCTGCAATCTCATACCTTTGGTCAGTACCCAAAACTCATGATCATAGCTGAGGGCTTTAAAAAAGACTGGTTTTGAGATTGCGCTTTATAGCCCAGTTCTCTTTTTAACTCCACAGTTTGATACAAACACTGCATTACTACAGCTGCTGGTCCTAATGTAGTCTTGTTTTCCTCGTTAATGACAAACCCCAAAAATACATTAAACCTGCATTCATTGATTTTTGGCCACTTGGGGGCAGTGTAACAAGCTGTAAACAAAAAACTGACATATTATCGCCTATAAGTTGATATGGTGAGCATTTGCAGTCATTTTAGTCCTGTTTGTGTCCACCTGATGAATGTAAGTCCAATATTCACTCTCCTTTTAGCTCTGTTTTACTCTCCACCAACTCCTGAAAAAAATATCTAGCTCTTTAGCTGCTAAATTCTCCACTATGCTCACCAGCTGGTCACTAACTTTGTCTGTCAGTTGTTTGGTGTGACAGTGGATTTTTAGGAGCTTTTTGCTGAACACAGCTGCCTGCTGCGACTGAAAACAACTCTATGGAAGCGTTGAGAGTGAACGAAAACAAAAAAGACACAGATGTAAACAAAAAGGTCACCCCTACAGCAACAATTACTACAATACAATCACTTCCACGTGTATTTGCAAGGCTTTCAATACAATGATGAAGACTAGCAAAAAAGTTTTTTGGGATTGGGAAACTCCTTTTAACTCCTCTTAACTCCTCTACATCTGGCCACCTGCTACACCCTCACTTTAACTGACTAATCAACCTTTTTCCTGGGAGAGAACCATATCCTCAGGCTTGGAGGTGGTGATCCTCACCCCATCTGCCCTACAAACCACTCCACCAAACATCTTGGTCATGGTCCAATGATGGCTCTAAATGTAACTATCAAATTACTCTGACCATGAAAAATATATTACAAATAATCACTTAATTATGTGGCTTTCAACAGCGGTTGTGGCCCGAACTGACCTTTCAGAACGTTCGAGTCGAGGGTGAGCACTATTCTGTGCGCTATGAATAGAGAAATAACAGCCGACAATAAAGCATCTGTGAGGACGTCACATGCCCACTCTAAATGTCTGTATGTGGTATTTTTTTGTGGGGAAGGCAATATTGACAGAAACAGGATTGTAAAAAAATCATTTGTGCAAAGAATTTGGCTGTACAAAACAGCCTCTGTCAATACAACAATAAGCAGGTGTCATTCATAAAGCTAGGCAAATAAGAGAGACAATTTTTTGTCCAATAATCTCAACTCAGAAAAACCCAATTAAAATTATGAGGTGGGTTGTAAGGGTGTGGGTTTTTATTCAAACTTGAGCATGCAATTTGCTCTTGTAGTTGGCAATGAAGTGGGTGTTTCTGAAGGTGTGTTCAGACCATTTCACCACTTCACCATTTGGTCTGAACACACCTTAATAATACATACATATTTCATTTCGATCAAAAGTGAAATCTGCCTACCCTCTGTATTAAGTGTTGTAGCTCCTCATCTGATAAGAATGCAGGTTTGTGATTAACTTCTGTGTTACTGTTGCCAGCAGAACCTGCTTTTCAGAGGCAGAATGTTAATCGGCTGTTTAAATATGAATAATCTTCAGTCTTTAACTGTAAAAATCATCAAGGCAAACACATTCAAACACAGGGAAACACATTCACGCCTATGGGCAATTTAGAATCATTAATTCAACTGATCTGAATGTCTCTTGACTGTAGAAGGAAAGTTACCTGAACATACACACAAATAGAAAAGAGTTAAGGACCACCTGCTGTAAGGACTTGCATTTATTTATTTGTCATACTTTACCACCAATCACTGCTAATTATTTGAAGAAAATTCTCCTCTAAATCTAAAAAAAGCTGCTTTGTTGTCAAAGCAGTTTGATGTTCCCACAGACCTCTTTGTCTATGTTGATATGGTGGAAGATCAAGCATAGTGTTTACTATTATAAATGTGTTATTCTAACTCCTGGACTGCGATTTTGTTAATTCAGTGGAAGCTTTATTAAACAAACCTGCATGAATTTCATATAATAACCCCCATTTTCCATTTTAAATTATTTTCTGGTAAATCCCTTTGGTGAGATTGAACAGGATTGACCATTATCAGGGACTAAGCATTGTTTAGTCTTTAAGCACATTTATCTTAACTCTTCAATGCACCATAACTTTTCTATATTGCATTGCAGCTTTTTGTGTGTGTGAAGGATAGCATCTATAAACACTGCTGGTTGTGCCAGTGGAGCTGCTGATCAGGTTGTTTGATCGTGAGGACATGAGCCTGCTCATCGCAGATGAAAGAGACGACTTCATAGAACACTGGAGGTGTTGCGTCAAACACAGTCATCAGGTCATTATTAAACTTGTCTCAATGAGAAAACAATTGAGCACAAGAATTTAGATATCAATCTTAAAGCAGCATGATCAACGACAGCTTGAACAGCTGGTACTTACAGCATATGAGACCCAGAAGATTTCATAGAGTCAGAGGATCTCCACACATCTCAGCCACCTGCATGATAGTCCGCACACACACCTGAACAAGGTAGCTAAGAGTCAGATATGACATACAGTATAAGAGGAAACTGAACTTCAATCAAGATATCATGGTAAGACCCTTTAAGCTAAGCAATCTTAGCTTTTAAGAGGACATGTATGTGTTTCTTAACTGAAGATCAAAATCAGCCTTGCATAAGACATGATACATTAGATAATGGCATTGGATAATAAACTGGAGCTGATGTAACTGCCCTGTGAAAGGATCCTTGTCGGAGGTAATTACTTAAAAGGCAGCTGTTTTGCAGCTCAGGTAACAAGTTCCCCAAGTTTCAAGTCTGCGAGTCTGATTGTCATATAGGCCTACGTAGAAACTGTTTGCTCCCTTGAAGTAGGAAATGAATAAAACAACTTGAAGTATGCTTTAAAAATACATTTTCAGATTTGTCATAGAGGAATCCGAAAATAGAGAGTTGGAGCAAAGTCAGCCTGAAAATAAAAGACACTGAACATCACATTATCAAAGTAATATGAGCTTTGTGTTGGCTCCGGGGATTAAAGCATTATTTTGTCCTTCCAGTTTCCAATGCAACATCCTCCTATTACTAAACATCATAATCCCTGTTTATCAGTCCCATTACAACATTGTTATTAGCCCGATTTCAATTTTTATATAAAGAGTGGGAAAACAATTAGAGCTATACTTGTGCAGGGTGTGATTAGGATGCAACACATGAGGGGGCTCAGGTCTTCTCAGTCCTTTCCTTCAACAGTCGCCACAAGCTGCTACAGTTTAACATTATTCATAAAAGCAGAAAGAGTCTACAGAATGAACAACAGCAATTCAAAATGGAGACAATGATCCATGCGTATCATAAAAATATACATTGTACACCCACTGGGACTGTGCCTTTTCAGACACAAGGCAGGGTTTATTAAAACTGTAGTGATTGATGAAAATCAAATGTCCCAGAAGAATGAGCAACGACCCTGCACTTTCATTAACTCTAGGAAATTGCTTCATAAATGGCCTTGGAAAATAAAAATCAATCTCAAAAGAAAACAGTCCCACTTTGATAAGAACCAGAGTAGCTAAAGCTGCTGGACCTTGGTTTGACTGGTGACCACGATGATCTGACTGAATGTGTGATTATTATTAGTGTTTGTAGTAACAGCAGTGACAGTAGTAGTAGTAGGCCTATTAGTAGTAGTGGCTGATGTTTTTGTTGTTGTAGTTCTGTTGGTGTGAGAAGAAAAAGGGAGACAAGGTAGAACAAATATTCAGCACACTGATAATCAAAGTTACATAAGACAGTAAGTCAAGAAATCAAAAGGCTTGTTTTATCTTTCGAACACATGCATTGTCGTTATTTGACCTCATGAAAAGAGATTACCTCTTCAGCAGAGATTCATCACCTCTTCTCACCACATGCTGGCAGCAGAGCGCAACAAACAGATAAAACATCTCCACACTAACTAACATACTGTAAATTCAATTTATCATCTAACAGGTTTAAAATGTGTCTCAAAGTCCTTTTTAAAATCATCAATCAAATTATTGTTAATAAACTTAAATCACCAGAAACAATACTTCACAATTAGTATTTGAATAGGTAAGAAAGGTATTAGAAGAATGATTCATTCTCATTGGATGTGGTTTCATTGTATAATGAAAGACTGATGTCTGTTTTGGTATCCATTAAGATCTAAGGTAACAATAAATTTAAGGTGCAAATGTCAGGCTTAACATACATTATTCTGTACTGCAGAAGATGCTGAAAACACTGTTGATAAGATGTCCATAACTGTCCGTTTCCCCTCTGAGGTCAGTGGTACAAGTTGGCTTAAAAATAAAAATGTAATCCTAAATTCTTATGCAGAATTTTATGGAACTATGAACAACAACATCTGGTGTGTTAGGGCCTCTTAACTAACATCAATCAATGATTCAGTCATGTCATTCAAAGTGATTTATAAACATAACAACAATGTAAAATATGTGACAAGGATTTAGTTACATGTTAATATGTGTGATACAAAAGATGATTAGGAGTGAACTAATTTGGAAACCAAAGTGAAAGCTTGAGTAGGAAGATCTGTAATCTGGCTTTAGCTATAAGAACGTCCTCATCGACTGCACAGTTCGTATATATCCCATTAGAGACAGCAGTGAGAAGACAGGCCATATTTCACTGTAAGTTTAAACCAGTCCTGTGTTGTCATTACTTATGTTGCAGTAAGTCCACTAGGAGTCTCTATGCATTAGCAGATGTTGGCTCCGACACAGTTACAGTTTCAGAGTCGGACTACAGCCAGTCCAGGGTCACTCCAGTTTATACAAAGAGGTCATTGAGTTCAAAAGGAGTCCATTTTACTGCTGGGTTTTCCCTCAGAAACCCAGGACTCCTGGCACAACCTCTGCTACATTACATTACATTTATTTGGCAGATACTCCAAACTCACAAATAGTGCATGCAACCTTCATTATACTGTCGACCCACTTCACATTTGGTAACCCAAACCCTCCCGCCTGTTTAGTTTAGAAGATAACATCTCGAGTGTTTAAGCCAAACCACTTACAAAGCAAACTTCTTTTTTATTTAGCTGAGTCAGAACTTCACAAGATAAATGAATATGAACAGTGACAACAAAATGTTGGATCTTAGACAGGGCAACCTGCTGAATAGCTTTGAATTGTATCTGCAGTAAGTAAGACCTTGGGAAGCGCATTTTTATATCACAATCAAGCAGTGGTATAAAAGGGGTGTTGTCTTTTAGCTACAAGGCAAACACATAAAAATGTGGTTTTAAATATAAACAATAGATTCAGAAGTGAGTTGTAAAACTAATTGTTTGGCTTTTTGGCTGTTTTCACCCTTTTTGAACAGCTGGGCGAGGACAGGTTGTGGTGTCTTCTAATTTAATATAATTCAGGCAGAGAGATGTGAACATGCAACATTATACCTTATTTAACTCCAACCCAGTCCAACCATCTGCTCTTTTTGCGGGATAAAGTGTCAGAGTAGCACATATTAACATGTGTAAAATCAAATGAAAAGTGTGTGGCCTGTTTTAATGCAGCGTTTTCTGAAGCCTAAAATAAAAATCTTCACACTCACATGTTGTTATTTATAGTGTTTCCCACAATAAATTGCAAGGTGGTGGCATCACTGTTGTTTGCTTTCACATGCTCCTGCTATATCAGTTCAGATTCGCTCAGCAGATCAAACCTGGAAATAGTATGAGAGCAGAGCAAATTTAGATACAAAAACGGAATAGCCTAAGGTTCACTCAGCTTTTCATCATCTTTAAAGCCATACACAAAATAGTAATGAATACTTATGCAGGCTCACAATGCAAAATGCTATTGGCCAAATAAAACAATAGTCATGTAGGACAAGTTAAAAACGAGTTAAAATATCACCTTTAGCGAAGCTGCTTGATAACCTGTTGTGTTTGAGGCAGAACTTTAAAACATTGAAAATTACACTTTTGCACATAACACTTGAACACTCTGGCTGAGCCATATTCATCTCATTCAAATATGAAATAAACAACCCATTGCCATAATTAAAAAATATCTGAAAGTATTACTGTACGTCATTGGCAACTGAATTTGTTGTATTCTGTATTCTTCACGATTTCTTCACTGGAAGTGTCCAAAAGACTTTGTCTCTTGCCATCCACTTGACTGATACTTAGTACTTTTAGATATCCTATGACCTGGATGACTGATCATCTTTATAGACATACTGTATGTGAAAACATGTATGCAGCTGTATCAGATTTTATCTTGTGTATCACAATGACCAAACCAGGCATCTTGCAGAATTGTGACATAGTTTTTATATATATGTATTCAGCTTTCCAGTCAGCCTGCTGTAACCAAAACATTACAAGAAGCAATTTGTATTCTTGCTAAAAAAAAAACACCTAAAAAAAACATAGCAACACAATGTGAAACCAGAGAAGAGGCAACAACGAAAAAGGTCAAGTGTCTAAGTCAGACAAAAGTAATCTGAGACTAAATGTGCTAATGGGCAGATTTGTGTCTGTCGAGTGTACCATATCCGAACACCCATCAAATTAAAGGCTTGATACTCTGCTACAGGCGAATATAACCGTGTAAATGAGATTATAGTGTCAGAGTTTTAAACAGCATCATGTGTATTTCAGCTGACTGGCATGTGTGTGTATAATTATTGCCTCAGTCTCACACAGAGAAACTTTAAAGAAATTAATTTGTACTCTTGCTAAGAGTGTAAATTCATCATGCAATTACGGGCTGAGCTACATAAAATGAAGAGACAACATACTGTGTTGGTTCTATATATAGATTTCAGTGCCATTTGCGGTTGCATAAGCTTTTACAAGGTAAATTGTAACATTTCGTTTGAAATTCCAAAGCTGCATATGTAAAATATTCCTTTGGTGCAAACTCTCTGTCCAGCCTCAAAAAGACTGCTTGATTGTAATGAACCCAGTGCAACCACTCCATCTGTCAGGAGTGAGTCATGAGGCAAAAAACAAAAAACCCACAGGATAACTTTTGGCATGTCGGGGTTGGGACGTTTTGGTTTCATGGAGAAATTTGGCTCAAAAAGACTTTCTCTGACAACTGGGATCAAATTATGACTAAACTCTGTTACTGTCTGTCCAAGTCACGCTGGTGAAAACTGTGTGGTTGTTGAGTCAAAGAGATGAATTACATGATTTATCTGATAAAAAACTAGTCAAAACAAAATTTTATGACTAAATGCTTTTGTCCACAGCTAAATTCTTGTAGTCTTCTCACTATTTCCTTTTTTATCATCTGACTTGACACATTTAATCTGTACTTTCTGCAGTAGTAGGCCTATTTGTTATAATGTGTTCTTTTAAATTAATCAATGTTTATTTAATGTATCAACATACAGCTTTAAAACATGACTGATAATGTACTGTGTTGTTCCAAAGCATGATTTCTTCAGTACTTCTGCACAAGTGTCCTGTCTTTCAGAAGGCTGTCGTACCTTCAGACAGCCAGACAGAAGAAGCAGCCAGTGATCACCTGTCAGGTAACATAAATGCCTGGTTAAATCACTTTTAACACCCGGTAAACCACTATTACTTTCATCAGGTGGATTAATAGACAGCCTAACCTGCTGTGGTACAAATCATAAGCTCCTATTAATGTCTGCTATTGGGTGTAACTGATAGTGTTCAAATAGCATGGCTGTGTTAATTTGCTGCAGTGAAGGACAGAATAACATGCATTTGAGTCATTCTGTCAAATCTGTGCTCATCATTCCTAATGCAGGATAATCCTATGTAACATGATAGTTTGGCCTGTCACGTGACTGTCTTACATTGTACATTTATGACCTCTGGGTTGGTACCAATGGGGCCCTCTGACAACAAGCTTGGACCCCCTTGTAGGCCCCTTAAAATGCAGTGGTGTTTTGTCAAGCAAGCAATGGTCTCTCTTACCGTTTAAACTGACTATTATTGTTAAATTAAAAAAGATTGAATCACTCTCTTTGTCACATTACAAGACCCTTTATTTCATTGTCACTGCCATCTTCTTCCCAGCTTTCATTGAGTTTCTTCAAATGAGTGAAACAGCGCCCCTCTGGATTGTAATGGCTGGTCAATGTCAGCCGGTCCGTGTGGTGACAGAGGGTGTTGCAGGTGTATTGTCGAGACAGTCATGTCGAGGCTACCAAGGTGAATCCAGGTGAAACTGATCAAACAGTAATTATCAAACTGTCAGACGTGGTCTCTGTCATGCTACTGAATGGACAGGCTTCTGGAAATGAAACTGTCAGGGGAACTGTCGCACTTTGGCCTCGCAGAAACTGAATTTATAGAGTTAATATCAACATAATTTAGTTAAATGAAACAAGCTAGCTTGTTTTCCAGTGTTGCTAATGATATCGTTCCCATTGTTTTGAAAGACTAATTAGCTAGCAAAGATGGAGGGAGGAGATGAGGAGTTTTGTGAACAAACAAAATGACCATCATAGCAAGAAATTTATTGGGATTTATATGCCAGGATATGGACAAGTTCACCTCCATGAAGAAGAGGAAAGTGGCATCAAATAAGGTGAGTCAGATAGCTACACCTTCTTTCTCTCATATATAAAGTTAAAGGGGCAGTGTGATCATTTAACATTACTCATCCTTGTTTTGTTTTCAAGCTGTGCTGTATAATGAGCTTTAGTAACTAACTAGAATACTGACGGGCTTGTAGGCTGTTTTTAGTATGTCTATAGATAAATAATAATAATAATAAAAACTTTATTTATAGAGCACTTATCAAAACAAAGTGCTTCACAGAGAGAGAAATAAAATACCACAGTGAATGATAAAATATTAAATAAATAAAATACATAAAAACCAATAAAAGACAGCTCAGGTAAGATCAGGATATGCTTTCCAATAAAAATTTGTTTTGAGAAGAGACTTAAAAGAAGACACTGACTCAGACAACCTAATGTCTACGGGTGAAGTTGTTCCAGAGCCTCGGGGCCCTGGTGACAAAAGCTCTGTCCCCCTTAGTTTTCATCCTGGACTCAGGAACAGACAGAAGACCCCTGCCTGAAGATCTTAAACTACGTAAAGGTTCATAAGGGATTAAAATGTCTAAAATATAATCTGGAGCCAGGCCATGAAGAGCCTTAAAAGTAATCAACAGGATCTTAAAATCAAGCCTAAAACAAACAGGGAGCCAATGTAAAGACGCTAAAACAGGTGTAATGTGGTTGTACCTCTTGGTCCTGGTCAAAAGCCGAGCAGCTAAGTCCTGTACAATCTGCAGTTGTTTCAGAGTTTTTTGATTAAGACAAGTGAACAGGCTGTTACAATAATCGAGACATGAGGAGATAAAAGGATGTACAACAGTTTCTACATCACTAAGATTTAAAATAGATCAGATTTTTGCAATATTTCTGAGGTGATAAAAACATGATTGGACAAGCTTAGTGATATGTTGTTCAAAACATAAATTTCTATCAAACAGGACACCAAGATTTCTTGCAACAGGTTTGATATGTTGTGACAGGTAGCCAGTAGATGGCAGTATTTGTTTAGTGATATGTTGGGGCCCAATAACAAGGATTCAGTTTTATTTGAGTTGAGCTGAAGAAGATTTATCGACATCCAATTTTTTATGTCAGAAAGGCAGTCCTGCAGAGAACTTAGCATACTTAGGTCAGTGGGGTTGACAGGGAGGTACAACTGAGTGTCATCCGCATAACAATGAAAAGAAATCCCATGACATCACCCAAGGGGGAAGCATGTATAAGGAGAACAGTATTGGTCTCAGAATTGAACCTTCTGGGACTGATAAGAGTGTATAAGTCATACATCTGATACATGCATTGATCACTGTTAAACTTTCAAGCCTGTGAATGTTTTTAGGGTTTAATCTTGTTAGTATTCAGTACTGATCTGTGCATGTATTAGAGTAAAGGCTTAGTAGCAGTAGTTTGGACCCAAATAAAAATTAGATATTTCAGAACACGTACAATAGATGACATGAATGCCAGTCTGAAAATCAGAATCAGAAATGAAGAACCTCCATGAATACAATTTGAAAGAAAACACAAAATTCTGTTTTTATTTCTCATTAAGTTTCTCCGTTCAGCACCATTTTTAGAGTCTAGTTTAGTTTGTGTTTCGGTTCCCACAGATGTCCAGATGACTGGTTTCCACGACAACACTCCTTTTCACCTCAAAATAGGCCCCCTTTTTATCTTATTAGGGAGGTTTGCACTTGAGTGTCAAGAGTGCTCTCCTGCCTGCACGTATTGATCTGGCAGAAATTCCTTATTTGTAGACTGAGTAGTAGTGAATGAGGAGCAGTCTTCCAGGGTTTCTTCAGATTTTGTCCTTGGAGCAACAATCTTGGCCAAAGCTTAATTTTAAGTTTTATTGTGATTTTTCTTTTTTATGTTTCTGAAAGTGATCCTATAAGGACATGGGTATGACCTTTTTTCATATTCAAACAAATAATAAGGAGTGGCCTCAGGAAAAGAGGAAATCTAAGAGATTGGCTGCTGTTCTGTGTTCACAGCTGTATTTTGGCTGTTGAGCGAGATTTCATCAGAGAGCGAGTGGAGTCATCACTTCAAAGTCTGAACATATGATCTTTGATAATGCGTCTTTGATCAGCATCATTTCTGGGGTTATTTGCTGAGTGACCTAAAATGGGAAAAGCCAAACTGCTGTATGAGTATGGTTCTGTAGCTGGCGTGGCTCCTAAGATAGAGTAAAATTATTTCTGTGTGTCGGAATTGCTTCTCTATCTTTGGAATGGTGTCCAACAGCATAAAACTCACCTGGGAAATGGTTTGGGTAAGAGAGGAGAGGCCTTTGAAAGAAAATTGATTGCACTTTGAAGTCTTATTCAGTAAGGCTCCATCTATCGCTCTGGACTATAGAGGCCACCGACACAAGGTTTTAAAAATTATTTTGCTTTTTAAGCTATACATTCATTATTCTCTAGCTTTTTACTTACAGTGCTTTGCTGCCTTTTAAAAAGGGCTAGAATTTCACTTCAGGAGTACATTATAGGTACAAAGTTAGTGAGCATGCCGACTGAAACCGCCCTGGGTTAAAACAACGCTGTGTTGGTGGGGGCATATTGTTTGAAGTACTGGTGGGACAATGAAATCTGATCCAGGGAGTCCAGTTTGAGTAATAGATTCATGAGTTTGAAGGCTCATCAGACTATTATGACGCAGAATTTTACAACTATGGAAAGTTATCACGATGGAAATCATTTTATCTGTCAAACAGTAGAAATACTGTTTACCTACCAGGAAGATGTGCTTGCATGTATTTTACTGCCCAACACAGCGCCTTGACCATCCAGAAGAAGTTGCATTGTGTTCTGGCAAAAGTTGAACCAGGTTCAACAACCCTGTGTGTTTTTTGCTGGAGCCCTCTGCGTCTGCACCCCAGCTGCAGTCCCATTCAAAGGAAGGAGGGGCAGTGTTTTTTCATGCAGTGCTGTTTTCTCTCTCAGCACAGCCTTAATTGAATCTTCATGAACAAGTTAAAAATGAAGCTTTGTTTATTTTAGCATGTGGTTTGTTAATGGGAATGTTCGGTGCTGCTGTTCGTGTGGCAATGCATGGAGACCTTACAGCATACAACACCCTTCTTACACCCTCTACTGTCCAAGCTCAGCCTTCAGTAGATTAAACATGGTGTCAAAATCAGCCGAAACAGTCAAAGTCCAGAAAAACACTATCTGTCATTGATTCAAATGCCTGAAACGACCTATGTTTATGTTGGCTGAAAGTGTCTGACATGGACACCAGAGACCGTGGTTCACATCCCGTCTACCGAGAGTCAGCATTGGTTTATTATTTTCCTAACCCTAACATGAGTTGTTTTTAATGATTGAATGTGTTGTTTTTGAGGGCAGTGACAGGTATATAGATATACGTAGTTGAACAATCAGGAATTTGGAAAACACATATTCAGACTTAGACCTTCAGAGTTCTGATGAGCTGTGCAGTTGATGTGTTGTTGTAAACGTGACCTATCGAGGTCAGATATAACCACTCGGCGTCAAGCTGTGTCTACTCTGTTTAATTCTACTGATAAGTCAAATATAAATAAACTCTCCAGCACCATCTCCTCCTTCCTCTGTGCTGTTAAAATGACAAAAGAAAGACATAATTTTTACTGTTTTAATTTGAACTTGTTGGTTTAAGAATTAACATTCCAACATGACTATCTCATGAAACTAGTACGTGTTTAATAAGAAGATAAAAACAGTTTTCATAACTAAGTTCTTAGTTACATAAACACAAGTGGTCATAAGTTGTCAAGAGTACGTTTGTGCAATTTAAGAAGCAAACTTTAAAAAAAAAAAAAAGCTCATATACTCAATTTTCATGTCTCGCTTTGCACAACAGAGTACTGAAAGTTTCTGTTGTGGCAGCTAAATTATCTCTAACTTATCTTGATCAAACTGATTGGGTTGCATTGAATGATTCCTGAGAATAACAATCCAAAATAAATCAAGCCATGTATGTGTTATTGTTATATAGATGAAATTCAGACATTTTCTGTCATGGAGGTATCTCGGTAATTTTAGATTCTAAAACTGCAAATACCATAATACCAATCAAGTTGCAAACCATTTAAAATATGTGGCTTATGTCTTTTTTAATGAGAAACCAGCAGCTCCATCTTCTATTATCTAATTCATCCAGGAGGAGCGGGGCTCCATGATTATGAGGAGAGGCTAAGAACATGCACATGTGTTCATTATACCCCATAATAATAGACAAAAGGCCTCCAGCCTCCCAGACATGCAATATACATTTTAGATATGACCCACTGCTGTTAAAGAGCTTTCAGTCCTCCTCTCCAAAGACAGAGAGTGTTTCTGCACGACTGAACTCTGTTGTGGGATCCTGTCAGCTGTTTCCAAATGCAAATCAGCATGTTATTCAGGCCCAGACCATCTGTGGAGCACCGCCAATCACAGCATAATAATTGTTGCCTCTACTACCTTACTGAGGCAGTGAGCACAAAATAAATTCAACAAAACTCAAGAAAAATACTTCATCATCAAGTCAGAGGGAAAATTACTTTGTTTTACCATCTTTTGAGAGCTTTTACCCTCTTAGCAGTGCTTAAATTCTGTATAATTACATATAATTCACATGTAGATACAGTTATTTTTTAAGTTCTATTTTTTTACATCATCACTATGATAATTAATGTTATGTTTGAACTTAAACCTGATTTTACAAATAAATGTCAGAAGAGCATTTGGACCAAATATATAGTTTCTGCTGTCTCCACCAAGTTAATGAGCATTTTCTTCACAGGGGAAAAAAGGGACTGGAGCACACTGATTTGCAGCCTTTAATTGTGCAAACAGACTAACGGTTCAACACTACTGTGTCTTCATCAGAGTCAAAATGGACAAAGACATGAGGCAAACACATATAGTACACATAACCTACAGTAGAACAGATGTGCAGTTGTCATTGGATAACTGGTTGAAAAAGATTTCAAATCTATTGGATAATGGATTCAAGGGTAATTGCCATAGTCAGTGTTAAAGTGCCACAACCCATGCATCATAATCACATCAGAATCAAACAAACACAGATATATCTTAAAGTTACAAAGATAGAACTACAGGAAGTACAAGTACTGCATCCATCAAGAGTAATGAATTATGACAAATTCAATTCTTCATTTGGGCTAAAAGGCTCCACTGTGTTAAGAGTGTGATACATCAGCCAATGAAAAAGCAGCATGTAGCAGGTGGAAGCCAGAGCTTCATTCATGTTATTTCATGTTTATTATTATGATAGTCACGTATTTGCCTCCTACAAATACCACAAAGAAGACTGAGCCTGTAGTTAGGTAGAAACTTGTAGTTCTGAAACTTAAGTATATATAACTTTTTTTATAGCAAAAGGTGTTTGTTTTTGTATTTCGGATTTTTTTTTTTTTTAAACCCAGAATGTAATATGGCATTAAATGGGTTTAGTTTTGACATATAATATTATTGTATGCAATTTAAGCAATAAAAATGCTGATTTTTCTAAAAAGGAAACCAATTAGTTGTTCATTTTAAGAGACCTGTCTTATTTTCTCTTTTGCATATACTATTGCTCTTTCAATAAAGCAAAAGTATGTATTTTCCGATTAATCAATGGGATAATCGGTAAAATACTCGATTACTAAAATAATCGATAGCTGCTATGCCACATCAAAACACCTGCAGTGAAAAAGATCTATTAAGGTTTTTGCAGGGAGTTTTCCAATGATTGCATAAGCAGATTTAGCACCGTATGTAATGTTTCTGTTGCATCCTCATTGTGATCCCCCCCAATTTGTCATATCTTGCCCAAAGAAGCTTTCTGAGATTTGAAACCTTTTGTATTGACAATCTGAATGATAGTGTGCACAAAAGAACATACAATATCAGTTAAAATGTTAAATGTACCTCAGATGAAATGTGCGCATTAACAACTGCTCCTGTCATTATGTTTAAATACCCCTTGCATTGAACAGGTGAAAATTAGAAACTTGCCACATCCTGTTACTGTTTTGATTCTATTTCAGTGTGTTTCGAAAGGAGAAATGGTGTGACCCACAAAGGTACTGCAACACAATCCATTCCCATTGTATGTGAAACCAAACTTTCCCATTAGGTGATGGGGGGGGGGGGGTTACAGCAATTGTTCTGGAGAAAAGATCTTGTGATTTTTGCCTAGAGCAGAATGCATTCACTTTTATGTAGAGGAAGATAATTCAGTGAATTTCAGAAACACCCAGACGTCTTCATGACTTTTTCTGTAATTGATACACCAAGCACACCCATGAAATCCTCTGTATGCACGATAAGAGAATATCTGTGTGTTGTTTGAGGAGATAACTGAGCCAACATGCAGAACTGTAATATACTTAAAGCTCTCTTTTCTTAACTTATGGGTGTGGCATCTTTTGCCACAGACTACCTGAAGCTGTTGAACACGTATAAGATGTAATGAGGTGTATGATTCCACTAAACCGTGAAACACTTTATTTAAAACTGAATACAGTTCCACCAAGAAAAGCCAGGCAAGGAGCCATGGAGAGCCAAGAGGGAGTGTAACGAGAGCTCCTGTAGCAAACTGAATACCCACCAACCAGACTTCTCTGCCTTTCTAGGTTCTTTTTGTTAAAGCAGCTTTATATTAGCCATGCTAGCTGCATGGCATCTAATGGTGGGTTCGTCCACCACTTTGATCCAGACTAAAATATCTCGACAACTGTTGGATGGATTGCCAAGAAATTTTGTTCAGGCATTCATGGTCCCTTCAGGAAGAATCTTGATGACTTTGTTGATCGCCTGACTTTTCCTTTAACACCACCAACAGTTTGGCATTTTAGATTCAAAAGGAAATGTCAACAACAGTTTGATGCCATGACAGTTGTTCCCCTGAATTGTAATAACTTTGGTGATCCCCTGACTTTTCTTCTTTCAGGTCACAATTTAAATTTGTACAATATACTAACAAACTAATGACATTCCAGCCTCAGCTGTACTTTGAATTTAGTGAGAATTAGCAAATGTCAGTATGCTAACACACTAAGCTATGATGTTGAACATGGTCAACATTATACCTGCTAAACATCATGTTAGCGTGATGTCGACTATGTTAGCGTACTAAAGCTAACATTTAGCTCAAAGCACTGCTGTCCCTAATTACAGCCTCACAGAGCTGCTAGCATGGCTGAAGACTTATATATTCACACTACAAATGACAAAGCTACAAAACGGCAAAGCATGGCCAGCTACATTTACTGTGTCACCACTGAAGTGTTGCTCAAGCACTCGTTGACATAGTTATGTTGTCATGGGCTTGTGTGTGTCTGCGAACATGGATTGTCAGTTGAGAGCACTTGTAGAGATAGCTATCGTTTACATGTGTTGGAAGTGGGACAGAGGACATCATTACTGGGTCCATCTAATCCTGCACGACCGCCAACAGTCAACAAGGAGAGTACCATCGCCTAGTGCAAGAGTTGCGACTGAACCAAGATCATTTCCAGCACTACTTTAGGCTGACCGTCATGCTCTCCATGGTAGGGCCCCGCATTGCGAAGGTAGATACCAGGCTGCTGTGTGTTATATCATAGGGCTATTCTCCACTCTGTATAAACTCAATATAATCGAACCAAAGGCTCTTAAGAGCCACCCTCTTTCCAGTGAAATATGCTATTCCTTAATTCCAAGTACTTGCAGCATGCCAAGGATTTGTCACATAAAAGGTGTTTAGGGGGGTAGAGCCGTCGTCTAGTAATCTGAAGGTTCCTGGTTTGATCCCCGGCTCCTCCACAGAGAGTGTTGAAGTGTTCCTGAGCAAGACACTGACCCCCTAACCGCTCCTGATGAGCAGGTTGGCACCTTACACGGCAGCCTCGGCCATCAGTGTTGAATGTGTGTGCGAATGGGTGAATGTTGGCATATGTTGTAAAGCGCTTTGAGTGGTCGGTAGACTAGAAAAGCGCTGTATAAATGCAGTCCATTTATAAAGGGAGTAGTGAATGAATGCACGAGGGAATGGTTTCACACACAGCCAACATATTAGATTTGAAATTTAATAAGCTATCCTTTTCAGTCTCACTGCTAGAAACACGGCCTCTCGTCTAGAAGCAAAGCAGAATATTTGTAGTATTATTAATCTTTGTTTGTAGAGCTTTAAAAGAGTATGTTTGTCTGCTGTGGAGAGATGAGACAATGCCGTGACTTCTTCATTTATCTACCTCCAGTGATTTTCACAAAGGTGACTTATACCAAAAACAGCTGATTCTTTATGCATGACTTTGCACGGCTTATTCAGATTGCAGTTAAATATCCATGACACCAGTTATGATGTGGCTTTATGGGGTTTGGTAAACAAATAGTAGCATAAGATTGTCCTACACTCTGTCACTCCACTAGTTGTGATTTAGCTCCTCTGAGGAGGGTTATTGGAGGGTAATGAGCCTGTTGGTGACAGATCTGGACTATGTCTGCTCCTACAGGAGGTGACAGGCCCTGAGACGCTCGGAGAGAGGTTGTACAGTATCCCACAGGCGAGGTCCCAGGGTCAGCGCCTGGCCTTACAGGATTAACACACCAGCAACCGGCACAATGAGGTCTAATGAGCACACATTGGCTGCCCCAGTCTGTTAGCAGCAGGCCAAGTGCTTTCTGAGTGACTCACACCTCAGCGCTGGTATTGAAGTCCTGGCTCTTTAGTCAATACCTTCATTAGTGACTTCGTGGAAGATCACTCTCTGAGGCCGAACAAAGGCTCCCAGGAACACAAAGTGACACATTCCTGGGATTAGAGAACTCTGGCTGGTTGTGCCATTAAAAGAATTGCAAGGAATTTGCTTTGACAACAGGAAAAAATAATACATTTCAGCGTAATTAATTTGACAAAGTAATTTTTCTTCCACTCAATGGTTTGATATAGTTTGTAGTGTTGACATATTTCACCATATCAGAGGCATTTTTGTGCCTAATACATTTGAGGCAGTCTTAAAAGTTGAAAGTTCATATAAAACAGAAAAATCGAAATGCCTTTGACACAGTGTTACAATATTTGCTTGCTTTGGATATACTGTTGAGTTTTCTCCAGTACGCTATCTTTCCCTCATCAGGTTGCTGTCTTAGGCTGTTTCTGGTTATACAGTCATCATGTCATGTGACTTATAAATCACCATAACTTCTAGGTATACAAAACAACATTACCACAATCATCTATTGAGAGTAGTTTATACATAAGACATTATTTACCCTTAATGGTTAAACATGTAGTATAAATGACCATAAATACAAAACATGACAACCAACAAAGCAAAAAGATGTTTTAATATTGAATTTGAAAGTTTTTGTGACTGTCTCATCTAAAGAAATAAATTTAAATAAATCCCTGCAGAAAGCACATTTACATACTAAATATAACCTGATTACCATGAATAACAGCATTAAGGTAAAAGTTTGATTTACATATTTACAAGGTTTGAATTGCTCTGATAATGAGTTGTCATGATTGACATGCAATGAAGATCTCCAGATGGAATCGAACTAGTTATGTGGTATGTGTATGGCAGAGGTAGGCAAATAGCTGCCTATGGGCGAAATCCGTCCATCCAACAAAAACCCCAACGAAAGCTGAAGTTTTCCCCTTCATAGTTTGCATCAAAACTTTTGCAGATTTTTTTAAAAATCTACATGTACATAACAGGCTAAATCCCAATAAATGTAACCTTGTAAGCGCAAATATAATCAAATAGATAGTAGTCTAATAGACATGGTGTGCTGATTTAAAAAAAAAAATAATAATCTAAATTTTAAGAGTAAGAACAGTGTTTGAGTGTGGATAACCTATGGATTACAACTGAAGTCTCGTAGTGCAACACAAAGCATGCATTTGTTTACGTGAGTCATTTTTTGCCAAATGAGTTGTACGATAATCACTAGCTAATGGGGAAAAATACAACACGTTTTAGAATCTGTTTTATTCTTATAAGAAATAAAATATTCAAAAATAAAATACTCCCAAGAAAAAAAACTTGACATCTCCACTGCACTTGTAAAACTATGTTTTACCCCATTAAACAATGATGGAAAAAACTGGCCCACGATTGAACCTAATTGCTGACATATGGCGTATAGTAGGAGTCACTAGGCCACCAGGAGGCCCTTACAGTACATTTTACAGTAACAGAACTTTTACTACTGGCATCATAGGCTGTAACATGATTGTTTGTTTCATGCTCGTTCTTCTGCTATTGCAGGTATTCTTTGCATAGAAACACAGCTTCTCATCTGGTTGCATTAAGAAATTTCGATTTCTTTAGATTCAGATTCATCTATGCTGACCAGTTGAGTTGATGCATGGAAAGAGCCTCACAGAACTTTTAGTCTTTTAGTTAACTAGGGTGACATAATGATTTAGTGGCTGAGACCTCTGGTCGCCTACTGCTCACGTACCACCACATGAAACCCTCTGCTCTGTCCATGAGGAGCCAGAGTTTGGGAGCCCTGCTGATTAAAGTGTGCTTCCTTTATCAGCTCCTACTCCCCTACTGTTCACCTTCACAACCTCCCAGCAGAGAGAGTCAGATGGCAGCGACGCTTCAGTAGCTTTAACTTCTGATAATATGACCTGTGAAACCTGTGATGACCCCAGAACAAAGACTGTGACATCTTCTTTGTCAGGGCCTGGCATGTTTTTGTTAGTGTGCACAAGGATGTGAGTTGTTCATGTTTATGTAAATGCCTGGAAGTTGTAATAAAAGACAGAATCTTGGATATACCTGTGTGATAACGGAGACAAAGAGGTAATCAGACATGGCTGCAGGAAGCTCAGACTGCATACCAGAGAGAAAAAATGTTCACTTCAAACTTATGAGTGACATTCCTCAAAACCTTTAGTCTCTTTAATCAGGCCAGCTCAGCGAAAGGCTTTAGAGACGGACACTTCAGATTCCTGAATCTCCTTAAGCAGCTCCAGAGTTCTGCAGACACACTTAATCAAAGCTTGACATTTATACAACCCCATTCAGCGATGTGGGAAACACTCCACACAGACTTCACCTCTGAAACAAAAGACAAGGAATGTGCTCATGCTTTCCTCTGAGAATACTGTACGTAGTATTACGTTCGCGCTTGTCGCATGTGAGATAAGGTTGTTTTTTTTCTATCAGGTCAGGCTAATTTATATTCCTCTGTGTAACAAAGTGACAAATGAATAAAGAGCCACATGAGAGAGTGGAGCACAGAGGAGAGTGCAGTGTGTGTCAGGAGGCAGGAAGGCTGCCATTCACAGGGCATGTAATACAATAACTTCCCCTTGTGTGACAATGATGCTGTCCTAAATTCAAAGAACAAAGACACTTAAGGTGGCTTGTACGTGTGTGTGTGTGTTCTTGTACTTCTACCTTTTGTGAGGACCAATTTGAGTTTCAGACCTTGACAGTGAGGACGATTGGGAAAACTGAGGAGATTGTGGCCGGTCCTCACTCCTTCAAAGAGCTGTTTAAAGGTTAAGGCTGGCTTTCCCTTTTTAGATTTAATGTTACATTTAGGTTGTAGCATATAGTTGCAATGGTTTAAGTTATGGTTGAAGACAAGCAAATGCATTGTGTCAATGAGGGTCCCTACAAGTGCTAACAAACTACAAAACTCACTATTGTGTGTTACTCTGTATTTATTTTTTGAAAAAACACAAATTATAATTATAGGGGTCATATGTCAGCTTTGAAAATGCCCCTTTGCTCCTTTTTTTTTTTTTCAATCTGAAGTGAAGAAATCGAGAAGATGTGGTAAAATTACCATTTTAGAAGGAGGTTATTAAAATGATTACATTTACTTTATTTTCTAAAGATAATAATTGTGGAGCCACAAAAACGGTCACTTTTCAAAAACAGCTGGACTGAAAAGGAATTTAAAAGTTTTGTCTGCTGAGTCTCAAGATGCCTTCCTTTTTTAATAAACCACATTCCTCTGAAATACCAGTACCAGTAAACTTCCCCCCTATTGACTATTTAATAGTTGGCACAACTGTGCTTAACTGTTAGTTTGTTTGTCAGAATCTCAAAGTATGTTGGAGACTATTTGAGCTGCCTCAAGTTTCTGTGATCAAAATTGGTAAGATCCTCATCCAGTGGACAGTAAAATAGGAGCTGGGTGCAGCAAAATCATTCTAATTGTCGAAAGTGAATAGATTTACCTTTTTGTTTGATCTGTCAAGAGCAAAAAACTTCACTTTGACAGTAGGTGGTTACAAACTGCTGACAGGATGGAGAGATGTGCCTTATATTGGAGGTAGTAATGTAATTCCTGCTGAGGAGCTGTTGGGTTTCTGTAGGTCACGTCTGCTTCTCTGGCAGTGGATTAACACAGCAGGATGTTTGGTCTGTGAGTTACGGAAAGCATATGTGACCTTTTTGTACAATGATACACAACAAGTCAAAGAAGGAGGCTGCAGAGCACCGTAGAGAGTTCACCTGCCGTAAACAATGCATATGTTTGACTGTCCCAGCCATCAGTGAGCTGAATGTTACATGTGTCTTTTTTTCATTGAGAGGAACCTAGAATGTCAGTGGCCCCCAGAAAATTTCTATAATCCGTGATAGAGCTGAAACAATCAATCGATTAGTCGATCGACGGCAAATTAATCCGCAACTATTTTGATAACTCGATGGATCGTTTCAGTCTGGACTGTTGTCATGGCATTTCAATACCTTTTAGCTTGAATAACATACAAAGAGCTTTCCCTCACCATCAGTTTGCACCATCACAAACTTGCACTACACTGTCCAGTCATTTGACAATATAAGGAGGAGATGGTGGTGTTAGCCGCCCTTTAGATCTTGTGGACGGAAGTTTTCCTTTCACACATAGTTGAACACGTAAATACCCAAATTTATTTAAGAGTGAAAACTATTAGTGGGGCTAATATATCTCTCTACATCTGATTTATCAATGACTCTAGTACAAATTGTTTCACCACAGTGTGGCAACATGTTGGCACGTGAAAAATAGTATAACAAAGATATGAAAGCAAAAAACACAAGAGGAAGAGGCGATAAGACATGTTTTTAGGCTAATATTACATTTGGCATGATATTAAAAAGGCTACTATTATTAAATGTAGCCTTTACATAGTTTGTCCATTGAATATGTATGGCTGTCGGTATGCTGTTTCAGTCTGTACTCTACGTCAAAACATTTTACAATTTTTCAAATATCTAAGAATAAAGTATAAAACATCTTGCTAACAAAACACAAGTCTTTTAGTTTTTTTCCCCCCTCAGACTCAAATTTAGTTGTCAGCTGTGCGTCTGTGTCCTTGTTTAAACTTTGAAACTGTGCCACTTAGTGTTTAGTTTTTTGTTTTGCTAATTATTTGAACATGCACTTGAAACACATGTCTGGATTACTGCACATTATAGTGATTATTCAAAGTTGCCTGTCAATAATTAAAAATGATAAACAGAAAGTCTCTGAGGAGTACCAGAGAGAAAATATCAATGTGATACTAAACAAGGCCAAACGAGGCTGCACCCCAAATGATCCTCCAATATTCACGCACACATATGAGAGTTATGTAACATTTTCTCTGCTGCTGTGTCACTCAGTCAGTGTATATGCTGAGAAACCACTTGGCTCATCTTTTATTCTTCCTGTGGTTTTGAATAATTCAATACACCTATTAAGTAAGTATACAACTCCTTGGACACAGGTAGTAAAGTATACTTTTGTGTTGTCTTGCATATTGCTGTGTATTCACTTATAACGCAGCACATGGGCGGGTTTATCAAGGGTGGAAACTCAATACAGTCTCTATTGCAGTTTTTTTTTCATTCTCTAGCATTGAGCCTAGAAACGACAGTCTGTGGTATATTTTGTCTTCACTCCAGATGGAAGGTGTTTTTCATCCTCCAGAGGACAGCAGAGAAGTCACATACTGCACTGTACCTCACTTTATATAAACAGAGCATTTCTGTTTATGTTAAAGGCCTTGGACAATGTTTCAGGGCTACAAATCAAACTCTTTGTCATCTGTAGGCCACAGTGTTAGTATGTGTGTGGTTCAGCTACTTCTATAAAAGCAGCATTACAAAAGAAAAGTTTACCACGTTTCATGATACAAATCAGTACAATCACTTTACACTTTTTTGACAACATAGGTAGGTCTCTGAAACAGAATAAATAATCTTGCAGAAAAGAGATTAACAGTTTAATCCACAACAAAGATGGGGTGAACTGAAGTAGATTCAAGAGAACGCCAAATATACCGCAAATATTATGACACACAGCTCAAAAACAAAAGAAAGAAGAAAGTCTTCCTCTTAAAAAAGTGTTCTCACTGTAACATTATTGTGAAATAATAAAGTGGTCTGACCAAAACCTCCAAACACAGCCTAAAAATTATCTTTACATAAGAGTTGTTCCTGACTCTTTGTGGATTTGAAGATTTTCACCCAACTGTCAAACTCAGGGAAAGGCAGGCGGACTGTGCTCATAAGACATCAAAGACCTAAAGTGGCCTTTACTGTTTTCTCTTTTCATTTGGGGAAATGAAGGGTGAAGCCTCTCTTTTGTTTTTTTATTTATTTTTTTAACCTACACACATGCATGCATGTGTAGGTTAATTGATGACTCTAAAATTGCCCGTATTGAATGAATGTGAGAGTGAATGGTTGTCTGTCCTTGTTTGTGTCTGTGTTAGCCCTGCGACGAGTTGGCCACTGTCCAGGGTGTACCCTGCCTAAGGCCCAAAGTCACTGGGATAGGCTCCAGTCACCCGCGACCCCTAACGGGACCAAGCGGTAGAAAATGGATGGAAATGGATTTATTTTTTTATTTTTTTATTTTTTTTAGCAGCTGGCAGATAAAATGTGGAGGCTGTGTGCTGCTGTTCCAAAACTTTGAATGACTCATGTGAAATACCCTGACGAGGTTCTGCTGTCAGATGATTTTCTCTTGATATTGTTCAGCAGCAATCATTCTGTATTGAGACACAAAATCTGGGGAATAAAGCACTCAGTGTGTGTCTCTATCAGACAGTCTGTGTATAAAATGTCCCTTCTTATCATCACACACACACACACACACAGAGAGAGAGAGAGAGAGAGAGAGAGAGAGAGAGAGTGTGTGTCATTTTGGTCCAGGATGTAAACCTCCTATGTGAGCACTGCGCCTCTGTTTTGACTTCAGATATTATTGTGACTTTATGGTTCACAGCAAAGAGGTTTTCTTTATCACTCAGTGTCTGGGTCACAGTGAAAGCTCAGATGTTGTTCACAATCTGCAGAATAATCCCAAAGACCCTTTTGACTTTGTGTGTTTCGGCTGTGTCTCCCTGCTGTCTCTGAGGTGTGTAGTAGCATGGCAGAGGTTGTGGAAATGATCTGCTTTTACCACACTTCATCTCATGTCATCTCTTTAGCGTTCACCCTTAAGTCCCCACTCCAACATTAAATATCACATTTCAGATCAGTGTTTGGGTCATTGCAAAGAGAAAAGAGGAACAAATGAACTCAAGCTTCAAAAACAGTGTTTGTTTATTTTTATGTCAAAGCAACAACTTTCTTGGTGAGATTGACACTTATTACCCAACAAAAAATAACTGTAGTCGTTCTTTAACCAGTGTAAGAAGGGTGTTTTTAAAAATATGGGGATTATTATGATTCCATACAAAGATAAATTCAGTTTAAATTTTCGTTTACTTCAGAGTAATTATGATCCCTGAGACTGTAGAAGTTCATTCTTCATCTGGTTGAAAAATGATAGGCGACCTTCCTGGTAAAAACCTAAACCAGTGACTCCCACACAGGGTGGCTGTCTGAGTCCTGACTGTGCAGAGAGCTTAAGCCAGTGTCTGAGTCGTCGTCGTTCACACTGTGAGCTTTTGACAGACCCCTGGCCTGCTCCACCCACTCGCTTTTCCTCTCCAAAGTGCTCATCATCCCCGTCTTATCATCTGTCGCGTGGCTACATCTCTCCTCACGGGCTGTCCCTTCCGCTATGTCCAAAGTGTTCACTTTCTCCAGCAAATCCCTCATCTCCTTCTCCCTCGCCCGGCAAATCTCCTGGGTCAGCTCTAAATCGCTCCTAATAGCTTCTAAATCCGTGTTGAGGCGCAGGCCGATGTATAAACTCGCGTCTAGCTGTGTCCTGATCCTCTCTCCTTCCAAAAGCAGCTCGTTTTCTGATGTGTTTGCCTCGCTGATGTGGAGGGATGGCGCGCCCTCGCCGGGCTCTGCGTCTTTGCTCTGCAGCTCCTCTTCCCTCCGCTGCATCCAGCGGTGGTTCAGCTCCTCCTGCATCTGCACCGTGATGATGTCTATAAGGGCTTCCTGCTCCCACAGCTCCTCTTGTAGTCTAACCACCTCCTCACACCGCCGGACATACTCTTCAAACTTGGCGACAGTCTCAGCTGAACACAGTGTGTCTCCCTCTCGGCTGGAAGCTGTAGCAGCATCCACTAAATACGTGTCCTGCACATAATTAATCCCGTGTCTTTTAATTCTGTCAAAATGCACCTTCGCCTCGCACCTCTCGATCTCTGAGTCCAGCTCTGTAATCCTCTGAATCTGCTGGCGGATTGTATGATCCTGAGAAATCACAAGATGAGCCAAAGTTTCCATCTTTTCCGCAGAGGACGCATCTATGTGCGCCGCCTGCGCTCTTTTTGTATTATTGATCTTCTCCAACTTTCTGAAAGCTTTCCTGACAATCCGACGCTGTTTCTCAGGTGAGATGCCACCCACGGGAGACCGTGCGGTCCCCTTGGTAACACAGGGGCTGTGTTTACTGAGCACCACACGCGCCTCTGCGCTCCGGGCTCCGTGGTTCGCCAAAGACGCCTCGCTCTTCACCAAAGCGAACTTCACGTTGCTCTGCTCCTCTCCCCACGCGACCCAAAGCCGTAAAATCTTGGTTTTGTTCGATAAAATCCTCTCGAAACCTCTCCATTTCTCCACTATGCAGTAAGACTGTGAGGTGTGCTGTGAGTTTTGGTCTTCCAGAAGCACTTTGACAACATCAGCGCAGGTTGTGCGCTTTGACAAGCCGAAGACGAGCTTTTCCTCTCGGCAGACCCACACTGATATCTTACTCTCCTCTATCTTGGTCTCATCCGACTCCATCGTGAATATCTGCTTAACTGTATTTCTTATAGATTAAAATCAGGAAAAAGTCTTAAAATAGATTTAAATCCGCATGACTGGAGAAAAGCGCGGCCATGTCCATACTCATTAACTCTGTGTGCGTGCGCGCTGCGTCCCAGACACATCTGAGAAGTTGCTGATGGGGCTGGAGGTTTGGAGGTCCATGTGTCCAGGAAACACTTCTAGTGCGTTTATGGCGCGCCCTCAGGAGACAGCCTCTGCTGTGATCACATGACTGCACACGTAAGTGTCAGGAAAGAGGACTTCATATTGTGATGTGTGACTTTGTGCTGAGAAGATGACTTCAGGACAGTATTGATCACCAGCTACTGATTTCTGTGGCATGTTGAAGGTTTACTGTGTCATAATGGCCACTGTATCCACTACTCTGATGAAATGTTAAAGGGTTAAATGTCTTAGAATTGCCACACTGTTTAAACCCTGACTTCAGTGTTTAAAACATAATGGAAATATTTACGAACAAAAATTATTTATTGGGATGTATTCACTCAAATTTAACTGAGTGGACAATACAAAACTTTTATAATGATGATTGATTATTATTACTTTTTTATAATAATAATAATAATAATAATAAGTATATAGGAAAAGTACTACTAAAGTTGAGTATTATTGCTTCAAGTGGCAGTGGGAGATACTTGATTAAAATATAGGGGGAAAAATGTGTGTGTGTGTGTGTGTGTGTGTGTGTGTATATATGCCTGTGTTGTTTGTGTGACCGTTCAGACTGATATCAGAATTTACGAGTAACTCCAGGTCTTTTCCTCTTGTCTCTGTACATTCATGAAGTGAAGTCATACAGCTCCCATCTTGTCTTTCTATTGTTTTTGTATGCAGACATGTCGCCTGAAAGCTGCACGGAGCTGCAGCGTTGACTATTCTCCGGGAGATGACATGACATGTTGTATTGTTAAAATGAAAAATGTTGCTTAAAGGTTCTATATGTAACTTTCAGAAAACCCTTGTTAATAATGACACCTTTGGCAGTTAAGTGAACTGCAGGCAGCATCCTGCTGCTGCATGGCGCGAGCGAGCATCATCCTGGGCATCGGGCAAAAGAGACACGAGACTGAACGCTGTTAGTATACTCAGTATTTTGTTAGTGAGCAAGCGAGCTAAAGTTAGCCAGCCAGCTACAACCCAGCCACCCTGCATGTATTTGGCCGCCCCGCAACGCCAGCCGACAAAGTAACCTGCAAACGGCAAGCAAAAGCAATATATTTCACATGCTTTGCAGTAATGTTAGCTTGACTTTGGACTTTGTGTTTGACTCTGTGTTTCGGTTGGTGTCGGTCATTTGTTAGTGGACTCCATTTCTGAGCCAAATTAAGAAAGCGTTGTACACTGTTGCGCACTGAGCACACATAAACGTGACACAAAGATATTTACTTACAATCCAACACATTGAGAAATCCGAGTGGAGCAGTGGTGACCCCTCCTTCTGTTGGATTGCACTTTTGTTTTCAGTGATGTGAATATTCAGGGTCACTTTGCTTTTGTTGATATGACTGAGTGTGCACTGGCATTGGATCGTGTAAATGACACCTTCAGATACTCAAGTTGTCATTTAAAAGTTTCTGGTGATGATACCTGGAGGGTTAGAAACACTGTGTACTAAAGAATAATGGTTGAGTATTAATTGAATGTTGAACAAGTGTCAGCTAAGACTGTGCTGCTTTGATTGGTCTGTCCTTGATACTTAAAGGCAAGCATCTTTTTAAAATGCATCGTTTTGACCCTGCTAGCTTTGAGTATCTTTTCTTCTCATCGACTGCCAAACAAAAGCAAATAAAACCAAAGACGAGGTGTGCCAGTTTCTGCACATGCGTCTTGTGGTTTTACAATATATGCAAAAGTGTTTGCCCCCTTCCTGATTTCTTATTTTTTTGCATGTTTGTCACGCTTAAATGTTTCAGATCATCAAACAAATTTAAATATTAGTCAAAGATAACACAAGTAAACACAAAATGCAGTTTTTAAATGAAAGTTGTTATTATTAAGGGAAAACAAAATCCAAACCTACATGGCCCTGTGTGAAAAAGTGATTACCCCCTAAACCTAATAACTGGTTGGGCCACCCTTAGCAGCAACAACTGCAATCAAGAGTTTGCGATAACTTGCAATGTTGACAAACATGCAAAAAATTAAGAAATCAGGAAGGGGGCAACACTTTTGCACACTACTGTATGATTGGTCTTGTTCTCAAAGCTTTGGTGGATATACGAGTGAGAGAAAGAGACCCCTTCATCTTTGCTTTAACCACATTACAGAGCCTTGTCAGACCAGGGCAAATGAAACACATTTGAAACTAGAGCACATACCTCCCATCAATGTGCACAATCCTCTAAATTTCTTATTTCAATAAAATTAAATCTTCACTTGGATTTAAGTACACATGGACAATCATTCTTACATTTACTTATATCCTGGGTCTATTATGGCTCCATACATGGATAAATTACAACATTTCAATTAAGTCAGACTCGTGAGCATTGAGTTATGGCCAATGTATCATGTTAGTGTAGTGCCACCTAAAGGTAAAATACCATAAAAATGTGTAGTATCAGAGTTGAGCACATAAAAGACAGCCTTGAGCTACAGAATCCAGGATCAATAATTTTGCTTTTTCCCCTCACAGTTATTATTTAAAATGTAAAGTACTTTATAAATGACCACATGGTGGCGCTATGCACTCCAAAAACTGTTCAGTTTGGGCATGACTTTTTACTGAACTCTGTTAAATAGTTTTTCAGTTTGGAGCACTTTCACATGCTTAATTTGTACCAGCAGTATGGTCTGAGAACCCCTCTATCCCAGACATAATAATCACTTCAACAATCACTATTTTCAGTCTAAACGTTGCCTGTGTGAACTCCCATCTGGACAAAGCCTTTACTGTCTTCAAAGGGTTACTTCAAAACCACAGGAATCAGCTGATAAACTAAATGACAGTTGTTTTAAAACAGGGGCTATACTTTGACAACAACCAAATCTGAGTTACAAATGTTAGTTTGTTTTAATCAAACACAGCTGGAAAACAAGCTAATATTTCTATATTTTAGTTGACAAACTCAATGTCCTCTGATACCTGTAGTTCAAATGGTCAGGTTTGCTTTCAAATGTTGTATGTGACCAAACTGAAATTACACTAATATATATATATATATATATATATATATATATATATATATATATATATATATATATATATATATATATATATATATATATATATATATATATATAATAAAAAAAAATACAATTTACTGGTGCCTTAATTTATGGGTTTAATTCAAAAGGAAGGAAATCATGCTGCATTTGCTTTTAATTAAACAATATCTCCCTCTGGTGATGGTTTCTGTTACTACAATGGTATATTAAAATATACTCCCTTACATGTGAAACAGGGGCACCAGCAGTTAAATAAAAAGCAAGTGACAGGCTCCATCTACTGTTGATCTGAGGTTTTTGCAGTTAAAGAGTTAAATGGATGGTGCCTCATGAGGTCCGTACCACACAGTCACATCTGTAATACTGCTTTCTGAGTGAATATTCAAACGTCAGCACAATAATTATGTTAAATGTTTAATTGACAACAAAAGGAGGCAATATTTTTCAGATTCATTTAACTTCAATATTGCATACATACAAAGTATCTAGAAAGCTACAAAATATCTATTATCAAGAAGGCATCATAATGTTACGGAGCAAAGACAAGACCATATGCAGAACACAGAAACATCGCAGAGCTTCTTTTCTCTCCTTTGCTCCAACACATTTCATGGATACAAAAAGATATCACACATTTGTACCAAGAAAAGCTAAGATATATAATTTTGTACAGAGCACCTTTTTACAAAAACAAGTCTGCACACAAAAACCCAAATGTATGATAACTGTGTGTGAGCTGTGTGAAAAATCACTTTAAAGCCACCATCTGAAAATGGTCATAAAACAAAAAAGGTACCAGTACCTACTCTTCGACAGAATTACAAATAACAAGAGCTAAACTGCTGATATGTTTGTAGCATGATTTCTCAACTTAGCTGATTTTTATTTTATTTTTTATTTTTTTGTCATTTTCTCTTCTAATGGTCCACCAGACATTCGTGCCATCGAAGGCATCAGTCCTGCTGTTTCAGTGTTGAAACGACATGTCACAATGTACCAGCAGTGCAGCAGCAACATCATTACCATCTTATTGGGCTTGCAATATACAGACAATGTCATCACAAAACCAAGTACAACTGTATACAAGTACAATAAGAAAACAGGAACATCTCACTAAGTAATCAATAAATGTGAACAGATACATAGGGTAAACTTAAGAAAAAGCCTATTAAAACTCCACAGTGTCCACAGGACTGTGGCAAAATACTGAATGATTGAACTTTATCTGCATCCACCAGAGACATTGTCTGCAATTATTTAGAGCTTCTTCGGTTAAAATACTTTAGATGATTATAATTTTTTGTAAGAAACAGTAAATGTTTGAGTAGCTATGGTCCTTAAAAGTATTAACCTCGACAGCCTTGTCCACACTAGCAGTTGTGAAAAATTGGGTTTAGTTTCTGAAACAGCATCTCAAAACAGGTTTTGGAAACAACCACATTAAAACAGCTCCAAATACATTTTTTTTTTAATTTGTACTGTTAAATCAACTTTTTTGTCTCAAAGATAATAATTGATAAAAGCTTGTGTCGGTACCTGCCTCGTCAAACGCAACATTGTTAAAGTGTGATGTGGTTTTCACATCGTGAGAGCGTGTGGTCGCGGGAAAGAGGAAACCATAATGTCTCCAAAAACCTTTTTTTTTTTTCCTCTTTCTTTTAAAAACACTTGAACCTGCAAGTGTGCACAAAGCAGACAGCTGCAGTGTTTATCTGAGCTGACATCCTGCATGCAGTCAGCGGCTGCACGTGGAGCCGCAAGCAAAGAAACAGCTTTTCTTCAAATACATCATTTGTGAAATCAATTTACAATGTAATAAAAATGAATATATCATTTATTTATTTGACCAGTAACCAGCTTTCTCCTGCTGTCATTAAAATCCTTTAAAAAAGGCAATGTGGTGATTGGTTTTACTTATGTCTCATTTTTGGTCTAGCAACATTAAATTTTAAATTTCTGTTTGATCTTTTTGAAGCAGGACATTTTAAACCAAAGGCACTTCCTTGCTACCGTGCAGGACATGACAAAAGATTGACTGTATCTCTGTATTTTTGGTCTTTTACAACAGGAAAGGCAGTCAGTCTGTTTATAGTACACTCTTTGAAAAAAGGCTGATGTTTTAGGAACATATTGCAGCGTTAGAGAAAAATATAACCTGCATTATAACTGTTATTATAACTTAATTTAACATAAGTGTACTGCCCCTTAACAACAACAAAAAAAAAAAACTGTATTTCTAGGAGTGTACCAATTATAAGAAACATCATTTCTCAGATGTGAAGATGTACCAAGTAATATACTGGTGAGTTATTTTTGCCTGTTTCATCCACAAAACTGATTTTAGACTTAAAACAAAGCAAAGGGTAATGTTAGAGTATATTCTAAGGCACTGTACATCTACACTTTGGCAGATAGTGTTGTGAATTTCATACACAATGCAAACATAGAAAGAGTCTTCCTGCGTAGAGATCACAGTTTTAGTGGCATCTTTTGGAGTTCACACAGCTATAACATGTTTAAGGCTGGGGGTTGGTGTAGGCCACAGAAACATGTGAACATAGTGTGAACATGAAGGCAGCAACACTCTTGGCTTGGAGTTATTACACCACGATCCCAGAGGGGAAAACTATTGAGAGTCTTTCGGGGGCAAAGCCACAGCATACTGAACAAGGCCTGCTGTCTACAAGTGATTTTATAGTGTTGTGATTATTTAAACAGAAAGAAAAGTAAGCATCACTAAAGCAAGTCCAGGAAGGGGAACAAAGTGCTTTTGGACAAGATGAGAGTAATTTTAAGCAGTACTTTCACCCGTCTAAAACCTAAAAATTCTCTTATCGGTTGTCAGAGAGAAAAGACTCGTTTGTAGCACAGAAAATGCTTAGCAGGTGGTAAGACTTCTACATTCATGGAGCAGATGCAGGCAAAATGTTTGTAGTATTTTCACAGTGCAACAACAATTCTGTTGTTAGTGTCTAAGACTTGGAGTGCGTCAACAGGGATAAATATACTTCTGAAAGCTGAGTTGTTTGTGTTTTTTAAAGAAATAGCAGTAATTTTGCAATATTCATGACCACTTGCTTCCTTCCAACTACTGTCTATGTAGTGTTGTGTAAGTTTAGCTTCTTTGGAAAATCTATTGGCTGTGGGTGCACATCTGTAAATTGACTATATGTATGCTCACAAATTATGAACTACAGACATATAAAACACACTCAAACATATTACACAGACGACATCAGGCCGCTGATAGAAAAGGCCAGCATCCTTTTTTTCTTAGTCTACATAACAAAGCAGAAGACAACACACATTTCCATTTACCAAATTAATCTAGTGAATTCTTTAAGAACGGCCACATTTAAACCCAACATAGACCAACTCAACATATTTTAAAGGAGAATTCCCATATTTAAACATAAAACAACTGTACCGCAATTCACAACTGCAGTCAAATAACAAACACTTTATATTAAAACAAATTTATAACAACTGACTTCACCCGATACCATGACCAAAAAGCATTGTAGGTGTGACTTTCAGGTAGAGGCACTGCCACTTGTTTGTGAGGTTGGTAAGTCTATGAAAAGAGGGAGGTTGGGGTGGGGGGGAAGGGCTCGGAGCCTCTCATTCCTTTACCAGTCTGTAGATATGATGCTGGGCGCCGTGCTCACTGTTTGAAACTTCAAACACACACGCCATACATAGCAGCGTCTCCTGGGTGTCTCTATTTGTCACCACCTGCAAGAGAAGAGACTGTCACTTTCTAGTAAATAGTAAGTATTGAACTTCATGTAATATTTCTAAATGAATAAAAAGGAAACAAGTATAGAATCCCGATAATCTTTGAAGAAAAGCACTTAAAAACACTTCTAACGTTTCCAAAAGCAGTACTCAACAGTGAATGAACTGTAAAGTAACATGGCATATTTTAACTGTCTATAAGGCCTTGCTATGTATTAAAAATACATAAATTACCGAGCATGTGGTAGAGGACACAATAGAAATGTTAATACGTGGAATCCTTCAGCATGAAAATGTTCTTATAAAATTAATGAATATGCACATAATTTCTGTATGAGAGCTTTATAAGCACAAGGAAAACATTATACACACCGTAGGATAAAAGAAGAGAAGATATGAAAACAGAACATCAGGAAAGTGCCACAAGAGATTAATATATTATCAGGCAGTAGGTAACGATCCTTTACTTTGACACGGTCATCATCGTGATCATTGCTTTCTGGGTGAAGGCAGCCTTCAAAATGATCAGTCAATATTGTTTTTTTTTTCTTTTTCAAATTTTAACATTACCATTTTACACCAAATGTCACTCAACAGAGAGCATCAGTAGTGACAATAAAAGTACAGATATAAAGAATAAAACTTGAAATGCATCATTTTTGGTTCCTTTTCAAGGAACAAGGCACTTATTAATCTACGTTTCTAAAAGCATCACGATGCTTTTGGGAAACACCTCGTAAGCTTAAAGTTTGTAAGATGGATTTTATAATCATCTCAGCCTTAAGATGCTTTTGGGCCCTGCGTATGAGTCCATGAGTCTTTTTATTTATTTTTTTGCTTTCTCAGTAGTGGTGAATCGCACTTTGACAAGGGTTCCTGGCCCCTCTTATCCTCCCTTTTCCCCTGCAGATAATGAGACTCTGCACACTGTGTTTCATCCCCTGTGGAATGAGAGCAATGTAAGACCAGCAAGAAGAACTCATCCTGAGGCCCAGTCAACAGCCCCACCCCCACCCCCA
The DNA here is from genome assembly GCF_020085105.1 of Siniperca chuatsi. Taxonomy (NCBI): domain Eukaryota; kingdom Metazoa; phylum Chordata; class Actinopteri; order Centrarchiformes; family Sinipercidae; genus Siniperca; species Siniperca chuatsi. The sequence continues at coordinate 16,781,826 of NC_058042.1, forward strand.
CCCCGAGCCACCAACACACCCTGACAGCAAAGAGGAGAAGAAGAATGAGAGTCCTGGAGAGAGATTTCACCCACTCAGGTCAGTGAGGTGATTACCAATAAGATAGTGAAGTTCTCCAGCACACTGTTCATCATATATTTCTCTGGCAGATGTTTTAGCTTATGGATGAAGTTGATCATGTATTCGCACATGGGAGACCGGCTTATCCGGTAGACAAAGCGTCCATTCTCAAACCGTGCATATTCAGTCTGAGGAAAAAGAGAAAAAAATAAATAAATTACACAGTAACATAGGTATAGTGTAGATACTCATTGTAATTCACGGCTTTTAGCCATCGTTCTGATCAACAGGAGTTCATACCTCAACTTTCTCGACCACCTGCTTGCCAAAGGAGCAGACCTTTGTTGAACATGTGATGGTCATGTTCTCTGAGCTCTCATACTGACTAGTGACTCCGTAGAAAGATCCAGTATCATCTTGAATGTTACAGTTCAAGTCAGCCTGGGAGCCAGAGAAAACAGACAGCATTCAGTGGCAATTAATATATTTGTATTTAGGGTTCAATTTACAGGAATAAACAGTAGATACAACCATGGTAAGAAGAGGTAAATACAGTGTGTTAAAATATTTGTAGTGACAATGGCAAATGCCTAAGATACTTGCCATTTCATACAAGGAAAAGTAAGCTTTGCATACGTGTATACAAACTGGTGTATATGAGATGAGGCAACACTTAAATTAAAACTAAACTAATTGAATAATTATGTTTAGGTACAGCAACCTTTGTCAGGTATTTCATATAACAAGTAACAACCAATTCTAGGAACCAAGCAATTAATTATCAAAAGGATCACAGAGCACAAACACCTGGAAAATATTTTTAAGGTCCTTTCATGTGAATTATCTGTTAACATACCCAATGAAACTTTTAAGATAATCTGTGGGCAATATCAATTAACCTCCTAACAAGAACAAAATCTGATCAATACCCATACCATTAAACATTAAAAAATAAAATAATGTCAGAGTGATATCAAACTTTATTTTGCATATCTACCCAACAGTGCAAACAACCCCCATGTTAAAACTCAGTCAGCTCAAAAAGAGAAAAACAAGATGCGCTGGAGTGTATAGCCCAACCAGTACTGGTTTTTGAGGCCAATACAGATATCGATATTTGGGTGTTTTTAAAAATAAATCAGAAAACAATGTGTTGGCCAATAGTTTTTTTTTTTTTTTAAACATAAACACACACTCTTGATATGGATCCTTAGATATTTTTTTTTAAAAGAACTGAAAATACATCACTGGGACATTTTACAGTTGAAAAACATGTCAGTGCTCTCTGGTGGGCAAACATGGATACAGTGTTTCTAAATGACCTCAAACCTAGTTTGCCATTTTTGTACTGCAGTTTCTTGTTATTGGCTGACATACACCGATATATCTGCAATTTTCTACATACTAATTCTAAGCAGGTTTTGATCATGTAGTGTGTTCTCACTGGAAAAGTGACAATATGAAGTACAGTATACTAAAAAAGTCTACTAACACCCCCTGATTTTTGAATGTGCCGTTGATGCACACTATTCTCCCAAAATGCAATGAACAAAGGACACGGAGGAGCTACACAGCTGAAAAAATAAAAACTAGTAGTGATGGTGGTGAAACATTTCCAGGAACAACTCAGAAAACAAAAAATATTTTTGGAGAAAAAAATGCAGTCCCATTGTTAAAGCTGCAATAAAAAAAACATTTGGGCCACTTGGGGGCAGCGGAAACAAGTTGTGAACACAACACTGACACATCATCACCATTTAAGTTGATATGGTGAACTAGCATCAGTTGCTTATAACACATCCTGCAGTCACGGAGCAACATTATCATTCATTTGGAGTTGTTTTTCTGGCCACATGGCAGATTTAAGTCCAATATTTACTCTCTTTAGCTGTTTTTGGTCTCCACCAACTCCTGAGGGAAATATAGCCGCTAAATGCTCCACTATGGTCACCAGCTAGTCTCTAACTGTGTCTGTCTTCTGGTGCTGAACATGTAATGTACATGTTTTTAGAGCTGCAACCAATAACGACGTTACGAGAGCCGTGAGATTGAATCAAAACACTAAAGTTGCAACAACTAAACAATGAGCTAAAAACACTAGAAGTCTCTGCACAGCCAAGCGGAGCTGCAGATTCAGGTGATAAGTCTCTGTAGGTTCCTCACTACAAGCGACTCCTTTCACATTGTCATTTGACACATTATTACTATAAAAATATTGATTATAGCCACTTTAAGTGTAACTGGCGGTGTCACAGTGCAGGTATTGTATCTTTTCCTGTAAGTATAAAACAGTAAAGTATGTTGATGGAAAAACAACACACTATAAAGATTAGTATATACTGTATACAATTAGTATGTAGTATGGAATTGAGACATAGCACATGTCTGTACTTTTAAAGGAAGTCAGAATTTGGTTTAATGTATCTAAAAATGTTAAATTAAACTCAGCATTAAGAATTTCTTTGTCACTGTCTGATCAAGCTGTCGAGATTAAATATGTACATCGCATATCAAATTAGAAGATCTCGGTCACGTCTGAATAAGCATGTTAATGTGTCCATTTTGGAAACAAGATTCTAAAGAGGATTAAATGAAGTTACGTTTAAAGACTGATTTACAAGGTTGAACGGGGTCTGCTCCCCGAGGGGCAGCCTTTCTATGCCCTCGACATCCTGTTCATTATGGATACAAAAAGAGGAGACATCCTCCTACAACATTCCCCTCCTTCATTAAGCAAAGCAGTTATACATTCATTATTGTGCAGATTCTGTCTTTCATTTGAAATTTAGATTGGTCGGTCACTTCAAAAGGAATTTGAGGGGACTTGGTCCAAGTGCATACGGTCCTACTTTGTTGGCTGCCGCTAGTTAGCATTTTGCATCAGGGAGGAAATACATGCAATGTTTAAACAGCCATTAGGAGTGCAACCAGGTCACTCCATTGTTTGGAGATATTACATTGAATTAGTGAGTGCTTTGATCAAACGCTCTCCTGCTATGCAAGTCCAAATATAGCAGAGTGCATTCTGCAAACATTAAGAGAGCAATCTTCTCTGTGTAGACTGATTACACCCAATCACTAAAGACGAACCTGAACAGACTGTAACTGAACAGGATCTGCCATCAAACAATTCACATTGTGCAAGAGGTTACAGTGATATTGAGACTGATGTGTGTAAAACATAATCAAGCTGTAACGCTGCCATTTTATATGATATTTATCAATCTTATCAATGTGGCTGACAAATTATACTCACCCAGAATTTTATAAGGAAAAACGAATTCTGGGGACCTTTTCCATACAGCTCCTTCAGTCCTCCTTTCTTTTCTGGGAATTTGTCATAAATCTGACGAATGTCCACCGACTCCAGCAGGGCGTCACTGTAGGAATGATTTGTCTGTCCGATATGTACAAATAGGTGCTTGTTGTACTGAAAGAGTAGATAAATAGTATTAGAAACTTACTTTAAAATATGATGTTCTATTTCTGGTTTTATCATTTAGAAAACAAGTCTATGCAGTCTGAATTTTAACATTAAAACCAGACATAAAATGGCATAAAAATGATCTATAACAGTATTACATATCAATATCCAGAAAGTCATCAACACAATTGAAATTAATTGAAATAAAATGGAGTCAATTCTGACAAATAACCACCATAATAAGTGATAGCTAGAATAAGATTGGTATGCAACATTGCTTTTTATTTTGCTGTCTGCATGGTTTTAGACATCTTTTTATTTTATGATGTACAAATTAGGTAATATCATTCTGCTCCACTGAAGCAGCAAGACTGATCCCCTCATTTGTATTAAACCAAGCCGGGAATGGCAGACTGCTTCACCCAAATTCTATAAGCTCAAGTTGTGACTTTATTATAGGCGTGAAACCACAAATTCTGACCAAGATAGATCTATAAAGTATTAAATTAGGCAAAAACCTACAGTAAAATAATTCATTTTCTCAGAAGCTAATGGTAGATGAGCTTAATTCAGACTTGAAAAGAAACATTTCTGCATCAAAAGCAACTACATTTAACTTAAATTGACAATATGGAATGAAAAGTGAGAGCTTTGTTATAAAAAAGAATATTTAAGTATGCTCTATTCCTTTTCAACTGAGAATATTTGGTCAGTGGATAAAAGTTGTGGTCTATAAAACCTCAAACCCATGATGCATAGCAAAAATCAGAAGGAGAAGCAGCAAATCAGAGAATAACATTTGATTTTCAGAGGTTGGTTGCCCTCGTCGTGACTGAATAAAACCCTGTCATGTGGTGCTGCACTTCAGTTTAAAAGCTCACAGAGCAGCCTCTTCAGCGTGTAGCCTTTAGGGCGAATGCAACAATTTAAAGCATTAAGCTGAATGTAAGATTAATGGCTGTTGTCATGCGGTATTAATACCAAAAGTGCACAGCAAAATGTGGACAAACATTCAAAATTTGCTAAAGCAAACAAGAAATGTGAGACACAGCTCAACTCACACTCATTGAGTCTGCAGTGTAAATATAGTTTTGGCATGTCTTTTTAAGGAACTGATTAATATACAGTCCATTATTTCTGCAGGTTTTCATGCTGTGTGTCCCTACAGGCCAGGCTTCTCCCCTCTCAGCTTGTTTTGGCTTCCTCTCAGCTGACTGTCTGCCTGGGAAAATGTCCCAGTGTATTCATAGAGGGAAGAACTGGATGATAAGAGGTGGGAATGAACACCGTGAGATAGTGATATTTCATGCTTTAGTATAATGTGCTTCTCACTGAGTCTGGGTCTCTCTGTTGCTCTAGGAAGGCGGAGAACTCCACCAGTCGGAGTTTAGATGTACCGATGGAGCGGCCCTGCCACGCTGGTGCCGTGGGAGCCGGAGGTGCTGTGGGCTCGTAACCTGCAGTAACACCAGAATAAAAAAAGATCCATCCTGTCTGTGGGTTATGTTCATTTTAAGACCCTATAACAAATAAAACACTTATGTCATATTGTTTATGTTGTCCTGATGTTGTCACTGGCTACAGTACTCGTTACTTCCAATAAAAATGCCCACAAACTGTACAAGCAAAACTAATTAAAGTGTAAATTACAGCCATATCTTCCCTTGAAACCAGTTTTTTAGGTCAGCACAATGCAACACATTGGGCACCGTTCAGGAAACATTTGTGTGTACAAATTTGCCCTTAACGTGTTCATTTGTAGGATTCATCAATATTTTATTTCCAAAATATTTGTACGAATAAAATAAAATATACAACTAGTCGGAACTCAATCCAGTACGCAGAAATACTAAATATTGTTTGTGGCAAGTTCTAGGCAAGAATTAATATAATTATTATAGTTTTTTCAACATTTTTCATCACATTTGCGTTCTAGTGTAATAACACAAAATAGCCTTGGGATTTATTTGATCCAAGATGACGTTCCATGGAGTAAAATAAGTCTCCGTGAGTCCTGTATCCACAGCCAACAGATATTTTCGTTCCTTTTGAAAACATGTTTCTATTTTTACTTTGACTCAGGAGCGGCCATCTAATTTACAATCAATCCTAAATCACAAAAAAACTTAACATGGGTAAGAATAAAATCAGTGGTCTGTGCACGTCTTGTGAATTAGACAATGGGTTTTTCGTATTTTTTTTCCCATTTAACTTTTATGAGCAAGTTTTAAAAAGGGACAGTTCACCCCAAAAATCAAAAATATATATTTTCCCTCTTACCGGTAGTGCTGTTTATCCATTTAGATTGTTTTGATATTAGATATCGACCCTAGAGATGACTAGATTTTTTTTGAATATAATGGGACTATATGGCACTCGGCTTTTGGTGCTCAAAGCGCATTTGAAAAACTCAACAGCAATGTCTCTTTGCAGAAATCATGACCCGGTTACTCAAATCCACAACACACATCATAATCCACAACCTTTCTACATGAAACTGCTCACAAGGTGAACTGTCCCCTTTTAAGAGGAGGAAAAAAAAACAAAAAAACAAACAACATTCCTGAATGAGGCTAAATATGTTGCATGCCAGAATTTTCTGCAGTTGCATTGATTGCTACTTTCTGATTGATATATGTACAATATTAAAGTGCTTAAATTCTTACAATTTAAAAAAAATAGCTAACAATTTTTAAATTTTCAAAAAAAGTAAACTTAACTGATAAAAACTGCAGTTACTGAAATGTACAGTGCGTCCGGAAAGTATTCACAGCACTTTACTTTTTCCACATTTTGTTATGTTACAGCCTTATTCCAAAATGGATTAAATTCATTATTTTCCTCAAAATTCTACAAACAATATGTACATGTACATAAGTGTTCACAGCCTTTGCTCAATACTTTGTTGAAGCACCTTTGGCACCAATTACAGCCTCAAGTCTTTTTGAGTATGATGCTTCAAGCTTGGCACAACTATTTTTGGGCAGTTTCTTCCATTCTTCTTTGCAGGACCTGTCAAGCTCCATCATGGGGAGCGTCGGTGCACAGCCATTTTCACATCTCTCCAGAGATGTTCAATCTGGGCTCTGGCTGGGCCACTCAAGGATATTCACAGAGTTGTCCCGTAGTCACTCCTTTGTTATCTTGGCTGTGTGCTTAGGGTCGTTGTCCTGTTGGAAGATGAACCGTCACCCCAGACTGAGGTCCAGAGCGCTCTGGAGCAGGTTTTCATTAAGGATGTGTCTGTACATTGCTGCATTCATCTTTCGCTCGATCCTGACTAGTCTCCCAGTTCCTGCCGCTGAAAAACATTCCCACAGCATGATGCTGCCACCACCATGCTTCACTGTAGGGATGGTATTGGCCAGGTTATGAGCAGTGCCTGGTGTCCTCCGGACATGATGCTTGCCATTAAGGCCCAAGAGTTCAATCTTTGTTTCCTCAGACCAGCGAATTTTGTTTCTCATGGTCTGAGAGTCCTTCAGGTGCCGCAAACTCCAGGCGGGCTGTCATGTGCCTTTTACTGAGGAGTGGCCTCCGTCTGGCCACTTTACCATACAGGCCTGATTGGTGGAGTGCTGCAGAGATGGTGGTTCTTCTGGAAGGTTCTCCTCTCTCCACAGAGAAACGCTGGAGCTTTGTCAGAGTGACCATCGGGTTCTTGGTCACCTCCCTGACTAAGGCCCTTCTCCCCTGATCACTCAGTTTGGCCGGGTGGCCAGCTCTAGGAAGAGTCCTGGTGGTTCCAAACTTCATCCATTTACGGATGATGGAGGCCACTGTGCTCATTGGAACCTTCAATGCTGCAGACATGTTTCTGTACCATTCCCCAAATCTGTGCCTCGATACAATACTGTCTCTGAGGTCTACAGACAATTCCTTGGACTTCATGGCTTGGTTTGTGCTCTGACAGGCACTGTTAACTGGGGCCTTATATAGACCGGTGTGTGCCTTTCCAAATCATGTCCAATCAACTGAATTTACCACAGGTAGACTACAATCAAGTTGTAGAAACATCTCAAGTATGATCAGTGGAAACAGGATGCACCTGAGCTCAATTTTGAGTGTCATGGCAAAGGCTGTGAATACTTATGTACATGTGATTTTTTTCGTTTTTTATTTTTAATAAATTTGCAAAGATTTCAAACAAACTTATTTCACATTGTCATTATGAGGTATTGTTTGTATCCATTTTGGAATACGGCTGTAACATAACACATAGCACTGTGAATACTTTCCGGACGCAGTGTATTTAATTTTAGTCTCAAACCAGATCCTTAAATCCCAACAACTCCTCCCTCCTGGAGCTACAGGTGCTCTGGGGAAATGTAGGTGGGTTCAAAGTATCAGAAACTGCTTTTATTGCTGCTGCTGCTGCTGCTGCTGCTGCTGCTGCTGCTGCTGCTGCTGCTGCTGCTGCTGCTGCTGCTGCTATCTCCCAAGCATTTTAGACCCCTCTATCAACATATTTGTTTAACAGCAAGACAATCGGCCAATTCTCACAGTAAGATGAAAGGAACTAACTAACAACTAAGGAGGTTTTGAAATGCACATGTGGAGATGGAGTAAATGAATGCTGTAAACAGTTGGCACATTTTACTATGTTGTGCACGTTATTGGACAAAGAAGTTATGATGGAGATGTGAAAAACAAGTTGCATTTCACATTTTTCAGATTCAGCAAACAATTGTAGAAAGTGTGATGTACATTTTGGGTCATTTGAAAGTTTTTGAATCGGGTAAATTCTCACTTGAAATGGCTGTGACTGCCGGCTGGATGGGATAGGCTTGCTGGGTGAAAGGCTTAATACTGGAACAGAGAATGACAGACTCATTAGAAAAACATTTCCATAGAACAATGTACTGAAATGTATTGCTTAAAGAGAGTTTAAGTTCTCTTTTTCTGACACCAAAGTATGATACTTACTCTTGTGAAGATCCTGGCTGACCAGTCGATATCATACCCTGCCATAACTAGAGAATTAGATAACAAAAAACAAAGAACATCAAATTGTGAGCAGCTGTTAGCAACAAGATCAAAATGGCTCTTAGCTTCATGTTCAGTGGATGTAGTTATCTTGACTACCACTCCGTTTGATCGTGTGCTTATCTGATAGGGGCAGTTGTGCAAAGCTGTGGTGTGTAATGTGATTTGGCCCGGGTGTCAGCGTGGTTGGCCCCATGGCTGCCCTGGGTGAAGCTGGACAGGATGGATCAATAGTGTGGTGCCGACAAGGGTCTTACCCCTGCTCCAGGGAAGGCTGGGCGCGGGATGCCTGGCAGGCCGAGCTTGTTGTGAATAGCCGTGGCAGAGACGATCTGAGCCGAGGACATGGAGGCCATGCTCTGGAGGGCTTTGTCCTTCACGGCTTGGTCCTTTAACAGCAGTCACAAAAGGCTTAGCACTCACACAGGAGGGAGAGGTGGGGCGTGTTGCAGACGTAGCAACATCCAGACTCCAAACACACACCACCACTGCTCTGTAAACAGCAGGCAGGTTAAAGAAGATGCTTTGTCCTTCACGGCTTTTTTTTTTTTTAAGGAATGTCCAAACAATGCCAACTGAATTCAATATACAGTGGTTAGCAGTGGTATGCACTTACACCAAAGTCTACTAATCTACCACTAAAATACTTTTTTAAAAACTCATTTAGCAGCACTTCTATCAAGGCTGATTTTGTCTACATGTCAAAACACATTAAACATTGTAAAAAAAAAAATTCTCAAGTAAAACTGAAGGACACCAATCCCACTTGGTGAAGAGTCTTTCACAGCTCGAGTTCGTTCCTTTTCTTTCATCTTTGGTCAAGAGGTTTTTAAATTATCAGGATATATCTGCATTAATTGTAAGTGGCTATGCTTAATTAAGGGAATAGTAATTCATAGAGAACCACAAAAGCCTGCACATTGTATGTTGTTTTGGACATAGTTGTTCGTTAACATGCATTAAAGTTATTTAAAGTCACACTGGACCTGCTACATTCAGTGTAAATACTGTAGCAGAGTGCACCCATACATACTTGCAAACCCATGCAGACCCACTGGTGGCAGAAGCTAAAGGTAAGCATGCTGGCAACAGACTGAAAACAGTCAAGCTACAGTATGATAACAGTATGATGACACAAAGAGACATCAATAAACTGGGGAAACACTGGGCAGCAGCTATTGTGTCACTATGGCAGGAGCACAAATGCAAAACTAGCAGCTGAAGGACGAGGCAGCCCCTAATAAAAGCAGAAACAGAATCACAACCAGAAAATAAATACTTACCATACTTGTAACCTAAATGCAAACAAACAGGGTTTTTATTGTAAAATTGTGATTTATTTATTTTTAACATTTTTATTGTGTTAAAGACTCAGTGTTACAGCTCCAAACATCAGTAAAAAAACAAAAAAAACATTCTACTTTGAGAATGTCCAGCATTCTTCACATAGTACAACACAATGCATATGTGTAATGAACACTCAATAACAAAGGATTATGAAATTTGTATTTGCAAATTATCCTTGGTTTCTGGGGGGGGAATGTCTTGCTCTGTATAATTTTCACAATTTGATCAGTACTCATCACGAGACAAAACAACAGTAACGTAATAACTGTAATTTCACTGAAATGCCATAGACGAGACCAGAAACAGCAGGTTTTCATTGATTCCCCCTAAAATGAAGGGCACACTTGTATTTCTCTTTGCCCCTGAACTCTAATTTGCTTTAAATGAGAAAAGACAGGGATTCATACAAAAGCTGTCTGTTTTTCTTCAGACAGCCGCATGTGCCCTTGAAAGACCAGGCATTCATGTGGCTAGCTGCCTGTCTGACTCTTTCTGTTTCTCAACATAGACACACACACACACAGATTAATGAGGGGTCATTAATTTGTGTTGAAGACTGGGAGTGGAGAAAAGTGTGAAAGTCAACACGAATAGTCGGCTCCCCAAGAAAAGAAGAAAATGGCTCATGGGTGGAGTGTCCTTTGATATACAAGCATTACTTAATAAAATACCTTAAATTACAGGTCAATATTATTCAAGATTACTTCTTTCACAGTGCTTTTCTCCCATTTTAATGTGCCATTCTGAAAAGGTTTCTTCAGTGATTTTAACAGATTTCACTTTTGCTGAAAGAACTGACATGAACGCTCTAAAATTACGACATCTGAACTGAGAGAAAGGAAAGCGACTGACAGCCACGGGATTGTGAGAGCCGGGAGTTATCAACAGATTGAAGGAAGAACAAGAAAGCAAAGAGGGCATTTCAGCCGCCATGAGGCCGATTTCCTCGAACCTTCAGATCTCAGCCACTCACCAACAGCCAATGCCAGCATGCTTCCCGACATTTGCCCACTTTGATTTTGGTTTTACTAAATTATTACAAATATGCATATGTGAGTAAAAATTTGAGCCCGATATATTGGCTGATGTTAATTTATTATGTATTGGTGTATACATCAGCTGGTAAGTAACAGGAAATTGCAGTGCAGAAATGCAAAAAAATATTATTGACATTATTTAGAAACAGTGTCATCATTACATAGTTTTTTTCCCACCAGAGAGCTCGGACAAGGTTTTTTTAATTTATTTTTAGCCATGCTAGCGGCATCGCAATGTCACTCGGTCCACCACTTTGGTCCAGACTGAAATATCTCAACAAATTTTGGATGAATTGCTATGAAATTTCATACAAACATTCATGGTCCCTGGAGGATGAATCGTACTGACTTTGGTGATCCCCTGACTCTTCATCTAGCGCCACCATGAGGTTCACATTTGTGGTTTTGAGTGAAATGTCTCAACAACTATTGGATAGATCGTTATGAAATTTGGTTCGGACATTAATGTCCCCTTAAGGATGAATTATAATTGCTATGTTGATCCCCTGACCAAATACCTACAAAACTAATGACTAATTCCCATCAGCCTAAGCTGCACTTTGTGTTAAGAGCTAATTAGCTAAATGTTAGCATGCTAACAAGCGAAATTAAGATGGTGAACATGGAAAAATGTACTTGCTAAACATCAGCATGTTAGCCTGATGCACTGTGCTTAAGTACAGCTTCACAGAGCCGCTAGCATGGCTGTAGACGCTTGTCTTGTTTAAATGTAAATGCCTCGCTGAGTTCATACTGAATCTTGGCCACAATTCTTTAAAAAATAAAATAAAATTGAAGGGATACCTACCAACTTTTTTTTGTGTGTTATGTATTATTGGCCAATATATAGTTATCAGGTTTTTAAACTCTCAATATCAGTATCTGCCTCAAAAATCCAGTATCGGTCAGGCACTTGTATAATTAAAAAACAAACATCTAAATTGCCAGAACCATTTGCTTTGGCATGCTTGATAGTAATCAATTTTAGTATTTTTATTAATGGACTATTTTTATACTAAGTCATAGAAATGTAGAAATGATGACCAGCCGCTCTCAAAGCAAAGGCCCATAATGAAAAGTGAATAAGTGTAGATGAAACCAAGTCGACAGGACAGTGACAGCATGTCTGAGTACGGGTGAGAGATGGAGTGAGAAGGTTTTGGGGGGGGGGGGGTTAGAAAATCTGAACAGAATACAGTCAGCAGAGGATTTGGGTTAGGGAGAATCAGAGTACCAGGCATTCACTCTGTCATCACGGGAAACAGGAAGTTAAGACGCACAGCAACCAACAAGCCCAAAAGCAGAAAAGCGCATACCTTTAGCTTGGAATGAAACTCACGAGATTTCCTTCTGGCAAGAACCTGAATGTGACTAGACACCTGCGGGGTAGGGGAGGGGAGGAAAACAAAGGAAGAGCCTGTAACCATGGCAATGAAAAGCCCCCTGCAACTGGGCAAAGCCAGACGTACCTTAATGGCAGCTTGGATTTCTCGAACTTTCTTTCTTGCTATGACCTGTATGTGACTAGACACCTCCATTAAAAAAGAGAAAACGGAAAATAAAAAAACAAGACAAACCAAAACAAGTACAAAATGGATTAAACATTTCTTTGTTTAAAAAAAAAAAAAAACTTGAAGGAGATAAGGTGCATAACAGAAGCATCTCCAAACCCAGCACCAAGCTAACAGCCAATGAAGCGTTGTTTGCTCTGTGTTGTCATCACTTAAGTGAACTGATTAAGGAGGATGCAGGCCCCTTTAGCACACATTAAGAGCACCCAGATGTGATCTGCTGTGTGCTGAATGAGAATTGGCTAGTCTAGTATTCTTACGGGAGCTGGGCGAGGCATTTCACCAGCCAAGTTTACCAGTTCAAAATTATTTAGTATTCTCACATGAAACATTCAGCAGTGCGAGTAGCAGTTTGAAAGAGAAGTAATGTGTGTTGATGGCAGGTTTCAGGGGTGGATTTACGTTCTCCTCTGACTCTATTCACACAAATCATACCCAAGGTGAGTTGTCTAGCAGGAATGGGGTGGTTTAACATAAAGTGCTTCCTCTGCAGATAAATATGTATATTATTCAAAATCTAACATCTTTTCTTGCTATTCAGCTTGATATATAAACTAGAGCAGAAACAAATTAGTCGAATAATTGATCAACAAAAAATTAATCAGCAACTATTTTAATAATCAATCATTTCCATCACTTTTCAAGCTAAAATGCTAAACATTATCTGGTTCCAGCTTCTCCAATGTGAGGATTTCCTGTGTTTTACATCACAGTAAATTCAGCACCTTTCGGTTTTGGACTGTTGGTCGGACAAAACAAGTCATTTTAAGACGTCACCATGGGCTCTGGGAAATTATACTGGGCATTTTCTGGCATTTTAGAGACAAAACAATCAAGAAAATAATCTGCAGATTAAGCGATGATGAAAATTAGGGCTGCCACTAACCATTATTTGATATTTCGATTAAACTGATGATTATGTTTTCAATTAATTAATTTATTGTTTGGGCTGTGAAATGTCAGTAAATACTGAAAAATGTCAGCTATCATTTCCTTTAGCCCAAATTGACATTCAAACAGCTTCTCCAAACAAAAGTCCAAAATCCAACGTTTGAGTTTACTATCATAGAACACTCTATAAAACCAGTCAAAATTAGAATTTGAGAAGCTGAAACTAGTGAATTTTTGACATTTTCTTTATAAAATGACAAACAATTATTCAGTTATCAATTGCTGATTAATTTAATCTTGATTAATTTACCATTTCAACTCTAATGAAAGTACTCCTTAGTTGCAGCCCAAACACAAATAACACAACAATTACACACACATTTAAACATTTTAACTAACAAAAGACAACTCTCTCATTCTGATTCTGTGTCGAGGAGAGGAGAAACCACACTGCCTTTCTGGTCCAGACTGATCAATTCACACACAGTGATCGAATGTCACTGTAGGCACTGGCTTGTTTATCATTGTCATTCAAGTCAGTGGTCATACAGGGAATTTCCTGTTTAGAGGCAAGATGTTACTGAAGCACTATGAGAGCTGCTCATTATCAGGTAATTTCAATACAAGAATCCACTGTATCCTTTGATTTATTTTAGTGCTATAATTCCTGTGAGATACATATATAAGAGCCCTGAATTCTATATCCTTTATATTACATTTACATGACATGTTACATTATAGACTAATAAATTCATCACAGTTTGATTCAGAAGTCTGAGATCAACTCTGTGGTGAGAGTTGGGCGTCTACAGTGCACACAGTGTGTTGCCTAAGACAGGATGCACTCTCCAACACTGACTGCAGCGAATACTCTCTTTGATCAGAGATGGTACCAATCTATCAAGGCTTCCATCTTCCTATTAAAAACGGCTTCTACTCCGGCCAAGTGCACGACCTCCATGATTTAGTCATGAGGAAGAATACTTGCACTTTTAAGCTACAGTGGCTACTTCTCTTTTCAAATGACAGTAATGCTCTTATATTTCTTTTAACTGCTTATATGTATACTTATAAATGCAAGTAAGAGTGATAATTCTGAATGTCATAATCCAGGGTCATCTGTTCATGCAACACAGCAGTGACAGGGGCTTTTTCAGCCTCAGAAGTCCCCTCAACAGCTAAGCATTGTGTTATTCTCTGTCTGGCTTTGTTTCTCTCCTGCAGAAAACAAAGGCAACAGTCTGCACACATTCAGATATGACAGCCCTCTGACGCTCGTGCAACAGAGACGTCTCGTCTCCTCTCTTGTCTTACCTGCTTCCGTGTCCTCGTCTTCCCGGTCCGAAGCTTGATGTATCTGGCTATCAGCTCATTTCGACCTGCGTGAACAGGAAAATGAAAAATATGTTTAAGATATCTACAGCAAAAACCATGTAGAAATGAATTCAGACATCATGGCATCAGGTTTGTAGCTGTGTGTGTTACTGTGTATCAGTTACTGAGCGTGTAAAAGTGTCTGTGATTCTTCAGCCTGAAAACTGAGTAGTAGGCTGTTATGTAGACTTTGTTGCTCATGGTTTTAGTTTTTTAACACTCAAACACAAACGCATGTGCTGAGCAATACATTTCAGTTTAGGGTTGACAGTAAACAAAAAACTACCTAAGGCTGGCATCTGTCACTACTGTACCTGTTTATAAGGTTTCCTTGGTGGGTATGTAAGACTTTTATAATTGTAACTGGTTAAGTTTTCCCGTGAAATGTTTGACTGACTGAATGTAAAATGTAGGGTACTTAATTTAAGCTCCAGGAAGAGTCAAATGCAGGTTATGTGCTACAGTTTAAAAAAAACTTAATAATTAAGTTATACATTTTACATAGATTTTTTTTTTGTTTTAACCACAAGTCAATAAATACCTTTGAATCTGATATAAATTAATATTCAGTGAATATAAATTGTGAATAATGAATATTTAAAGCTAGCTGTTTAATGTGCAGCTTTATTCACAATTGATAATTACACCTTTCTAGGAAGTAGTCATGGAATCATGCATGAAGCTATAAACCATAAGGTCGATACATATTTCGAGTGCATGCAAATCAGAGGGTATGTACTGTACATCTCTAAACAGATCCAGTTTCCCTGTGAAAACACCATGTGACATTAGCTTGAAAAAAAACCCTTGCAGTACAGCCTTTCAAATTAATCTAATTCAATCTCATTCTCTTCAAAGCCTGATGCTTTGAAAGGAAACAGACCTAGCTGTTCATACTATTACAGAAAATAATGGCAACTGAATATATTGGGTTTAAAACAGTGCAGCTCTGACTAAATTATAATTAAAGCATAGCTTTGTAGAGATTTCCAATTAACAACGGCTCCAAACATTCTTCTGCCCTCAGCTCAGCTCTAATTGCTGCAGCAATGCACATGACCCCTGCTTAGCCCTTTCATATGGTAATAACATGCCGCCAACCAAAACTATTACACAAATTATAGGTAAGGAGGCACTCTAATTATGTGTCCAGCTGTAGTCAACCAATACCATGGATCTGCTCTACTACTCTATGAAATGCACCAAACCCTCAATATAATGAAACATTTTTCAACATTCACTTCATTATCAATTAAAGGGCTTACTTTTGTTATGACACAATGGGACCACAACATACCTCACATGTGCTAATAAGCCGTATCTTAGGTAATCAGAAGAAAAGGCATTTTCTTTTTACATCGCGGATCAAAGAATGTGACAGAGCACAAGGTATAAAAGAGCGGAATGTAAGAGACATGTTGCATAAATCCATAGACAAGAAAACATTGATAGATGTGTTTCTATCTGAGTGTTGTTTGTATAATGGAAACATAAGATAGCCAGCGTAAAGGCTCATCTTGTGATGTTCGGGGCTCTTGCGCTGCTCAAGTGTGCTAAATGAAAGTGATGAAATGAAATGGTTGGTCTGGGATTAGCATCTTAAATTACAACCCCCAAAACCCATCATGTCCATATAGTAACAAACAATTAACCAGCGTTTAATTGTTTGGTCCATAAAATGTCATCAAATTCTCAGAGTCCATGATGACTTGAAATGTCTTGTTTTGTCCCACTAACACTCCAAAACTCAATGATATTCAGTTTTCTATCACAGAAGAAAACCAGAAAATATTTACATTTGAGAATCTTTTTGCCTATAATGTAAAAACCAAAGATGAATTGATTAACAAAGTTGTTGCAAATAGTCTTCTCGTTCATTTTTTGTCTATTGACTAATCAATTTATAAACTAATATTTTAGCTCTACCACATAGCTTCAAAAAAAGAGATGTGAAGGAAACCTAACAGTCAATGGATGCAAGAAAAGCATCTGCAGCATCTGTCTGCGTGCTACACCTACACATGTTGTTCCACTGAATGGAGGGCGGAGGGAGGGGTGGGCTTCAATGTCCAGCTGTAGTTTGTTAAAGGTTGACCCCGAAACTCTTTTCACGCTAAACATTTAGGCGAGGCCAGTCATACTGAACCCAGTCATGTGACCTCACTGTAAAAATAAACAACATCTGGGGATTTACAATTTACAAGCCTGTCTGTCCAGTGTGCCTGCAGTGTAAACTTTACCAGAAGAAGGGGGAGGCCTGCTCTATTTTCAATAATTCACACACTGTGGAAACATAAAATGACAATACAGGCATTCATGCAAACTCCTGATTCCTAGATCAAAGCACACAAATGGCCAGCTGAAAGCCTGCTTACTGTTGAATAATTCATACTTTACACCAGGCAGGAGAAAAGGCTCAATGGCTCCTGGCTAGCCTGCATTCTTTTTTTCTTGCCTGTGTTTGCACTGCAAAACAACAATTGAAAAAAATGTGACAGTCTACATTCAGGACTAAATATGCTTTAGACACAGCCACCTGAAATTCAAGTACAACATAATAAAGAAATTGTCTTTCACAAATAATTTTTTTGTCTTTGTGGCACATAGAAAGTGGGCCTTGTTGAGACTGAGGATATGCTGATTTTATAATTTAAAATACAAATTCTGATTTGTCCTCAGTTTGAGTTTACGTAATATTTAATATTTAATTTAATTCTGCTTTCCAACACTGTTAATCAAACTGTTAACAGTTTTTAGAAAAGAAACCTGATTCGGAACAATTTTAATAATTTTATTCTCCCAAATTTGGATTTTTTTTACGATGCCAAAAAATTTCAGATTGACATTTTTTGTTTTATTGAAGTCCTCTTATGTTAACTCCATTTGCAGAGAGTTCCTATGCATTAAGGAAAGCTTCTACACTTGTCATTTTATGTGAAGATCTCTCCTTGATTCTGCAGCACCAGTAGCACATACAGTAGCTGTGAACAGTTCTTCATGAAATCGATTTCAATCAGTGTCACCAACCCTTCTGACATTTGAAATTCATTTAACATCTTACAATATGTTTGTTGGCTGTTCATTAGCAGGCAATTTCAGTGTCTACTAAACAACAGAAATCAAGATTATTCTCCCAGAGGGGATCCTGAACCTGCTGTCAAGTGGACCACAAACAGCATCAGTGAATAAATACTGAGCTTGGTAGAGAGGGATTTTACACTAATGTGATGTAAAAAGAAATTTTGTGAAACCTTGTAGAATATGATGCAACTAAGATATGCGCCTCTGATATTTGACTAAAATGTGCACAGCAGAAGTTCCAGTGTCTCTACAGATACATGTATTAAAGTGACATACAGTGAAACAGGAGTAATAATAATATCAACAAAAAGTTGTGCATTTACAGGTTTAAAAAAATAAACGCTGCTTTTGAATGTTTTAGAGATTTTAGTATCTCAATTGATCCTAACTTATGAGATCTATAAGCTTCTGCAAATCATAAAAGCTGGGAGATTTCCATCCATATGTAATGAGTATAAAAGATACATTACTTAAAGTGTTTGACAGCTTAACACATTAATAAATGAAATGTATAGACAAAGTGAGAGGGCTGAGGAAATTAACTCTTTATGGGGTGTTCTTGTCACTCAAAACAGCAGGAAGAGGATTAAATATTTATAGTGTGACCCCTGAGCAGATCTGTGCTGTTAAGCAGCTGGAGGAGCCCTCCACCTAGCCGGACTGAACTCTCCTCTGAATCTCAATGACTCTCGAGGATCTGCGACATATGAATGGCACTCCAGCAGCAGCCCCACAAAGAGATGGTGGCCCAACTTTCTCTAGACTGTCCCCAAGTAGCTGATTCCTCATTCAGTTAGAAATCTAATTTGGCCCTCAGCATCCTTTCTCCAAGGAACCTGGGACAAGCTCCCTCTGTTGTGAATAACAATGGGGTGTACTGTCACAGTCCACTGTGGACCAACCTCAGAGATACCACACCCAGAAATGACTTCCCATTATTTCACAGAAGACCTTCAGAGTTGAAATCAACTTTTTATGAACTAAACTCTACAACCACGACAACACAGAGCAAGAAGTTGAATAAATATGTATCTTCAGACATACTTTTTGTACAGCTGCTGTCTTCTTGTTTCTGCTATTCTGCCTCTCCTCTGCCACCCACACCTCATCCCCGACCCACCCCCCACCTAAGAAGAACCATTTAAAAAGGAATATTAAAACATCAATTTGCTGTAACTAACAATTATTTTCATTATCGATTAACCTCAGGATTGTTTTCGTTGATTAATAAATGAATTGTTAGGACTATAAAATGTCTTAAAATAGTAAAAAATGACAATTTTCTAAAGCCCAAGATGATGTTTTCAAATGGCTTATTTTGTCCAACCAACAGCTCAAACGCTACATAGAGCTGGGCGATATATTTTAATTAATTTGATTAATTAAAATGTTTGTTTTTGCACAATGTGTAAAATGTAAACATCGTCAAAGTTGAGTTATTACAACATGCAATAAAAGTATTTCAGTCAAAAAGTAGACATAGATAATAGCTGGCTACAGTAACTCTTGAGCCACAACAATGGTAAATTGTGACATGAATAGTTGCACTATATGCACACCCGCCGCAGTTTACTGCCGTGACTCCAGGCGTCTCCAGACTTCAGCTAGCTAGCTGACTCTGGCTGTCTCGTAGTGAAT
The DNA here is from genome assembly GCF_020085105.1 of Siniperca chuatsi. Classification (NCBI taxonomy): domain Eukaryota; kingdom Metazoa; phylum Chordata; class Actinopteri; order Centrarchiformes; family Sinipercidae; genus Siniperca; species Siniperca chuatsi. The sequence continues at coordinate 16,801,235 of NC_058042.1, forward strand.
CTAATGGTCACATCTACGAGAGGAGGAGTCTGGAAAAAGACTGCACAATATTCTGCCTGCTTAGTTTGTGTTTGTAGAGTGTTATTTCTTGTTACGAGAAGTGAAGCCATGGGAGTCTGCATAACAATGTGCCAATTCTACTTTATTCAGTCTGTCCCTGCAATGTAGCCGGGTAGCTAACGCTAGCTAACAGCTGTCTGCAGATATCGGGTTGGTGTCTTATCGTAGAGACCTAAAAACTGGATGTTTCAATCATGTTTTAATCTTCCTGCATTTCAGAAATTCAGAAATTAAATAAAAAATATCAAAATTGTGAATCATCGCCAAGCTTGAAAAAAAAAAAATTGAGAATTTACTTTTTGGCCTCATTAATATTTAATTTATTATCACATAAGTCAAAGAAAAAAATCGATTATTAAAATAGTTGCTGATGAATTTTCTGTTGAGGCTAGTTGATTAAACATTTCAGCTCTAGATCACAGATCACATTTGTCTTTTGTAATTTTAAATGCTGAGGTTCATCATGTAAAAAGCATCTGTCCTCTCTCTACCTGATGGTAACAGAGTTTATGTGACGTAGGTATGGCAAGCTGCTACATAAGCCAATAAGTAATGCTACATACTCGTAGGCTGCCACATAAGACCAATAGTTACCATTTGAAAATGACTTCCCTTCATCCTTCTTTCTTTCATCTGTCTTTTGACAATTTGGCTGCATGTTATGTCAATTATCAGTCACAATTGTGGGCCTGGCAAAATCCAAGGATGACATCTGTAATAGTAATGACACCCTGTTTTGGCCAGATGGAAAAAGAGTGCAATCATCTTCTGTCCTGATAATAGTGTGATTCAGTGTAGTTATTTGTAAAATGCATTTATACCCTCAAACTCTGGAACAACTGTGTTCAAGCATTAGTCAGTTCAACTCGAAATATTAGAGCCACTACAGGGCTTCTTGTTACTTGTTTTTTTTTTTTTTTTTTTAAAAACAGCAAAGCCCTCCACCACTCTGTCAATTTTAAGAGCCAGAACAGTGCCTAAAACAGAAATGTACAAGAGAATGAGACTTTCCAATAAAAGGAAAGTTGGAGTCGTCTTCTCTAAACACAACATATTTTAGGTTTACATTGCATTCTGCTTATCCCAGTGAAGAAACTGTTTTATCCTGACATTCCTACAATGGATTACACCCTGTATGATTTTTGAACATCAGTTTAAATGGTGAGTGTAAACAGAAGCCTTTGCTCTTCAGTTCTGAGCGACTGACACCAGAACCTGACCTTTACGGTTGATGATTTAGATAGAAATGCTGTGTTATCACAGTTGTGCTGGAAATATTTAAAGGCCCTGAAAACCTGTAATCTCAGGCTCTTACTATTAGCAATGCGCTCCTACATGAACACATACTCTTTGGCCAAATTTGTGAGGATTTTGGTTATTTCAATAATAATTATTTTCATAATCAATTAATCTGGAGATCCTTGATTAATCATTTGGTTGATATATTTTCAGAAAATTGTGAAAAATGTTTGTTATAATTCCCTGCAGCCCAAATGTCTTGTTTTATTTGACCGGCAGTCCAACACCCACAGATAATCAGTTTACCATTGTGTAAGACAAAGAAAAGCAACTAATTATCACATATGTAAAGCTGGAACCAGCAAATGTTTGGCTTTTTTGCTTGAAAAATGACTAAAGCGATTAATCGCTTATCAAAAAAGTTGCAGATTAATTTTCTCGAAACATCTCTTGGCTTTTAGTCATCTTAATTGTGCTAAAATTATTAATGAAGATAATAAAGTTCATCTTACAGCCATCAGATACAAAATAAGAAAAAACAAATCTTTAAATAAAGCTTTAAACTTATTTCTAAAAATTATCAAGTAGTCCTTCAGCAGTGTTTTAATCCAAAGAGGGTGAACTATAAATAACAATTTCATCAGTGCATTAAAACAAGTTACAAAATCAATTTAGAATAAAATAAAAAGAGAATTACCAGGCAAATCCATACCACAGATGAATGTTACATGGCTTGTTTTTTCATCTTTCTAAATTTCCATGATAACGGTACAGTGGTAATCTTAAGTAAGTGCATGCAAACACAAAGTCTTCTCATTGAATTCACTAGCAACGCCTTGTATGCACCTGTGTAACATAAACAGAGACTAATTTAAGAAATGGCATAAACAATTTAACTGGCTTGGTTGCATCCTTTGAGTGGCAAGAACAATACTTTACTGCTCTGCTCCACTTATTTTCTTTTCCTCTTTTTAAAAGCATCCATTTCCTGTAACAGCACTTTTTTTTTTCTAATGCAGGCACAACCACAGTCACATCTGGCCCAGCACTCTGCCATGAGACGGCGCTGGGCCTGGCCGAGATTCAGTCGGCAGATCGCCTACATGTGTGGCTTCTACCACTCGACTGTCTCTCTCTGTTCTGTGAGGCTGCCCTCTCAGGCCCTGCAGAGAGTACACATGTGACGCTGCCCGGACTGTAAGGACAGATCTATCATTAACCCTTCATTCAATTCTTCATTTTTTTTAAATCAACACTTATTACAATATGATTAAACAGTGCTTATATTGGAAATGTTTTTAGTGCAATAGGCTGGAGATGATCAAAAGTAACATTTATGACCTAGTAATTACAGGAACATGCCTATGACATCTGTATATCTTGTGTAATTTAATGTAAATAATTTTGTTCCATGCTAGATTATAGTTTAAGATGCTTCATAGCCATTTCGGAAACAGAAAATTATTCAGTGTTCTTTCTTAAAATATTGTGACACTACAAATTCGAGCTGAACAAATAGCTGATTATTGATTACCCTTTTCAAGCAAAAATGCCACATTCGATGGTTCTAGCTCTTCAAATGTGAGAATTAGCAGCTTTTCCCTGGTCTAACATTATTGTAAAACAAATATGTTTGGGTTTTGGACTGTTGATCAGACAAAACAAAACATTTGATAACATTCTAAGAAATGTGTTGGGCATTGTTCATTGTTCAAGGAATCTTTCTGCAATCATTTCTAATTTTTTTAATAAACATTTGATTTAGTCTGTTGGTACAAATCTTTCTATTTGGTTTCTTCCACTTTAAAGTAATGTAGACCACAGCCCAGTATGTGTTTGTTTCTGTGTGTGTGTGTGTGTGTGTGTGTGTGTGTGTGTGTGTGTGTGTGTGTGTGTGTGTGTGTGTGTGTGTGTGTGTGTGTGTGGTGGGCCAACACAATGGCCCCAGCTTTCCTGTCATCCGTGATAGATGACTCAAGGGTCTCAGGCAGACATTAGCATCACAATAGACTAAACCAACAATATGAAGGCATTCGTCCCAGGTTTTGGGAATAGCATGCAGGGGCAGGAAGCCCTTTACTTCCAATATCAATGGGAAACCACCGCTTGCCAAGTGGAGGAAAACCTGTGACTTGTGGCTTGAAAGAAAATTGACAGTGTCCTTTTTGGAGGGAAAACACTGTGCTATCAGTTTAGCATTATGTTAGCCCTGGCAGAGAGGTCAAAGACTATGCTGAAGACTAGGTTCCTGTGTGATGAATAATTTCATGGGAATAAATCACGCATAACTGCTGTGGTGAGAACATATGTCTGTTATGTAAGCTTAAACAATTACAACTAAATAGAAAAAGTCAGCAGCTGGCCAGAACCTGCAGGTGTTTCCTGAGGTGCAGCACCAAGATCTAATATTTTTAGCACTTTTTTACAGGTTTTTTCTCTCTGTTTGGTAATAATGCAGGTCAGAGCTACTGAGCACTCAGGCCCCTTCAGCAGTGAAATCTCTTGTGGAAGTCAGAAGATAATGTCTGCTGATCATAACATCTGACTCAAGTCCACTATCTGCTTGTTAAAAGTGCATTAACTTCTTGTATTTATGGACCCTCGGACTGGAAGCATGGGTCCATAAGAAAGACTTCAAGGCCAGACGTCGCATGCGTGACGCCACGCTGATCACAAACACTAAAGCTATTCTCTGAGACACAATAGAAATCCCTCCTCCTACACACACACACACACACTCTCTCTCTCTCTCTCTCACACACACACACACACACACACACAAAAAACACAAACTATCCCAATGCCTGCGGGCTAAAACAGAAAGGTTCAAGCCCACATATCTTTCATTTAACTGGCTCTGCATTTATGTATCATGTATTTGATCAGTCCCTAAATATGTAAATATAATAACCAGGAAGTATACCATACACACATAAATATAATGTTTCATTGTTGTTGTTGTATGTGTGGTGATGTATTTTTGACGTATTTGGCTTTGAATATATGATTTCACACTTTTTTGATTCAGCGTAAGGTTGATTATTATGGTAACATTTAAACATGCTCTAATTTACACAGTCTTTTTAATGTCTTGTAAAATTCTCACAGGCTCTTTCAGTTCTGGCCTCACATGCTCATGGGTGTTCCTCCCATATCCACAGGAAACAACTCTATTCAGTCCTCATTTGGACAAGAATAGCAGGGACATAAAAACAAGAAAGCCTAAAATTAAGAGCAGTTCATTTATTTCAAAGCCTGAGAACTTCTGAACCGAAGATAAATGGAAGCAAGACGCTGAGTGAGGTTTTCTGTGAATCTTATTTTTAACTTTGGCAATATGAATATTTGCCATACATTGTGATTTTAACACTGCTTAGGGTTTTTATTCTTTGTCATACATGCTTTTATTTGCACAGAAGGCCACTGTCATTTAGTCTAATAGTACTGAACTGGTACTGGTATCTTTCTGGTGAACAGAGAGCTTTTTCAGTACTCAAATACAAAACAGTACTAAAGAGCACAAATCTGATCAGCTGCAATATCTTCAAATTCATTTACCAAATTTTTCCACTGGCCAAGTTTCCATCCAAATTTAGCACAAATTTTAAACAAAATTCTAGAAAATTGGCAAAAGAAAATGCTAATTAATAGTCATTTCCATCCACTACTGTTATGTGAATAACTATTAATAACTTATCTGATTCTCCTGTCGGGTGCCATCAAAACACTGCAGAAGAGGGCGCAATGAAATGACAGTTAAAAGAGCGCCAAACAAACTAAAACGATTTGGAGAACGTGATGGAAATATAACATTTATGTTAGTTTCATGTATAAATTGGAGCAACGTTACAGTCTCCTCCTCGTCTGCCACGTTTTTTCATCTCTTCAGTGGAGCAGAAGTTTCAGTGGATGTTTAAGTCACACTCTTACTGTATGTCATGATTTATTCATCAAGTTTGTTTCCATTGCACTTTGTCACAATTTGCTTTTGTTGATACACCAACTTTTCCACCTCAGCCAAGTGTAAAAACCTTTCTGCATTATTCGAATTTCCAGCATTTCCACTCAGGTTTTTTTAAATTGAAAATGTGCACAAAAAGGTAGATAGAAACACACTTACTGCGACCTGCAACTCAGGGTTTAAAAATCCAGCCACGGCAAAATTAAGTTCTCTATATAATGCAGTGTGCAACTGTAATTAACAGCTCTTTAAAAATCCATTTTTTCTCTGGACACCAAAAGAAATCAATACTTAACTTCAAATGACCTTATTGAGCTGGATAAAAGGCTTTATTGCAGGGGCTGGGTCAGGAGCGGTTGAGCTAATGTGTTAGTTGAACAGTGGGGGATTAAAGGTGAGGTGTTCTCTCAAAATCTTACAAGACATCACAAAGCAGCAGGTCACTAACCTGAGCCTTCCTGGAGACACTGAGAGGATTACAGCAGCCAACCTCTGCTGAACTGTGCTTGTATTCAGACGGGGCTGAGGAGGCAAAGACAGCCTCTTTATCACTCAGCAGGTCCAGCCCATTCTATTTCCTCTCTCCCCAGTCTACGTCTCTCAAACAAGGCCAGAACTGAAGCCTGCTAGTCCCAACTCTGTGCAATATACTCACAGGGGACCAATTTGCACAGGCAGCCCTTGTCTGAATCACTCTATCAATTAGGAGCCGCTGTGTTTATCATCACATACATTATTGTAGAGACTGGCCTGGTCATTGTGTTGAGGTGTGCCTCTCAGGAGAGGGAAAGGGATGAAATAAATGGCCAGGGGAGAGAAGCCACAGTTGGACAGGCTGCTGGACTAATCTGAAAGGACGGCTGTAATTATGAGTCTCCCGAGGAACTGGCTGTGTGGCAAGTCCAATGTGTGAACATGGCGCTAACAGTCAGGAAGGTGCACTGCCCCCCTTCTCCACAACAAAGTAAGACACACACAGAGTCAAATCAATATTTTCAATCTCTCAGGATCAATTCAGCATCTGAGCACAAAGGAAGACATGTTGGCTGTGACCAATATGTATAAATGAAAAGTCAAACTTTGTGGTCGTGATTCTGTCTCACGTTCTTTTGTAATCATGAGCACAAGCTGAGGGAGTCTTGACTGAAAGCTGAACTTGAATCCAAGTTTGGAAAGAGGAAAGGTCACAAATAGTTAATGGAAATTCCCCTGATAGTCACGACATAATAAACATGCACTTACTATTATATTGCAAGGATAATAATAGGATAGGTCACATATGATATTAGGGTCAGACCATAACACAGCATTGAGTATGATAATTTTATAGCTGTGGCTACAGTCTGTCTTTGTTTTTCCAGGGATGTTGTTCAGTGTTGAGAGACCTTTCTTTATTCCATAAACAGCAAAGAAAGAGATGACGGTCTCTGTTAGCAGTGGAGTGTAGTCCCTGTGCTCTGGATGAGAGAATAACACTGGCATTCAGATTCCATTCATATGTTGATTACACAAAATGGTCCCATCAGTACGAGATGATCTCATCAGAATAAAAGTGTTTCATCAATGGAATATGATGTAATCAGCATCAAACAGATTATTTCTTGAAGAGAGCACAAAAGTGACACTGCATCTTTAAGAAGCCCACAGTCTCACTGTGTTTTAGTCAAACAAAAGCAGCCAATTGGGAACGTGCAACCTGAAACCAGAGGCCCGCCTCAGAGGGCCTCACACAGACCTCAGAGCAGGGACACACCCATGTGCTCCTGATTCAGGCAGGCAGAGAGCCATGGCCTGCTATCCAACCATTCACTGCAAACACTTCCACACAGACTGACGGAAAATCACAAACACAGACACACTGATCATTTTGCCTGGTTTCTTTCAGAGGCAGTTCTGGAAATACATGCAATAAAAATAAATAAAAATCTACTGGGATGAAATTTCTAATATATTGAAACATAGTCAATAATGTTAATTTGGGCAACACGTGCATTCAGCAAAATATTTAGGTTGATACAGTACACCATTGATTGTGAATGCAATTTCCACTACTGGTCTCCAACTGGTGTCCAATGTGCAAAACAAAACACAGAATCTCTGGCTCAGAAAGTCATCTCTTATCGAATCCTTTCCCGGTAACATCTCATCACAGTCTGGTCAGCATCAGTACTGCTTACACCTTGAGTTCCCCTATCACCATCGTTTATGGTGAGCAACCCTGTGAGGCGTGAACCCCAGACAACATGAGGCTGGGGGCAGGAGATGGGAATCTCACACACAAGTCACATGTTATGCTTGGTCACCACAACATGGGCATGACTTATACAGACAGACTGCCATGAAATAATATGCACTTCAAAATCAATTCCGCTGCTCAGCAACAGAGGAGCTCTAAATGTAGATCCATTTTGGGGCTGAGTCTCATTAATTGCACATTCTCAGAGCCACAGAAACACACATGGGTCTTAAGCTAAAGACATGTAGGAATTGAATCAAACAAAACAACTACAGTGAAATCAACTAATCAATTGTTATTGGGATATTTCTGTCGGCTGTTGTCCAAACATTCTGACTAGTGTCTACTGGGCATTTTAGATCCATGTGTGCAAGTCATTTGCTGTGCAGTACAACAGGTGCAGGACTATCAGCTACATTTTTGTTTAAAGAGGCATGAAAAGATCACATAAAAATATATACTATTTGAAGTGCGTGTGCCTTTGAGACCTGAATAATGCCCCATACCAAATTAAAGAGTGATTCACACCACTGGAGAGACAGGAAGACAATCTGATACACCTTTCATGCTTTGTGTATGATGCTCTCTAGTGAACATGCTCTCAAATGATGTGGACCATTCATATGAGACCGCGGTCACTGGTTAATCTCTGGAAGTCTGCAACTGTAGTTTCCATACACATCACTGCTAAATGGCAGAATTACGTAGATTTACATGACAAAATCAGACAAAATAAAATTGAATTTCTGTTTAGTTTCAGTTTTCTCACATGCTCTCTCACTCAGTCTCTTTGTCTCTCTCTTCTCATTTTTAGATTAGCCAGGTAGTCGGTTACATAATCTTAATTAAAGATTAATATCAATAACATTAACCAAAATTCCTATCCATAATAGAAACACCTGTTGAGTAAAGCAGTGTGTTGGGCCTCACCACATGAGGCCTGCATGTAAAACAAAAAACCTGAACTAGTAGAAATGGCACCAAACCCCCTCAGGTCCGTTAAGTCCCACCTGAGTGCAAGATTTACCCCGTCTTTCCACTGTAACTCTGGTTACTACAGGAGGCGCCCAACGTTGAACTTTTATTTCTCCAAGGAAGGTCAAAAAGGGACAGTTCACCCCAAAATCAAAAATACATATTTTTCCTCTTACCTGTAGTGCTCTTTATCCATCTAGATTGTTTTGGTGTGAGCTGCCAAGTTTTGTCTGCATTGTTTTGAATATAATGAGGCTATATGGCACTCAGCTTGTGGTGCTCAAAGCGCCTAAAAAATAAATTTGAAATATTTAAGAGCAACGTCTATTTCCAGAAATTATTACCCGGTTACTCAAGATAATCCACAGACCTTATTGTGAGCAGTTGCATGTAGGAACTATCGGTAGAAAGAAAATAAATAGTTCTTACATAAAACTGCTCACAACAAGGTGTGATAACGTGGTAGCATAACTAGTTACGCTCTACGCCAGTGCTCGGATTGACCCTTCAATGTCCACCATCATTAATGTAAGATAGTACTTTAAATATCAGCATTTTTAAGTGGACAGCCACCTTTTGAGACTGTTTTTCAAGTTTGGTTATTGGTCCCTGATCCCATGGTGAGGCCCCGTAATTATTAACCTATATTAAGAATTTTATTACTAGTCATAAATATCTTTGATATTTTGCTAATAACCAAACCTGCCCTACCTGAATCCCAACAAGTGTCTGACATGTGTTCCACCCTGTTTGGGAGAAGAGTTACAAAACCAGGTCGATTCGTGCCTGTTGACCCATTCGCATCAACCACAGGCGCATGTGTCAGGTTGAAATAGTATAAGACATCTCCATGGCGACGCATGATGAATAAATAACCAGTTTGTCACAACCCAATCCTAAAATCTTGAATCCTGTTTCAAAATGACTTCCTCCTTCCCTCATCATACCTGCATCGATACTATTTACACATTCGACAGTTACTCCTTTTGAGAAAGACATAAAATAATTGGACTTTTTTCACTACCATGTATGTGAAAACACGGTAGTCTTACACTGACAATGGCAGGGGGACAAATGAAGGATTATTCTTGAGGTGTGTGATGCCTCTCTTGCAATGACGTTCCTCACACTCCATTCTGAGTGAATGTAGGTGACTCGGGGAGCCTGAGCTGATCCCAGAATTCCTCATTATCCGCCCAGCAGGGTGGATCAGGTCCGCTCGCTCTGTCTCAGAGCATGCTCGGCCCGGTGAGATGAGCCCCAGAGGAGCACAGTGCTGGGCCATCGGGGGCAAGCCAGGTCTGCTCATTATATCTAACTCATCCTTGGCATCTCTGCAAACCAAGTGCCACTTAGTTCCCACAGGAGGGGTCTGGGCTGGATCACTGACGAGATGGCAGAGCAAACAGTAGAGTGGTAATGGGAAAAGCTTTACATCAAAAGACACGTGTGGACAGAGGCATAGTGTCCAGCAGTCCACCTACAAGGTGGATACAGGGATATTTCGCTTATTTGGGGAGGGCATTTCTTATTTTCAGGAAAAATGTGCAATTAATGATATGATGCTAATATTTATACAAACCAGATTTATACCAGATATAATGACACAGGCATAAAAAGTAACTTGAAATTCCCAAGAAAGGTGAATATGACTCCGCTGTAAGTGTCTGAAAAAGTCAGATGTCGGTGGCATCAAATACAACTGATGACCTAGCCTCTTCAGCAGCAAAAACAAGGAAAACACTATGTGGGTGTGGTATAGCCTACAAGTAGAGTGCGTATTTATTTATTTCTGAGTAGATGGAATAAAAATCCGTTCTTCCCTTTTTTCCCCCCAACAGTAACTGAGAAAAATTCACCAATGTCATTTAGCTTTTGGGGCAAGTGCAAATACATAACTCAATGAATAAACATACAATTTGAGTGAAGCGTGTTGTTTCATTTATCAACTCTATTTCTGGGATAAACGAATGCAGCCTAGCACAGCAGGTGAATTATGCAAGTGCAGAGTCTTAGGCTTTTCGCTAGGGGCCAGTGCCCTCTATTTCCTTTTACTTTTTAAAATATTCTCTTAAGTAAACTCTGGGGCCATGGAAAGTGCCGGGTGATGCAATCTATGCAGATGTGGTGTCTTCCATTGCCTCAGAGAATGGGCACAGCGCCAGCCAACACTGGTCTCAGCACATCCGAAACACTTCAGGTAAACACCACAATAAGCTAAGAAGCAGAAATTAGAAATTGTTTTGTACTGCAACACAGTTGCTATAGAGACTGTTGCTAATTAACTGCACTCTATCCCAGGATAACAAAGGGCTTAAGGGCACTCAGGGCGGCTCCTCATGTGATGAGCTCTGTGTATGGAACACTATGTCATCCCCAGGGTCTCAACTACAAAATACCTGTCTCCTTGTAGCAAACTTTCATCTCAAATGCCATGAGAGGTTTTGTGTGGTAACTGTCAGTGGCTGTTATGAACCCTGTGGACCAGGATTACAGCAACATATCAGCCTCACCATGGTTAGCTGAACCCTTCCCCTCTTAAAAGACAAATCACTGGATGTTTTAGACAAATCTATTCCTTGTAGTAGCATGAAGGACCACTTCATTGGTTACTTAACATCTCTGATGATAATCCAAAGAAGTGCACTGTTAGCAAGGAGCACTGCACAAATGGAAACCTGAGGCATCCTACAAAGAATACATATTGACATGGCAAAGGGAGCATCTTTGTTTTTATAGGGGGCATGCAGCCAGGGTTTGGATTTCATTTAATATTTTTCCAATTTAGTTCTCTAAATAGTAAAGCTGCCTTTATACACTTGACTGTTTTTTTATTTCTTACAACAATACATCTCATACTCCTGGACAGGATAGGTGTGAGATTTGTATTGGTTCACCTGTCAGACATGGTGGCTCAGATGAAGCAAAATATTAATAATAAAATCTATGACACTGAGCATTAAAATGCAACCATTTTTTCCCTACATCATAAATACATTATACAACAAAATGTATTTTGCAATTAAGAACTGAATACTCATTTTTACTATTACAATATTTTCACACATTTCATCAATCACATGCTGCAGTGAGAATGGGGAAGACGTTACAGGGAGGTACTTGAGGGTGAAATAGGAAAAACAAAACCATTTGAATTGAACAGAACTTGTAAGACTGCCTTCACATAATATTGACCTGCAGATAGCAGACGTGATTTTGTTGGTTGCTTATTTTGACACAAAGAGGTATAAGGATATAGACAGCTGAAGCAATATTGTTAAGCATTTTGTAAGATTTGTTTACAAAACTGTAAACATATGTTTGAGGAATAAGAGAAAAAAGGAATGGAGTCACATTCCAAGCATTCCTCAAAAGAGTTTGTTTTTTACACTGAAGTAATCAAACTAGCCACTCCCTACAGCTAAGGCCTTACTGTCTATGATTTATGTGATATAGCTACAAAATATTTCTAACTTCAGAGTGAATGTAGGCATCAGCACTGTCCTGCTAGATTGTCCTGATGTCCAGTGCCCTACTATTTACGCGTGACTGTGTGTATATACATACACTGTAATAAGCCGTAACACCATCCAAAATTCATTGTATTGTTACTTATCTAATTTTAGATTCTGCTCTAATAATAAACTATAACAAATAAAAATCTATTCAAAATAAAATGCGGTTGCTTTCTTTCTTCAAGAAGGACCCGTGGCACCGTCGATGCCTTCCTAGCTTTGGGGGGCTGTCACCGTTCATGGCATGATAGGATTGGCACTGAGATGCAGCACAGTTGCAGGGCTGAACAACAAGCTCTGTCCCCAGAAAAAGCAGACACACATGATACCAATCTGTCTTCTGTTACAAGTCCAACAAACTCTGATATGTTAAGAAAGAGGACTGCATCCATAATTCTACTTTTAATCTAAAAAAGAAAAAGAAACATCATAAAATGTACCTCCCCTGTCTTTCTACAGCTCTTTACACAGACAACAGCTGAACTGTATCTTTTCAGTTTGCACACTGGGAGATGTAAGAAAATTATTTTACTATTGTGTCAAACTGTTCTGACTCAGTAATGGTAGGAAAGACAGCCCAATGATTCAGCTACTGGTGAGACAATGTGTAACCAGATACAGAGCACATCTGGCACGACAAAACTCTATTCAACACTACAGTTGTCTTTTCAGCAGATTTTAAGGTAGATTCAACATCGCAAAAACAAAACCTTTCTTTGGGTTTGTTATTGGGGTTTTAAATCTATCTTAAAACAACAATCTTTTTACAGTCCAGAGAAAGACAATTTGAACGACAACATTTTTTCAGTTTGTGAATTATTTCTTTTTGTCTATAAGCCATTTTCATGAGGTAGATTTCAGTGGGTTGTCTTTTGCCTCAGTTGTTAAATCTATGCCAGTTACAATAATTATCATCTGTTTATCTAATTTGATTGTAAGATTTTAAAGAGAAGTACCTACAACCTACATTTAAAAAGGTCTTGCATTTTAGTATCTGTAAATGTAAAAGTCAACAAGTATGTGTCACGCTGAATGTCTACTTGAATAAAATATATATGTAAAAGATTACTGAACATTTTTAATGTCACAGTAAACCAGAAAGGTGAACATTTATCAAATTGAGGATGTCCGTTGAGTAACAGCAAGGCCTGCACTTAACACTGTTAATTTATAACTCTGAATTGTCATGCTTTAATCCACAGCAGAGGGACGGCTTCTCTGGCAGCCTCGCTCTGTATGGGGACAAGGGAATTGGAGGAAGAGCCAGTGGGGAGGGTCCTGTTGTCTGAGACCACATCTTTGTAGTGGCAGCTGAGGGGTTTCACTGCAACTCCTAGAATTTACATTTTGCTTGGCCGGAGGGGTCACATGACAGCTGCAAGCGAATGCTCTGAGGGGCTTTCTGCTTTCACTTGACACTGACAGGCTGTGAGACGGTCCAACACCACAGAGAGAAAATATTCCCTCTTTCCATGACATCACCCAGCCAGGAATGGGGGGAAATGGAGGGAGGAGAGGAGGCACAGCTGGTGACAGCCGCAGTACCATCTGCTACTGACTAGTAGTTCATGCTGCTTTACTTATAAACTTGCACTTCTGTGAACCAGAGTAGCGGCTGTATGGTCACCATCACAGAGCACATCACTGATAAATTTGACACGGACAGCCTAATAATATTACATTATTCGGCAGAGCCGTATTGATGCATTTTTTTCCTTTTTTAAAAAGGAATAGCGTGACATTTTGGAAAATATGCGTATTCACTTTTTGTCCGAAATTTAAATATTAAATTTAAACGTTAAATATAAAACTGCAGCAAGTAAAAAAAAAAAAAAGACAGGTTGTGGTCTTAAGGGAGGTTATGTGCATGTCTCTTTCTTGGCTGAGCCCAGTTTCTTCCTGGAGGCCAAGAAATAGTCCCACACACAACCCCCTGTAAAACCACAACTTGCCGTTTTTACACTTTATTTTCTTTGTAACAAACAAGACATAACATAACATGTTAATTATGGAGCTTTAGAGGTGCTGGTAGACAGATTTTCTTACCTTTGGACAGAGCCAGACTAGTCTTTATGCTAAGCTAACCGGCTGTTGGTACTAGCTTCATATATAAGGACAGACGTCAGAGTGGTGTCGATATTCTCATCTAGCTCTCGGCAAGAAAGCAAATAGGCGTATTCCCCAAAATGTCAAACTATTCCTTTAAGCTCCTTCAGTTCTCACTTATTAGAAAAACATGCAACTGCACAGATAACGCTTGGGTTAAAACTCACACTTACACATACACACATCTGTACTCACCATACATCTTTCCCTCATCAGAGAGGATGATCTTCCTGCGTCCACAAGGAGGATAGATGGCCAGGGCCTCCTGGAAGCTCTGTTCAATATCAGGGCTCCACACCCCCTCGGCATCATTGTCTATGGGCTTGTCTGCCGAGTCGCTCATCCTCTCCATGTCCTCGGCAGGGCTCTCGCTGCCGCTCCAGCTGCTGGGATCAATCGTGGCGGTTGGGCTCTCCAAGCTGAAGCCTGGAGCAGACTAGGGAGAGACCTGGAATTCCCAAATAAACAAACACAACCAAACGGTCACACTCCACAACAGAACAGCAGACATCTACTTCCAAAAAAACAACACAGTACACAGAGTTAGTTGAGAGCACAATATGGAGCTGAAGCAGCCAAACAAGCCTGGACATCGCCAAGAATGTTGTTGACTTGATTTACAATGGATGTTGTGGGTTTAAACAATTGAAGATTTTCTCTCATGGACTTGTTGCACTTTCTTCTTATGAAATGACAGGACAACAGTTACATTTAAACCTTGTTTAGAGATCAGATAAATGCTTCAGACTATGATGGGATAGGTACCCCATGCCTGAAAGACATTATAAAAATGGAGCGATTAGTAGGTGGTCCACTGGACTTATGTAAAATTTGTATATAGCCTATATAGATTTGTATTTTGAAATTCATTGTTCTACCCTCATTTAGCACCTGTGCAGGTGCTTTCAGCATTTTTACAAGCTGTAACAAGTAGGCTACACCAACAGAATTGTCACACTGAACTTCCTAATTTGATTCCTGGAGCGCTAAACCTGGGTGGGAAAATGAGAGAGCAGCATTTGACACTCCCTCTCATTACCACCACTGCTGAGTTGCCCTTGGGCCAACGCACTTAGTCCCAAAGTCTTCAATAGCCAACAGGTAAGATCGTGGTTAAATGTGTGTAACTGTGATTGTTAAGCAAGACATTTCTTCAAAAAAAATCATTCATGTTCAGCAAAACTATGCTGCATAAACAAAAGTAGCAACAAAAAAAAGCATTGTGGCACAGCCACAGCAGTCACACCATGATGGCATATAGAAAGCAGACACTCAAGCCAAACAGAGAAGCCAGGGGAGAAAGAAGACCCCAAAAAAAAGCTGGAGACCTGCAGGCATCAAAAGAAAACTACTGTTTACAGACTATGGCACAATCTAGGAACAAGCCCCCTTTGTGCATCTTACCAAGCTGCTCACACAGCTGGAGAAAGTCTTATCTCACCAGCAGCTATTGACAAGAGCAACAAGCTCCTAGGTGAATCTGCAGCTAATAAGCTGAGGACTGCATCTGGAGTAGAATGTGTTGCATGTCCAGTAACATAAAAAACAGCAGACTATCCCACATATTATGGGAAATGACTATTGCACACTACATCTTCATGAGCTGATGTGACTAATCATGGCATTTTACTGGGCACCAGCGAAGCATGTGTGTGATAAAATGAGATTCAGCAGTGTTGCGGTCGGTATACACTGTGTGGCCTTTATGAATGGAAAGCATTCTGCACATAGTGGCATTAGCAGCCACAGAGTCCAACCCAGGACTTCAAGACATTTTGAAAGAGTTTATTAAGGTGGTGAAATTACATAAGAAAGTGCAGTGAGAACATAGATCATTTATCATGTAGAGGTTGAGTTTGTACTTTGAGTACCATATGTATGGCTGGAGGGGTGGATAAAGTCCAAAAATGGACACAACCAGCAGTTGTGCATGCGGTTCTGTTTATAGTTAATTGGGTATGTACATAGGTGGACATGTTCATACATGGTTGTCGCTGTGTACGGTCCAGTCTGCATGTACAGTCTGCACGGTCATAAATTTTAGTCTGCACATAGACTGTCTGCGTGGACCCCCGCGGGCATGGGCAGATGACGAAATTTATGTTACGCAGGCCTCACAGCCACGCAGATGAAGAAACTATAAATTGGATTTAACAAGGGAATAAAGTGCATTATAGTCATACTATAAAAAATACAGAATGTAAAATGTAAAGGTTTTCTCTCAGAACTTGCCAGTTCTTCATTTGTTTGTCATATGGGTTTTGCAAATACTGATGAGCAGCTAACACCTTGAACGTGTCCATGCAAGGAAAAGGACGCAGTTCAAGCAAACTGGTAAACTCAAAGCATGTAAGACAAACTGTCTTAATTATGAGTAAATAAATAATGTATGCAGGGGACTTAATGTTTTAAAAAAGCTTGCTCTCAGGCACAGCATCTGAACAAAAGAAAACATGGAAGAATTCAATGAAGGCGCATCTTCTGAAAGGCAGGTTCTCTGGTCAGTTCCCAGAGGGAAGAGGCAAAGCAACAAGTGGATAATCACTTTCCTCGCTAGAGAGGAAATTCTCTGACAGGCTGTATATAGCAGATTTGTTTCAGCTGCTTTTTTCATTGTCCAACGCAGCTGTCTATACTGTAACTGCTCCTGCTTCACTTACACTGTGCGACCTGAAGTGTTATTTCAGGCTTCATGTCTATTTTTTCACCTAAACACAATAAGTACATGATTGTATATTGGATTGTGAGCTTTATCAAATGTTTGTAAGTGCATGACAGTACTGTGGCGGAACGAATCCAGTGTACATGCTGACGGTGGACAATGTATCAGGTAGGCTCACCACACGACTGGTGTAAAATTAAGTGACACTGTCCTTTGTTTTGTTACATGCAAATAGTCACTCAGTCAACATTCAGTAACATGTCTACTGTATGTTAGAATGACTATCTACAGTCTAGACCAAAACACAGAAACAGACTGGACTTTTAATATACGTAAATCTCAGAGTTTGTGTCAACTGCCAAACTGTCTTTAAAATAATTCCCAATCAAAAATACCTTTGTTTTACTTCCTTTACTAAAAATTCACTGAGGTTTCTCTCTTTTCTTAATCTCCCCACTCTTTCCAGACAACTGCTTCCTCCCTGAGCAAGATCCTATTCAAGCAGCACAAGCTGTCAGGAAGTGGGAATAGTAGCATATGTTTCTTCCAGCATGTCAGTTCATGAGGGGGAAAGGGGGATGGGAGCAAGCTGTTGGGGGAAAAAAAACTCCCAGAGAGAGCTTTTACTGAATTCCGTTTTTGTGTGCTGACTGCTGACACTGCAGAACTAACTCACAAACTGATGAGGGAGGGGGCACAAATTCCCACTTCAACCACTAAATGGCTCGGACTCTTTCTAGATGTGTTCCTCTCATCTAATCCAAATGATGAACTGTGCTTATAATGACTTCCAGCTCACATTTTCATAGCAAGATGGGATTGTGAAGAAAATATTTGTTTCTATCCTCATCAAGTCCAAACACTGAATTACAGTGGTATTTGTAAAAGCTTAATTACTGTTAAAAATGCCATGACTTTGTAAAGATATTTTTCTCTAGAGTTGCTGCCAGTATGTTTCAATTAAGTTTTATAATATCTAGTTCGCTAACACATTCTTTAAAACATTTTAAAAGCACAAACTTATTCCCACGCCTTTAAAACAAGCTGAGGAAAAACAAATATTTCAGCTAAATAAGTCTAATGCTCTGTTGACAAACATTTTTTGTATGTCCTTCTAAACCTCTTATGAATAATATACATTTTTTCTATGAGCACTGGTTCTTTGTTTCATTGTTCCGATTTGTTAAAGTTGACTTTGTTCAGTGACTTTGTGGTTCACGCCAGATTGATTCCTACACATTGATGTTTCCCTCCTCTGCAGGTGCTTTCCTCCAACGTCACACCAGGAAATGAACACTGTTACAGTAACACACAATGAATTATTAAACCTCAACTCCACCAACTATCCTATCTGACAACAAGACACTCATGTAAGAACTACATCAATATTAAATAACGACTGTTGACTAATGCAATGCCCATTCAGTGTAAAGATATACAGACTATTCACCACCTCAATATGATCATCATGCCAAAACCAAAATCTGTTTCAGAGAGAATCAAGTTAATTTAATCACAGACACCTGAAAAATTGTAAAGGATAAAGTGCTCTCATCTTTACTGGAAGGAAAGTCACACCTGCAGATTAAAAAGGTACTAAAATCTTCAAATAAGGCAAATAGAAATGTAGATTTTGTGCGATATGTCAACAAAGATTGGCGAGTTTAATCTTGCAATTCCAGAGTACATTTACTTAAGTACAGTTTTGAGGTGATTGGGCTTTGAATATTTCCTTTTTGTGTTACTTTATACTTTCCCCACTATCCTAAATTCTGATGGAAACACAGTGCTTTTTGCTCAAGCAAGAACATAACCCAATATATTGCAATATATCGATTATTTAGAGAGGGAAGAAAAAAGTCAAGAATCTTGAAGTAGCTAGATCACTGAGCATGTCTCAAATCACTCTGCAACAGATAAACATTAATACTTCTCTACTACAAAAATTACCCCATAAACAATATTTCTCCATTGGGCTTTTCTCTAATATAAGCTCAACTGTGTCTTCAGGATGCTGATCATTATCTGAGGGAAATTGTAAACAAGTCAACCAAAACAAATAACACAACAAACCTGACAACATTGCATAAACTGACTTTCAACTTCCATCCGACTCTCTTTAAAGCAATGACTGTTAGATTTGTGGATCATCATATAATTTCCCAATGTGTAATAATAATCTCTGACATGGTGGAGGCAGTGGTTCAAGGGTTCCTGATAGGGTATCAATGCAAGGCAGGAGAACAATCCCTGAGACCCCCAAGCTTTCCAGATTCACTCACAAGTGAAGGAATAAAAGTTATACGTACAAGCCACACAAAGGTTCTAAATCAATCACTTTTACATTTTGGCCAAGAACTACCCAGCTGTGTGTCACACATAACCTTGCACCTACTCATTCCTTCAGGTCATCCAGAACTCCATTTCCACCTAGATAGATTTCCTGCTATTTTAAAAGCTTTTCTGAAATTTTTGAAAGACTACATTCGCAAAATGGCCCTTCCTTTTTTATCCAAGCAGCACAAAGTCTCAAAAGATGTCAAAAGTATGCTTTTGGCTACTTTTTTCCTAACAAACTGGTTGATTTTACCTTTTTCCATTTGCTTCTTTGTCATCTGAGTAATGTTTCCTGTCTTCAATTCAAATATGGTGGACTTAAAAAGAATGTCTGTCACGGTCTTGCAATTCTACTGTATGTTCATCCTGATCCTTTCTTAAACACTTGCATGCATTGTCAACTAATTCAGGAAGTGTTAGCAATGTTAACACTTTAACTGAAAAACTTAATTCAACTTTAGCTTGGTGTCTGCAAATAACAGATGTTTGGAGAATGTGCAAACTAATCATTTATATGAACATGAGTAAAACATGGGTGCAGACTAATGCAACAATTTATCATCCATAAATAATTTATTGAAGGATTTAAGCATCACTTGATAACAAATATCAATTATTAGCAACATGATAAGAGCTTTATGGGTTCCTACACAAGGTTATGTAAAGCTACATGTGTTAACACAATAGATGAAATAGATTCAAATTAATGCTATTCCTTCTAGTATGGGTTTCAGCAGGGCCGATGGGCGATATATAATGCCAATATCAAAACGAAGAAAAGTCATGTATAATTCCATTATTCCCTGCACAGTACAATCTGATACACATGGTTATCTTAGCCAATAACATGTTGTTTTAGATGGAATTTTTTATTAATTAATAAAATAGAAATATACATTGGGTATACTGTAGATTTCAGAATGTGACTGGTATTTAAGGGAGAGCGGGGACAGTATGTCAGAAGTGACGTCATTCGACTGCATATACATTATAACGTACGCTAGCCAGTAACTGTTTTAGATTAGATTTGCTGTCATTTAGGATGGGAGAAACGTGTTAACATTTAGAAAAGACAATGGTGACTGAGGACATTTATGCAAACATTTACAGCAGGATGCATGAGAGTTATAGTACAGGGCTTGAAAGTAACTTTTTCCACCACCTTCCCAAAACTCACAAGTGGGAGCGCTAACATCGTTCCACAGCAGCCACACTGGCGAGGCTGTCTGCAGACATTTTTTGTTTATCGGCGTCATGAGCGCAGGCATCGGCCGATGCCGTTTATCTCAAAATGCCAGATAATCGGCTTGATTAATCGGTCTATCACTAATTCCTTCACCATGAATTGACAATTGACCTACTATAATTTCAACTGCAGAACCAGTTATTATTTGGTGTATGTGGGTCCAAAATATGTTACTGTTTGAATGATCTCTGGAATTATTATCCCACCCTTTTTCATTCATTCAACTCTTGTCCCTAGATGCTGCAGTCAAAACTACAATGTTAATAATAATGAAAGAGGAAATGAGTGTTTGCATTGAAAGAGGAAAAGGATGTGGGGTAGGGTTATTCATTTGTGCACAGTAAACAGTCAGCATACTTTTTCTTTTACCAGTGTCAGTAAACAGAAAATCAACCTATATATTGTTGTTATTTATTGTTTTACTGTTATTTATACCTTCTCGTGTCAAATGAAGTTGGGATTTGTTGACTTGTCCTCATACAAACCCTGAAATAATACAGGATAAAAGTCATCCCCATTCTCAATAAATTAGATTCTCTGCATCCAGTGACATCAATTGGATGCTTTTGCTGTGTGCAACATAAGGACATAACCTAGCAGAGTTGTCAACGAAGACGGTCTCTTAGTGCCATAGAATCTGTGGACTAATTATGTCTGTCAAAAGAAGGTCTGAATGTCACCCATAGAAACGCTTAAGGCTTACCAATAATTGCATACTTCTGTCTTTGCAGGGTGTACACCATAGAAATGGTCTTATTTGTGAGATGCGGGGTGGAGATGGCCTGCAATGCAATAAGTGAATGTGGTAGCTAAGCAGAGTAGTAGCTGTGACATGGCATTATGGGAAATTACACTTACCGTGAGATTACATAAACCACTCACCAAACTGGAATCCAGCTCCTTAAATTAAGAGAACCCATTTCACCCATCAGACAGTGCAAGGTAATGAAATAGCAGATGAGAGGTCTCAAATGTAATTTTCCATGTGGAGTTCTTTTGTGCCGTTATCTCAGAGGGTGCAATAATGATTCTGTGAATGACTTTTGTGCACCCCATAATGGCCCACAGTAGTTAAGGCCACAGTGTGTAAAACTATAATTACCATGTGATTTCCAAACTCAACATTTTCAGCGTGTTGTAAAGACATATCCTGGCCTTTGCATAATTATAACAGCAATGTCAAAAGTATTCCATTTTGAGCAACACATAACCAACTATGGACATTTACAGTGACAGAAGTTACTGAAATTCCATTTAGTTTCTGTCATTAAAACAAATTAATTACTTAGGGAAAAGCATGTTTGTGGAATGAAGTCTTTGACAGCGTGTCTTTGAGGACCTTGAGATTCAGTTACAGGGAACACGCAAAATACAGTTAACCAAACATCTATGGAAATACTCTTTGAATTTAATTTATTTAGAAAGCTTTACCACTCAAGGTAAAGTTCAGGCATGCAGACACTTTAAAATAAATCAAAATCAACTAAATAGGTGTGGCAATTAATATGAGTCCCAGTCTTTAATTAAAAAAACCTTTTTGGAGCACACACTTAACCCACTGCAATTTCATTTAAGAAAATAAAATGGGGTGAATGGCAGGAAAAATTTTAAATTACCACAGCCATGTCGAAAACATTCAACTACAGTATGTCACTTAACTACGCAAGAATGTCAGGACAAAACTATTGATTCTGTATTGGATTTTCCTTTAGGTTTCATGAATAAATACACAGGTTTGGCGTACAGATGAATGAATAAACAAGGTTTTCAATACCAATTTCCGAAGGTCCACTAGAGAGGCTAGAAAGCTTACTTATGCTGCCTCTGTTATTGGCAATGGCCTCGTGTTTATTTCATGCCTCTTTGAACCGGCAGGCTTAGGTTCCATGAATCTGTCTGATATCATCCCACTCAAATCTGAGGCCTGGATCCCACCACCCAGCAGCCATCAGGCCACTGTGGGATCAATTTTTGTTTGCCAGAGAATGGGATTGATTTACAGGTTCTGTCAAAGCAGCCCTCCCTACCTGCCTCAGACTGAGAAACAGGTAGCAACAACATGACCTGGACAACATCTAATATGTCGGCAGCCCAGAAAAGAGGCATAGCTAAAAGGTCTTCCACTCTGAACAACAGGAAAACTGACTGTAAATATAAGAGACAAAAAATTCTCCTTCTAAGGGTACATCCCTGTCCTGCCAGGAATACCAAAATATATAAAAAATAAAATTTACCATTCAAACATGAAATGTAATGAAAGCTCAGAAGACATTTGCCTATCAAAAATTTGCAATGCATTCCAGACAGCTTGCGCCCATGTCACAGTGGTGTGGAGTGCGAGCGGAACACATAAAGCTCAGGAAATTAAAGCTGTAAATAAAGGTCCGTCAGATAAAGGATCTCCTGACAGTTATGAGAGCAGAGCAGGCCGAAGGCTGGCTGCTGGCTCATCCAGGACGCGTGCGGATGGGCATGAAAAAACAAATCACAATGATGAGCATGAAGGCCACCATTTGCATTTGGCTCTGGCAATTCACACTGACTTTTACCTCTTTTCTTCTTCTTCTTCTTCTTCTCTAGCCATCATTTATCCTCTTATATACTTCTTTCTTTCTTGTCTCTCCACGTCTATCTTTTCCTCCCCTTTCTTTTTTCTCTTGGCAAGTCCTGCATATCACACTGGACTCATCTGTCATGAATAAAACAGCCTCCTAAGAGGTGCTGTGCAGCCAGGTGAAATTGACAAAAATCAATCAACTGTTTTTTTTTTTTTACTACATACCAATTATGTACAATGTGACTTTACTTTGAGGATGACTGTGGGTGCATTAAGAATATATTTACATACAAATATTTTTGAGATATCATCATTAGTAATGTAGATATAATACCCAACAAATAACGGCATTTATTGTTCATTATGCTATACCAACATATTGCCTAGCTCTTGGAAGCTGAGCAGTTATTTTGGTCACTTATCTATTTATTGGTACCTAAAGCGGAGACTGGAAAATCTCATGTTTTACCTTAAAAGTTACAAGATTGTTGTTGAGAAAATTCTTTATTAATCTACTGTAGACAGTTGAGACGAAGTCGCAGCATATAATAAACATCATAAATCTTTCTAAAAGGACCATTTAAACTTTTTAACATTGTAAGTATTTAAAGAATAACCACGGGAAATGTTACAAATATCTGAATAAAGTGAACACAAAAGTGAAAATACAGTTTCAAAATACTTTAATATTTTTTATGTAAACTATTTGACTGTCAAGTCAGCTATGTAAGAAAACCTGTGACATACCTACTCGTACCAAAGCTACTAAACTTCACTATTAATGGATACGCTACACCACACTAGGGTACTGGCATGATCACAAAATCATAACCCAAACTAAAGCTAAATTAAAAATTTTTTGTTTAACATAGCAAAAAAAAAAAAAAAAAAAAAGACATTTTGCCAAATTCCTCTTTCATCTGGTTCAACAGCGGTGTGAAGACACAGGCTCTCCATGTGGGAGCAGGACACACAGATGAGAGGATACAAAGATCCTGTAAGTGCCAAAAATGTAACAATAACTGTTTCTATTTTTATGACTTCTTGTTCATCCAAAAAAAATCCATTTTGAGATCAGTGCACTTAGAAACCAAACACAAACAGTTAGTTATCTTGACTTGTATACTCTACTGTAATTGGAATTTTTTGGGCATTCGGTGGGTAATGAGAAATAAGGATCCAAGGCTGATATTTTTTGAGAGACACTAAGCAGGCAGTTACTAAGTTAGACACTATACTAAGACGGTATGTGCAGCCATGCAGTCTTCAATGTAGCCAACAGTGAACAATGAATTTAATCCATGTTTTCTTTAATATTTGTCCATCAGGAACCAAGAACTGGCTGAAAAGTAAATCACCTTGATTTAGAAAACAAAACAAAAAAAAATCAACTCATCTGAACTTTTGAAAGCTTGAAATTGTAAAATGAAAATACCATTGACTGTGTTTAAAGAATACATTTGGCAATGCGAATCCCTTGAAAAGATTAAAACCAACAATGAATTGATCCTACAAACAAGTATTGTCTGTGTAGCCAAAGCCTCATATAGTAGTTCATTCCTCTGAGCCACAGAGCTCCACTATTAAAAACACACCAATGAGCCACACCATTGCACTGGGCGACATGTTCCTTTATTACTATGAACATGGGTGCTGTCATTTTGAGTCAATCTCGCATAAACCATCCCGCTGCCTTAAATACTCACAAGAGCACCAAATGTGTATTAATGTGTATTGGACTTAGGGCTGGGTGCCACAGACAGGAAGTCAGAAACAATGAGAGAGGGACAAATGGCGCCTTTGGTTTTGGTCTTTTCATGCTTTTTGTTAACAATAACAAAAACATAGAATATTGGTATCTTTTAATTTGATAAAAACTACATATGCTCTAAAAAGTGGGATACTGAAAGATATATAGTTTGTTCACAGCACAGCTGAGCCAACCCGTGTTGATGAAGTAATTATAAACCAACAAAACTCCTTGTTGAAAATGTCTACTATTTGGGTCTATTAAACAGACTAAACAGAGAAAAAAATAAACAGTTCGGACAATACAGCTCTCCGTGGCTGCGTCCCGGCTCGGATTCCAAACTAATTTACTGGGCACAGCCTGCATATTAATGTCGGGAGCTTACCCTCCAGTCTATCTGTGCCTCCGCTGAATCCAGGGCACCTTCAGGGCAGAGCGCCTGCCTGATCTGTGTCAGCCATGATAACAATACAGAGACCATTGATGAAAGGTCTTGTGGGAATTTATTACAAGCAGCGACTAGGGAATACGGTGCCAGAGAAACTGAATAACCCACATTTGAATACAAGCCACAAATTATACACAGTTTCAGTAAATGAAGGGACGGTGTGCCTTTGTTCCATGTGTTTCCTTTCACTAGTGGGAAGCTGAACACAACTATTGCTACTATGGCCAGCACCGAGAGAGGAAGTTGTTGAAGCCGAGATTTCCTGCTTTCATTGTGGTTAAGAACTCAAAATGTTTATAGTGGTTTCAGAAACTGACTCATCTAATGATTCATGAAGTGCATATTGCTTTTCATCTGTGTGTGATCACGAGGCAGCTCATTTATTTGTCATTTTATTCAAATAAGAAGAAGAAAAAGCACATGTCCCAGCATCTAAATAACTTCTGAGGCACTACACGTCAATAATGAGTGGTTAAGACATTATGCTGTCTAAATGCCTTTTTCCAGCACACATGACTGAGATTGTCATATGGTAAACATTATAAGGCTGTAATATTAAAGTGGTATGACTTTAAAGGGTTGGAGAAGCTCCATCATTTGGTGCTTCATGTAAAACTAAAAAAGGCTCAAACATGACTTCCTTCCTTTTGAATGAATAGGCAAAGTCTACTACTACTCGAGCAAAATGGGAGTAGACTACTGTTTTCCATAAGTATGCACAAGGAAAGAAAAAGATTGTGTTGCACTTACTAAGGTGGTTGACAGGGCCAAAGTGCATTCGGTAGCTGGCAGTCATTTTATGGCTGCAGTACTGAAGCAGATTTACTTAGATGACGTCAGTGGCTTTGAGCCAGCTTTTCCTTTTTGGTGGCACTCTCCGCTGGCCTCAGTGGGCCCTGCTCAAACTGCTGAGCAGCAGCGCATACTCTAAAATTCCCTTTCTAGACCAGGGTTTACCTCAGGGCACACACAGACTGGAAGCCTGCAGGAGTGTCCTCTTTTTAAAGCGTGCTTTGAGCGAGGAGAACACTGATGTTTTGATGTGATTTTACCCCTGTCACACATCACATCTAATTACACAATTAATGACTCCGTGTCCAGATTCAATTACAGATCACAGATCTTTTTCTAGCCCGGAATTTTCATAACAAAAAATATTGTGCGTTATCATTTCAATTAAAATGTGGGACACGTAATGTGTTCACATTCCTATGAGGAATTTCTCAGGCCCTTTCTGCAAATAGAAAACATGCCTTGTTGCACGTACATTTGTATTTTCAGCCAGGTAACAGGTTTTCTAACATAAATTTCTTGTTCATGCATGTATGGTATGGATTACTGTCCAAAAACAATGTAAAAACTGAGAACTACCAAAGCTTTCAACTGTTGACAGTAACAAATACAATAATAATAATATAGCCGCAGGCAGCAATGGGCGGGTTCAAGCCTTTTTTCGCTCAACGGAAGGAAGCAGCTCGATCGGCCAAAAATTTAAGTTGCAGGCAGCAACGAGCAAAGTCACTTCAGCTTACTTAATTCAGTTTGAAAGAAGGAGTGAGATCAATCACACACTTGTTCCATCACCACAAAGCCTGCAGCATTTCAATTGTTGCGCACTCAAAGTTCCGCCATTCGTCCTGCCTTCATAGGATTTGAATGAAACGCTGTACGTATGTTCAGGAGATAGAGCGGGATGTCTACGGTAAGTTTAATCAGAATTACTCAAAGGCATCGTGAGTTATGGGCAAATATGTGATAGACCACGCCCACTCGCACCAATCAATATGAAACTTAATACTTGCTCCCGGAGTATGCACACCAAAATTGGTGAAATTCTGTCCACCAGGTTTTGAGGTAGTTTGTTTTTTGGCATTTGTAGCGCCCCCTATGGGTCAAGCTCAAAATGCTTTGGCACATCTATTCCGACACAGCCTGAAGATATCTCCCAAGATTTGTGATGATTGGACAAATCGTTAATGAGTTATGACCAATTTCGTGCTAAGCCCCTGCCTTTGCGAAGATATTTTGTTTGATGGCGGCCATGTTTTTTGACCGATCTTGCTCATTTATAATAGAAACGTGTATCTCAGTCCCGCAATGCTTTATACAACTTTTGTCGATAGAGTCAAAATTCTAAAAGTTCTATTCATTTTACCATTCTTCATATTATGCAAATTAGCAAAAAAAATCCATCATGGTGGACTTCAATGGTCCCAGAGGCTTTTTTGTAGAGCACATTGACCTGGACTTGTGTGAGAAACTTCAGGTCAATCAGAGTCACGGTGTGAGGGGCGTGGCCTTTCCAAAATTGCACTTTTGGGCCTTAATTACAGCGCCACCATGTGGCTGATTGGGCTCTAATTTCTGTGGAAGCCTTTGCACATCATTTCCAGCTACTGGTCCAAATTTCATGTTTCATTTTCAGCTAATTCCAGCTCACACCAATTTGAGCTTCGCGGTTTGAACCCTAATAATCTGACCCATAAAAACATCTCGTCAGAGAGATGACAACCTGACAAGTGTTAACAAAAGGTACAACCCACAAACCAAGACAGAGAATAAAAGACATTTTTTGCTTTTGAATCTGCAGAATGTGTCTCTTCATCTGTGCAAACAAACACTAGTAAACACAATCGACTGCTAAAAGTTATAAGTGCATTCTAGTGCAGAAAGAAAGACTGCTCTACATTATAGTGTGTCAAATTCATTAATAACTTTAATTTACCTGATAGCCATCACCTCAAATGAAGTTTGTGATTATTTGTTTGTATGGACTTTTGTATAAAATGTATATGTAAACGTAGCCTAAACCTTAAGCCCAAATGTATGATTTGTTCTGTTTACATCAGAACTCCAGTAGGACCCAAAAAATAATCAATCTTAAACTTAATTAAAATACTATTTTTTTCAATCCTGAGAAAATAAACACATCACTGGCACCTGTTACATGGAGCACGGACTACACAGGTGCTTCTCTCCAGCAGTCAGTTATGACTCTCACACACAGACTGTATCTCTTAATGTCCTATTAATCAAAACAGTCAGGAACCATTTGAGGTTATTCTAAAATTTAAGCAAATGATAATAAGAGTGGCTAAGGGAACAGCTTGGATTCCTTCTTTGGTAAAAAGAGTCTTCATTCTGAGATTTTAGCACCACTGACAGTATCAGTGTATCCTTGTCAGTACAGGTAACTGTGGTTATATCTGGTAAGTATATCTCCAAGTGTCATAAGTAAACATGGTCATATTCTGTCATTTTTGTACGCAAAGACTGCACGAACTTCTATGTCACTGCACAAACACGGCATGAGGTTTAAAGAATTTTAAATAAATGAAACTGGATATGGGAAGGAGACTGATATGTGTATACACATGACGGGCCAAGGTTCACAAGACGCCGCCGCTGGCAGGAGAAATTCAATTTTTGCTTTGTAAAAACAAAAAGGCAAGAATTTATATTTGCCATGTTTCCTCGTAAAGCATAAAATGAACAAAGGCATTCGTCAAATGTTAGGCCAAAATATGGTTTTCTGAAAGTCGACACCCTTGAACAAGAGTCTCACTTTTGTTCCAAGAAGTAACACAGTCCACTCTGTGCTTCACAAAAGCACATTATTCTGTCCACACTTCACAACAGATAGACTACACTCTCTGTAGTCCTTCTTTCAGACCTCAAGAAGGCAGCGTAAAGGGACAAAACCCAAACCAACAATGCATTAAAGTTACGCCTGTGTAGCCTATGAAACAATATATCCACAACAGCACAGCCCTTTCTCATTCAGATATTTCAGCATCTGCTTTAATTTTACTTGTGTAGACCAAATACAATTACATAAATTGAAAAAATAACTTTATAAGTCAGTATAAACAACTGTTTTTATAGAATAATCATAATATAAAGAAAGACACAGGCTCAGTGTCATCATAGCTGTGAACATGTCTATCTTGTAGTCTCTTTAACAAACTACAGGTAATGCTTAACGCGCTGTTCTACTTATGCTCCATCAAAAAACAGAGGGAGTTTGGAAACTCCTAGTTTCAGAGGTAAAGTCTCGTTCGGTCAAACAAAGACAACATCCTATTCTTGCACAAATGTTATGCAGGCTTCTGGCCAACAGGTCCACTGGTTGCATAAGCTGAAAACAAAGCATCTATTTCTACCCGTTTTTTTTTTTTGGTTTTTTTCCTTCCGAGCAAGAAGATTTACACTGTGACTTGTCTGGGGTTACGCCTGACTGCATTCAAACTGTTTTCTGGAAATTATAAACAGCCCTTTCATGTTAATTAAATGAAAAATGTTGCGTCTCTTCCATGTGTGTTTGTATCTTTTTTTTCCCTACAAAGTTACATAAAATGTTTAACAGCAGTTAATTGCAAGAAAAAGCATCTTTTACATTATGAAAGTAGAGAATTTGTGCACTCGCCATAACCAGCTGCTTTCACATTAAAAACAAAAAGAGGTGGGAAGCTGTAGGTGCTGCAGCCAAAAACTTGTAGTAGTAGTAGGGACGGAAAGTGGATTTTGTTCAAGAAGCCCCTTTTCAAGCTTCAGCAGGTCTTTTTTTCCACCACAATGCTCAGCTGTGTCACTTCTTCTGCAAAGCTTATTATAATACAAAACAGCAACTTTCAGAAAATCCATGTTTTAGAGAGGCAATTTCCTCAAGCTGATGATGAAACACAATTGAAGCCATGAGATGTCAAGATTAGTGTGACTAGACAGCTGACTGAGACACTAAAAAGCACAACTGGAGAGCTCACAGGAGAATGAACGAGGTTAAGATTTTTAAGGTTAATCAAGACTTGTTTTAAAATTTACAGCTAAATTAATGAAATATAAAGACTCCTTGATTGAATCACAGCAGCATGTTTGAGCTGTGTAAACTGTGGCCCGATGACCTGACTGGGCTGTTTGTTCAAAGCAAACCAAATCTGACAATTTAAAGCAGAAAATATTCAGCAAAGTGTCAGGGGGTGGAGACTAACCAAAGTCTGGCACAAAGGGGAGATCTTTCAGTGTTTGGTGCAACAGGGTGTACACAAGCCAACTTTACTGTTGCTAATGAAAGCTTGTGGCCTTATTCTCATCCCTCTCTTTGCATAACAGCCTGTGTCATTTCCCAGAGTCCATAAAAAGTTACAGGGATGAAATCATTATAAGGAGTAAAACTTGGTGAGACACACACACACACACACACACACAGACAGCTGGCCTACAGTTGGGGGGAGTTCAGTTTTAGCTGAGCAGGCAATTTCCCAAAGTAGAGGAAGAAAAAGGAAAACAGTGAAGGAAACCCCAAATAAAAGCTCCATAAAGATCAATTCAAGCTAACTTTCCTCATCAACGATAACCAAAGACTTTAGCTTGAACGTGGTCACGTTAGGCCTTTTTAATGTTATTTAAAACCCCCAAAGTAACGCAAGAACCTACAAAAAAATGCTACTTACCGCATTGTTTTTGTTAAAGTGGTAGTTTTTTTGGACACAGCGGAGCTTTAATCCACCCAGCAACATGAAACAATAAAAAAGGAGTTTAAGCTAACCTTTCCCTCCAGGTCCAGTCGGTTTCGTTAAGAGTTACAGTAACAACATGGAGAGCGGCACACAGAGAAGTTACAAATGTTAAAGATAAATGTACTTACACAAAACTTCGATGGCGATTTTTTTTAAAGCACCGTCAAACGTGTTGAAGCAACAAGTCTGTCCAGTGTGTTTTCTTCGAGGTGGTCTGAAAATGCTCCGGTGAAATCTCCAACAACTCCCGGCTGAGCCAACTACGGAGAGGAAAACAGCAACGTTTTCAACCGTCATCTTGTCCAAAAACTGTTATTCGTGCAGTATATATTTTAGTTCCTCCTGAATCCCGCTGGGAGTTTCTGAGGATCTGACAAAAGGGCAAACGGCATCGGAGGCTTTTTATAGGGGCGTATGATCGGGCTTCTTTTCAAAAATATGTGAAAAATGTCAAAGATTTTCGCTGCTATGTCAAAGCCACATAGGCTGCAACAACAGCGAGTGTTCAAAGTGAGCACCCTGTTGCAACAGCGACCAGAATCGGCCATCTATCTATCTCAGCGATGGAAACAGACGACCTAACGTTACTTAACGCCATGGGATACATAGTAAACACCTACATAAGACAACATTTTTAATAAATTGTCCAATATTTCCAAAGACGTCAACTAAACACCCACGAACAGAAGTCTACAACCAGTTTGGATACCTGCAACTACCATTGAAACTTACCTCGTTATTGATATCTCATATAAAAATGTCCCTTTCTTTTGGTAATGGGATGTTACGGGGTATTTTTTAATACTATGTCAAGTTATTCTGGTGTTTCTGGGCCAGCCAGGAAGGTG
Source organism: Siniperca chuatsi (assembly GCF_020085105.1). NCBI lineage: Eukaryota > Metazoa > Chordata > Actinopteri > Centrarchiformes > Sinipercidae > Siniperca > Siniperca chuatsi. The sequence goes on from NC_058042.1 coordinate 16,832,691, forward strand.
TAGGTGAATCGCTTCGCGCACTGACAAGAGATGCGAAGAATGCTCGGAATGAGAGGAGGAATGAAATGAACGCAAAGAGCGAGTTTGCGCCGGGGCGGAGCGAGAGGTGGCGTCATCCTGAGCCCCGGCAGCGCAGCCTGGGCAGCAGGCAGCAGCAGCAGGGGCAGGGAGGGTGCAAACATCCCGAGAACTGACGCCTTCAGGGACACCACGAAACTCAGATTTTACAGCTCTCCACTTATGACAGTATTGATCCAAAGTACAGTTATCAATACAGAGCAAAGTCCCTCTCAGGCCTATACTAGGTGGCACTAGAGGAGAGTTTTGTTATTTTAATAGAAGAAAATGTCTGTCACAGCTGATCTATATGTTTCTTGGCCACTGAGCGCAGTGGTGGAAAAAGTACTCAGTATTACCACGGTGTAGAAATATTCTGTTACAAGAAACACAAGCCACACATTCAACAGTTTACTCAAGTAAAAGTACCAAAGTATTAGCATCAAAATATACTTAAAGTACCAAAATTAAAAGTACTCATTATGCAGAATGGCCCATTTCAGTTTATTGCCAAGTAGATTTTCACATACTAGGAATTTGCTTTGGTATATTGGTGCATAACAGTAAATATAGCAAGTAGAAAATATAAAGAAAGATGAAAGCAAGTACTGCAAGTCAAGAAACATAAATATAAAATTGTAAATAAAATATGAAAAAATATTACAATATGTACAATATGGCTGTTATTTAAATGAAAGAGCTGTACAGTTTCATCAGAATCAGAATCAGAAATACTTTATTGATCCCCGAGGGGAAACTCTTTCGTTACAGCAGCTCGCCTTTACGTCAGTGCACACAGGAATTCATGCAAGAATTAGTGATGCATTAATGTTACATCACTTTCATGTTGCAGCTGGTACATTAAAGGTACATTAAAGGTGGGGCTGGTACATTAAAGGTGGGGCTATTTTCAATTACTTCATATACTGCTGGGTAGCTTAACCTATAATAATATATCATAATTCATTAGTTGATTTATATCTTGTATTAATAATCAAAATCTATAAAGTAACTAGTAACTAAAGATATAAGAATAAATGTAGTGGAGTAAAAAGTACAATATTTGCCTTCAAAATGTTGAAGTATAAAGTAGCATAAAATGGAAATACTCAAGTAAAGTACTTAAAAATTGCACTTAAGTACAGTACTTGAGTAAAAGTACTTAGTTACATTCTACCACTGCAAACTGCCCTAACAAAACTAACAGTGACGTTGGTGTTAACCTGTGTGCTTGTGTTTATTTGTACATACTGTATGTATCAATATATTGTATGGGTTGTCATTTTTATATTAATTGTTGTATTTAATATTTACTACTATTGATTGCTGTTTGCAGGCCAAATTGCCCCTCGGGGACATTAAATCATTACTCTACATGATCTCAGCAAATTTCACGTGTGAAATGTCTGAAATGTCTACATGTTTTATCATGTATGTGATAAATTCACATACATATGTGTTTGGACATTTTACATGTGAAAACATTCACATACCACTGAGACATTTCACCTGCAAAATATGTTTTAAATGTCTATATGAATTTCACATGTGTTTTTCTTGCACCAAACAAACAAACAGGACTAACATATCATAATAACATAACACTAAACTTGGCTGCCAACCACAGTGCACCAATGTGGGGAACAATCAGCATTTTTACCCAAAACAGTTATCTAAGTGCTTTTGTGTCATAATAACAGGGAAAGAAAGTTTGGGGGGAAATTGGTGTATTAATTAATTTAGCAATTTATTTATATGGTGACTGTGGTGTTTTAAATAATCACATTCTATTGACGTATATGCATCACATGAGATGGAGCGATTGGAAAGATTAGATTAGATTCAACTTTATTGTCATTACACATGTACAATTACAAGGCAACGAAATGCAGTTTAGGTCTAACCAGAAGTGCAATAAGCAAGTGCAGGATATAAAGTGTGTGCATAAATGCAGGATAGTGGATGGTGATAACTAAATGTAACCTTTTGTTACATTTCCATGATTCCACGAATGAGCTACCATAGAGCTACAGCTGTATGAAACATTTGTGTGCATTTAACTTCAATTACCTTGACTGATGGACTAACAAGGGGCATTCATGTTTGTTTTGTTTGCCAACTTCACATCTTTGGCCCATTCCTTATCGCTCAGTTCAGGGCTGCAATATTTCCTACAGGACTTAAAGGCAGCAACTGACTTCACAACACTGGCCAAATTCAAACAGGAGAGAGGAGGGGAATGTTGAAAGCAGGCTGTCATGCAAATTGGGTGTGGAGAAACTTTGTGAAGCTATAATCACCAGCCTAACCAAACTGTGGCCTCCAACTGGGTATCATTGTAAGCATACAGGTACAAACAGATTTAAAATTCTCTGAAATGCATTATTTTATGTATTTTTCCCTTAATAAGTCTATCTTGTCAGCACTGTGATAGATTTATTACATCCCATGCTATGGATTAATGGCAAATTCTAGTGTATATGTCATCTTAAAGTCTATTAAATCTAAATTAACAAAAGGTTACATTTAGTTATCACCTTCCACAACATGAGCTCACCTAAAAGAAATGACTCTTAACATATTTTAAGAAAACAACTATTACTATAATATAAATGCAATGTGTTTGCTACAAGCCACCAGTTCAGATGAGAGCATTTCTAACACTGTGTTCACATAACTGCTATAAGATCCAATTTTTATAAAGGCTGAGTTTGCCAGATTTACAAGTGTAAGTTCAAACAGTTACAGACAGAAAACATAGTCAAAGACACAACTGTGGTCCTGTCTGAACAAGTCATCCATTAGAAGCCAGTGTTTTGACACCAATGCTTCAAAAGAAAAGGATCTATAAAGATGAACGACTGCCCCTCTGAGGACATCCATCAACACCTTTTAACACCTGTCTGTGCACGTTTAGCCGAGAGAGAAACACAGGGAGGTGTGGGATTTAAATGTTCTTTACACAGGACTGTCTTTCAATGCATTTTTTTTTTTTTTTACTGTCTGTCTTTTTATTCCGTAATCTGTTGAAAATGCACTTCATGGCACAGTAGCCACTCAAAGCGGTTGTTAGCAGTCATATCACTTTCTTTTTTCCTGGGTGTTGACTGTTATTAATCATCGAAAGGTAAGCTGTATCTAGGACGTCTTTAATGAGAAAAGATGAATGCAACATTATGTAACGCCAGGAGCTCAAATGTAACGGTGGCAATTCATCAGCTGGCAATGTCTGAAAGCTATTTATTAAAAAATAATCTTGGTGTATCCTGAGAGCTCTCATCACGTGTGTCACAATTCAGAAAATGTATTCAGTGTGTCTGTGCACCCAGCAGTTTGTAGGTTACTGAGCCAAATGATTACAGTTAAATTATGGATACTTGAATTCCTGATGTCCTTATCTCAGTGTTCACTGTGCAGCTATTGTGTTTCATCAAAAGCCACCCAACTGTTTTTAGGTCAAAACAAATAGCTCACCCACCAAAGCCCACCCTGCAACAACACTGTTCGTGCACAGACACTCAGCTGATGTGTCACAGGGTGTGGCCACATGAGCGCTGCAGTGGTATAAGCTGTATAGGTGGAAAATGAGACAAGACACATAAATGTGGCAGTAAGGAATGAGCGAATGAATGTGAGACAGAATAGGAGAGTCATCTAAGTAAAGTATCTACTGTGTTGAGCAGTATGTTATAGGAAGCATACATTTAATTGTTATTGTTAATATTTTAACTATAAGTCTAGCTGTTATTCTAAACTCCTGCAAGCCTATTTGTAATTAGTTTGAGGATGACAACAGCTAGGTTTACCACTGATGGGTAATTCATCTTTTCCTTTTTGGGTTATTGAGCACACCATAGAATCGGTGGATAACTTCACTGTGTCCCAGTTCAGGGGTTGGATTAACCTTTATTCTTCCCACTCTCTGTGTGATTAGAAACATTGTGTTTCTAAGCAAGAATACTAGCTGGTCCTTAATTTACTGTGTGGTAATTTGTTTAAACAAATTCCATTAGGAATATCCAAAAATATAAGTACGAAACTGAAATATAGAAGGCCTTGAAAGTAAATTTTAACACAGGGGCCCCTTCAAGATAGGACCTCAAGATCAGGTAACCAGGACCCACTTTAAGGCCTTCATCATGTCACTTGATACTGTGCTTTAGTAGTGAATATTTTCAGACAAATTGTCAATTTACACACAGTAAACCTGGAGCTTTAGGGGCCTTGGAGAAATCACCCACTTTGCCCAGGTGATAATCCAGTCTTGGAAGGACTGACCAAAGGACCTGCGTTCACAGGCTGTGTCCTCCACAGAATCTGAAGGCCAAACATCCACTAAACGTTGTTCAGACAGTCCTCATAAATTTGCAAAGTAAAACATTTCCAAGTAATACTTTGCTTCCCATTACAAAAAGAAGGAAACAAGAAAAAGAAACAAACAAACAAAAAAATTGAAATTTAAAAAGGAAAAATAACTTCAATACATTATTTATTTAACATCTGCTGCACTTAATGAGTATAACTAATATGTAGCTAAAATGAAATATGATGCAGTTGCAGACATAATTTTGGTTGGTGCCACCCCCACCAATGCAAAAGTGAAACCTAGGTCATCCATGCTCAGACTACTCCTGCATTACTCAGACCTACACTCTCCTGTATTGCACTTACACTGCACTGTGTGTACACTTTGCCCACAAATGGTAAATGTTTTCCCCCAAACCGAACAAAAACAGGCTAATGGAACTGACCCCGTCATGAAACAGCCTCACAGAATAACACTGTAATAACAAACTCTTTCTGTCCACACAACAGGCTGCTGTTTTCAGCTGCCTCTGTACCAATTTGATTGCCTAATAGTATCCCTTACTTTCAATAACTAATGAGTATGATGGGCCCAACAGAAGGTCATGACTTTGAATGGTGCAACGGCCTACAGTATACAGTATGGTTGATCAAAATGTGTCATGTATTGCCTCATCTGAACATGTAAGCCATGTGTAGTCTGCACGTAGCTACTGATGTCTAAATGACAGTTGCATGCTGTAGGCAGCACCGATTTTGAATCTAATTCTTGTATATTCCATGGGTCTTACCAACCAAGCCAAACCAAACCATGCTTTTTTCACTGTCGTGGATGTGGAATGTTAAGCATCTCTATGCTGTACGTGCAGTATATGTATTTATGGTCCATCCTGTTTGGATCTTGCCATCTGCAAATTCCAAACCCTTTTATAATCTTTATTTTGTGTGTGTGCAGACCTCTCTCACTAATACCTTCACTCATTCAACATTCATGCTACTTTCAGCTAAGATAAAATATGTCCCTTTTTTTTGTAAGCCAATTTGGGAGCTTGGGAACACTGTCGATAATAACAGCTTAATCATTAAATGCATGCTTCAGAGAACACCAGTGAAGCTACAGTTTCTCCACTGCAGCCTTCATTCCTGACTCCTGGGTTGATAAGGTTGGTCTGTGCTACAGCATTGCTTTGATTTGAACCTGCTGTTCTAAGCCTCTAAGGGAGGCCATGGTGCAATAGAATTAGCCTGGTTTAGTTCATTTTACTCCAGCTCTGCCCTGCCGCTGCCACTGCCAGGCCTGGTCTGGTTCAGCCTGGCCTGCAACCTCCTCTAATCAGATAGCCATGCAAGGCCAGGTGCTTCCCTGGCTCTCTGCTTTGACTGCTCGGCCAGCCACACTGATTCGCTTTATTCAGAGATAAGAGAGGGACTAGTGAGGGCCACTTACTGGTTAAATGAATAGGAGTGGGGGGAGCCCACATCCCAATCAGTAGAGCTTCTGATTATTTCATACATTTTATTTGTGTTTAAGTGCATGTATTTTTTTTTAACATATATTTAGTATGAGCAAATGTGCCCGAATAAATCCAAACTAGTTTTTAGTTTGATTCATGATGATTCATGATGATTCATAAAAGCTGGAGGAATTTATTTTTATGTGCTGAATGAGTAGGTATTATGGAAGATGTTAGTTTCGTTTATTATCCTTTTGGAAATTCCCTTTGTGTCTGTGGCAACTGTCAGACACAAACAACCACAACGAAAGACATTACAGTTAAAGCAGACATCAAACAGCAGAGCGCTGCACAACAACATCACCAGCAATCATGTCACAAGGATTTGTTTAACAGAGCTTTACTGGAAGGTATGAGGGATCTCTGGGATGTTTAAACCACAAATAAATCACACTACAATAGTCAGAATTTTCTGTATGTTCTAAATATACAGATATGCTGTCAGTTTGGCATAATTAAATTAAATGTTGCTTTCAAGGCTCACCGATGAACTGATGAAACATTTCAAAGGTGTCTGGAAATGCCCCCTTGTGGCAAGTTAGAAACTTGTTTTCTGTTTCAGTTATCCGCCCACAGTCCAACTTGCCTTTAAGTTCTTAACAGATATTGCTGTGAGAACTATTATGGGATTTGTGTTCAAAAAGGTTTTCACGTTATCATATTGTGGAATTTTACCTGTATAGCCAACATATACCTAAAGAAAGTAAAAGTGGATAGAAGATAGACAGTGAATCGGCCAAGATTTGCGTTCTTATGTTATTAAGAAGAAGACATTATAAACCACAAAAGGAACAATCATAACATTATTACAGTTATTACAGTGAGCTGCACAGTGTTAGTGTGTGAAAATCAAATTTACACATGGGTGCTTTCTAAACTTTTCTTATTTGGTCTGCGCTTCACACATAATTCCAGTGAGTAGATTATCTTTCTTTCTTGGATTAAAAGACTCACAGTATCTCACAGTCTTTAGGACACTGTAGGAATATTTTTATGATATCATGCCATCTGATTTTTTGATTTTTTTTAAAGAGTTTATGTTCCCAACGTTGCCTCATAATGTTTCCCAGGGATGTCTCTGATGAAATACGATTATACCAAATTGAACCAATTGTTGTCCCATGAGATTCAATTATTATGCATCAGTAATTTGAATTCAGTACAAAAAGCTATTGTCAACCAGTTACATGACAGTTTTTGGTGGGTGTTTGGTGCAGTCATTCATTATGCATTGTAATAAGATAAGCAATCATGGAAAGTTAAGTTTTTCTGTGACCACAGTCGCCTATTGGACATTTAATATGCATGCAGCATGTCTGCCCATAACAAGAGCCGGTTGAAATTACACTGTAAATTCTAATTAGTTAACCTTATTTTTTTTTAAACATGCAAACTGCCTTAAAAAACTAAGTAAAGGTACTTGTTTGACTTAAGAGGAATATGTATTGTATGTTGTCCTAACAAATGCTTATTTAGCGTAATACACTTACACCTGAGTTTGAGTAACTAAAAAAAACTGTATAAAGTACTTGATAATTTACTTTAGATGTACTCTTGACTTAGTATAGACTACTCAGAATTGCTATTTCAAAAAGTGTATACCCATTTTTCCAGAGAGTTGATTGGTTTGGAGGCAGGCTTTTCACACAACTTAGGTTACCATGGTGATCTACAGTGGTCCAACTGAGGCAGGTTCTGAAAGTTCAAACACTAATTGAATTTTTTCAACAAGATTTTGGAGTGCACTAACTTTTGCTTGGTCCCACTGCCCCGTTCTCCTTCCATCAGATCCTGATATGCCTACACCTCCAAAGTGAGGTATTTCTCATTTCTCTCTCTGAGCAACACAGAGAGACTGATGCACGCTTTTATAACTAGCAGGCTAGACAACTGTAATGCTCTCCTTTCTGGTCTACCAAAGAAAACAAATCAGCTACAATTAGTTCAAAATTCTGCCACACAAGTGCTGACTAAGACCATGTTACACCTATTTTAAAGTCTGTACACTGGTTACCTGTTAGTTTTCATGTTGATTTTAAAATTCTTTAGTTTATAAGGCACTACATAGCCTTGCACCAGACAACATCTCAGAAATGCTTTTAGTTTATGAACCAGGAAGGCCCCTCAGATCCTCCGGTTCTTCTCTTTTAGTTGTTCCACAAAGCAGAACAAAAACATCTGAAGATGCTGCGTTCAGCCACTGCGCTCCAAGCCTGCAGTCACTTGTCCAGTGTTGCTCTTGAACCTTACCAGTTTACAGGGCAAATAGATCTGTCGATGATGCAGTGTCATTATGTTTGCACTCAGTTCTTCCACACCTTTAGGCATAGGTACCGAGGGTTCTGTTTGTTGATTACAGCTTAGCGTTTAATGCAATTCTACCATCCACGCTGTATGATAAACTTCTCCACCTGGGAGTCCAAACGTCTCCATGTCAGTGGATCTTGGAATTCTTGCAGGGGAGGGAGCAGGTGGTCAGAGTTAACATGTTCTCGAGGGCTAGGCCTACTCCTAGTAAATAAACTTAAATTGTTTAAGTTTGCCAATGATACCACATTGGTTGCACTAATTTCTAACAATAATGAAACAGCTTACAGAAATGAGGTTTCATCCCTGGTGGACTGGTGTGCAGCCAACAACGTGGAGTTGAATGTTTCAAAAGAAGTAGTGGTGGACTGAAGAGCCATAGCAGCCATCTACCTTTAGTCATTAATGGTCAGGAAATTCAGCATGTGGAGAACTACACAATCTTGGGTCTAACAATCTTCTCTCCCTTGAAGTGGGAAGTCAACACTACAACAGACCTGAAGAAAGCTCAGCAAAGACTTTTCTTTTTGGGAAAGCTGAAAACGTTTTCCACATCAAGGGGGGAGAGTATCATGCAATTTAATCATGCTGGGATCGAGAGCATCCTTTAGACAACGGAAAAAGGGACATAAGATTCTTCATGACTCCCCTCACCCTGGTAACCATCTTTTCAACTTCCTCCCTTCTTTTAAAAGACTGAAAGATATCAGAACCAGGACAGCCAGGTTCTGTAACAACAGAGGCAGTTTGTGTCTTTAACCCCTAAATCATGTGCTATAATGTGTCAGTATTCCTGTCTATAAGACACCAAAAGGGAATGTATAAAATGGTATACATTATAGCTTGTTTGTGATACTAATAGCATCCCCATGGGTTTAATGTATTTATTATTATTATTATTATTATTATTATTACTAATATCTTTTTATCACTAAATTATTTTCCAAGGTGGTGACTGTATGTGATGTGATCTTTTTGTCTGTTTTTGTTTGGTGTGAGCTCACCAAACCAAATTCCTATCAACTATGTTTAAATGGCAATAAGGTATTGAATCTTTTCCTGGTCTCAAGATTCTGCTTCACTTTGGTCACCATGGTAACGCATGCTGTACCAGGTTACGAGGATCAGATCTAAACATATAAACAACCCACCAGTCAACTCCGGAAATGTTAAGTGACCGTTCCTTCACGGTCCTAATGATGACAAGATGATTGCCTTCAAATCAAAGTGAAAAGTAATGAACAGGATTGTAGCTAAAGGACACAAAGCCTGCAGGGTGCCGTGCTTTCAGACTGACACAGTCACCTTCATGCCCATGATGATTTATTTGATGCAAGATATAATAAATGTCTGCAGTACAACCAGTTGCCCACCACTGTGGTTATTAAGCAGGGCTCCATTAAATAGCAGGTAGGTCTGTAATTGACCATCAACAGTCCTAATGAATCAAAATGACTGTTGTATTGTGCAGAAATGTACGGCCGTGATTGGGTCAGCGTAGCCTATCAATATTTCATCATGGCAGACTTTTTAAATATGAGGTGACTTTGTGATAGTAAAACATTGTATTTTTGTACAATTAATGAAATTACATATTCCTGTTCCTGAACCCAGATATTAGTAATCCCTTTATTTTTCCACATACAGTTAAAGAGTCAAAATATATTTTATTTTCTACTGATCAGGGTTCTTTTTTATGTGAATAAATGTAGAAATTTAGTTGTCTTGTTATATTCTGTATATTTGACCCTGCAAATTCATTTTACTCTGTGTTGCTTTTTGGGATATGGACTCCATCTGTGGGAGGAAAAAGTATATTCTTTTTGAGATTGACATTATGTGTAATTACTGCTACTATACATCAAGTGATATATTTAATTTCAAATTTAAAATCAAATTTGAGTTAAGCGTGAGTGTGAACTAGTTCATACAGACAACTCCAGCTTCTGCTACACTCACACATGACACTGTACTTACTAAAACATACAGTATTTTCAATGCAGCTTTTGCACTAAGATGGTCTAGCTGCACAATCCTTCCACACCACTCATGCAGACATTATGCATTAGTTTATGGAAAAAAAATAGTACCCAAGAAAATACAGACATACAGTTACATAAACATTCACATAAATTACATTCACACTCTTGCACTCTGCAGTACTGTATGTGCAGGTTATTAAGGACTATGTGTGAGAAATGGGTCGCTTGATGAAATTAAGTTCTAACAAAATCCTCACAAATGCAGTTTCAAATGTTTCAATGTGCTGCTGCAGCCGTTTTGGGTGTTTTTATCACAGTTTTAAACACTTTGCATACCTGCTAGTCGGCTGCAAATCTCTTTATCTCTGTGGCAGCTCAGCAGTCTATTCAATAGAAGGTTCTGCCAGCAGGACACAGACACTGAAGACAGATTATTGCATAACCGATGTTTAAAATGTGATTATAACCAGATGTGCACGCAGATTGTATCTGAGGCAGAGGATTTTGTGATATCACAGAGACGCATGCTTTTAGAACAAAGCTTTATGCCAAGTTCTTGTTAACTTTTATAGAGGAGCAATAGAAAGCATCCTGACTGGACACATAACAAACTGGCATGGGCTGTGCCTGGCCCAGGACCGGAGGGCTCTGCAGCGGGTGATTAAAACCGCCCAGATCATCATTGGTAGCCATCTACCCAGCATCAGTGATATTGGTGAGGTGAGGTGCCCAAGGATTGAACTATTCTGTTATGCTGGTCTTCTTTTGCAAATTACCTTTGCATTACCCTCATTCCCACTCCTAACATATCTAACTGTATATCTTTTTTTTTATTTCTTCCTTTTGTGCTACTTTTATATACTCTGTTCCATTTTATTGCCTATTTTATTGTTTTATTCTGTTCTAATTTAAGATATTTGGTTATACATTTTCTGTGTATGTAGCATGAAGGGGCTACAATTGCATTTCATTGAGCAGTCCTGTATTGTATAATGACAGTAATGCTGAACCTGAACCTGTACCTGGAACCTTTATGTCCTGACATCAAAAAGAATCAGTGTACCATCGACTGCCTGCCATCTGGCAAAAAAGAGTTGGACCTAGAGTATGATACAAAAGCTTTCAGAAGGAATGCTTTCTGCAGAAACAGTGGTTTTAGCTACTACTTGTATATACGTGTTGTAATAAAAGCATATGGCTTTAAAAGATAATTAAATACAGTGAAATGGACGGAATTTCAAAAAAGAACTGCAAATGTGCATGTTCAAATGCAGAAAGATAATAGTGGAGAACATAGATAACGTTTGATAGATTCTCCTGTTCTGAAGTCACAAATCAATAAGAAACACATACGAGTTCCTGAACCTCTAATAGACATAAACTACTCTTCCTCAGTGTCAGTCCTGCCAAGCTTACCTTTCTGTGGGTGTTTTTCTTAACTGCTGCCAGAACTGCTGCTGTCCTGTATAAAGGACAGTCCTGTCTATGGTCTTAGCATGTGCGGATAGGCTTATTTGATATGAATACAGTGCCATATAAAGGCAGATACAGGAGTGTAATTACACCTAATGGCTGGAAATGCTCCTGTTCAAGACATCTTGGCATATGATGTCTGATTATGGGTGATCATTTTCTGCTTTTTGGTGAAAAAGCACAGCTGCCTGGTCCTGGGCTTTACTGATGATAGTGGTTCAGAACAATGGGCTATTGAAATGCATTGTCACTATCCCAGCTTAAATGTCAGAGGATCAGATTGGCAAGACATCCAGGGCTCAATTTATAGTAGTATCCTCAACCAAAACAAAGAGGAAGGAAGAATGAATGGCGTAAAAAAAGACGATATCTCGTTTTGCTGCATCGATTTGGATCTTTTGATTCAAACTGTCCATCGTGAGTCTGACAGTGTTATAGAAGTGCAAAGCTAAATCAGTGGAGTACTTCATATTAGTTTAGTACTTTAATACACAGCACTCAAATGCTCATGGCACCAAGAGAGCAACACCATGAATGCTTTCGAGGAGATACTGTCCGAAAGTGTGCGCCATTAGTCCCATTTGTACAGTTCATCGCTTTGAGAGGCTCACAAAAGACAGAGAGTTCTTAGAGAAATCAGGGAGGCAGTGTTATGCAGCTAGGAGGAGGCTTTTCGCTGCGTCAGATTTGTAGCAGGTATAAACACTTTTGCCTTTTGAGTTGGTCAGACAACACGTCATACCACCAGTTCATCTGAAGAAACCGAACCCTCAACAAGTGAAGGTCAGCAGAAAACGGAGGAGGTCAGACTGGAGACTTTAAGGGGCTGTTTGACTGCTGGGGAAGACTGAAGGCACCTGATGAGTTTGGCTGCTGATGGAAGGCCACAGGAGGAGACTGGCAGGAGGCTGATGAGTGTAGGCAGCAAACTGGTGGGCTGAGGCAGGATACTGGGACAGCACTAACAGGCAGATAACAGGATTACCAGGCAGGAAAATCAGGTCGACCACGAGGGGACTTGCCGAACAAAGAGAATGAGTGAGATACTGCTTTAAATAAACCATGGAGCAATGAGAAGTAACTGGGGAGTAGTCAGGTAAAAGCAAAACAGGCGGTGCTGTGTGTGACTCAGTAGTTTACTCTATAGTCAGATTTACCTTGGTAATGCTCACCTGAGAGTTTATTACTGCATTCCTCTGTTGCCAAAAATGTATTAAACCATTTATAAAAAGTAATGTGAAGCAAAAGTTAGCCATTCCCAGATTTTGGTGACAATATCAAAATCTCTCCAGGCCTTTTTCAAGTCATAGCAGGAAAAGCACAGGTGTAATAGACTAGTACACCAAGCCAGCAGCAAGTGAATAGCACAGCCCTGCAGCTGTCTCGCCTAAATGTAAAGGCAGACATTATTAATGTTATTAATTACCTCTGTGGTTTTCCTGCTTTAACATGTTTGTCTATGTGGCAATTTCTTTTTTTTCTTTTGCATAGTTTGCCTGTCACTCCCTATCATTTCAGTGCCTGCTATTCCCTCCCTGCCCTGCAGTAGCCCCCCATATTTCCTGCCCTCAGCCACCACCTGATTCTCACACCCACCTGCGCACCTGTAGTTTCATACTCAGGAATATCAGGAATACTATCAGTATCTGTGTTTACATGGAACTCTTCATTTGACTAAAAATCTGAATATGAGCTCAATTACACTACAAATGTCATGTGTTTCTCAATTTCCAAATGATTTACCTGAATAGTGATTTAAGCTTTGCGCTTTTACATGTGATGGTGTTACGTAAAGCTTTTCTGTACACAGTTACATGTAGCTGTTTCCAGGAAGAAATCCTCTGATTGGATGAGTTTTACTGGAAATAGCAAAAGCAAATGTGTGTAACAAGAATACAGTTTTTATGGTTCTGCATCACAGATTGTACTTTCCAAGGTTGTATTAAGTTGTTTTTTCAGTCATGTTCCTTCTTTTATACTCACTGGTTAGTTTGGTTTCCAGATATTTCAAATAGTCTTACATTGCCAGACCTGCAGCTCATACAGTATCTCTTTTTGATATTTGAGAGAGGTCTGGCCAAACTCACTGTCACGCTGAGATATCTGAATGAAATTATCTGGATTGTTTTGAACTGAACCAATGAGAATTGTCAATGGCATGCTTACTGATCCTACTGGGCTTCAGTTTGCCCAAATCACAAAAAATATATATATTACCCACATATATATATTATCTGGCCACGAAGATAGTTTTGGTTTTTACTTCACCAAAGATTTAAGATATGCCTCTAAGATTACACCCCATTATAATGCAGGTGAATAGAATTCATGCATGTAAAAGTAAAATATCGCAAATAGAAAATAAACAGAGGAAATTATATAAATTCAACACTATAAAATGCCTGATGCACAAAAGTAATCATTACAAAAATTATTTAAAACCTGTAACTGGCAATCTGAGGCAATGTCAGAACATCACATCAAGATTAGCAGCATATTTTGAACTGGTTGATGGAATTTTTGGGGTTCAGATAAAAGCAAAAATTTGAAGGATTTTGGTTGGTTTGAAGGATGTCGTGATTGAACATCCCAATTTGCTTAAAAAAATGCAATCACAAAAGTTTGTGTTATGCTCTGAGCACCAGTTAAATTCAGAAGAGGGAGCATACGATTTGTTCAAGGATCTTCAACAACATTCTTTCAGTCAATATGTTCAGTTAATACTCTGCTGATTTAAGAAATGATTACTGAATACTTTGGGGCATATTTTCACATTTAGAGGGATGAAGTTTGAAATACACCACTGAAAAAGAAAGAATGTCTTATATAGCAACAAAACCGACAAAAGGTAGCAAAAGATTATCAGACAAATCAAAAATCTAACATAAATAAAATCAATTGATAAAAAAAGACTCTTTAAATAAAGATTATTATTATAATTATTAATTATTTTATGCTTCTATTGATCTTTCATTATCTAATTTTTCAGCTCCTTAGTTTTCCTATTGTTTGGTCTTAGCACACATTTCGTAATTTATCTATTCCCTGTTTCCCCCCCAAAAATGTTCCCTTTTCCAAATGCTGATACACTTATATATATGTGTGTGTTTTTTACTTAAGTGAAAGTAGCAATACCACACTGTGAAAATAGTCCATTACAAGTAAAAGTCCTGCATTGAAAATCTTACTCAAGTAAAAGTAAGTATTACTAACACAATGTAATTAAAGTTTCAAAAGTAAAAGTTCTCATTCTGCAGGAAAATGGCTCCTGTGAGTGTTATACTAATGTATAATATATTATCTACTCAGTTCAGGTGGAGCTAACTTTAACTTAGAAGAAGAATAAAGTAGCATAAAAATACTAGTAAATGTACTTAGCTACTTTCCGCTACTGATTTTATGTTCTTTTTAGTGATTTTATGAAACTTAATTTCAGTCATTTCTGTATTTACAGTCTCATGGTGATGTGAGAAGTATCTCTGTTTTCCTTTCAGATTTTTTTCACACTGAACAACAATATGCACAACAGGGCTTTTCCTGCACTGTTATGATTAAAGACATAAAAAAAAAGACATTTCCTATGTCGTTGTTGTCTGGTCAAATAGACTGAAGCAGGCGCTCGATGCAGACAGAGAGGAGCCTCACTGACCTGCAGCATCACCAGACTGACGACAACTTCATTGTTCGGCACTGTGTCACTCACTCACTCACGTGTCCAGCAGGGTCTTAAATGTATTTCTCTGTGTTCTGTTATTTTGTATACGATAGTCAGATACGCTTTGATTGGTTTGTTATATGAGGCTGATAAGTTATAGAATGACATCGGCTGCCTTTTCTTATATTTGTCAAGTATGAAACAGGGAGTGGGGGCCTGTTTCTACTGGCATTTTTTTTTTACTATGCTTGCTTTTATATATAGCAGCAGTGGTTCAATTAACTGATTACGTTTGAATATTACCTTATAATGCCTTCTTAATAGCCTTACTGCAAAATATTGCAAGTGTGGGGGGAAAATCACCTTAAATAACAGCTGTTTATTCTACTTTCTGTTGTGAAAAGGATCATTTTCTCCTCAGAGGAAATGTCAATATAAATGTTCAAACTGAATATAAGTGATTTACTCCAGCAGCCCGGCGAGCGTCTCCTCCCGTTTGGAGACTTGTGTTTGACTGTTTAAAAAGATGATTTGTGTGAAAGTGCTAAAATAATGACATTATATTTTTAGATTCATCTCGTCCCAGCCTTTTCTATTTTCTTCTTCAACTTTCACACCTTCTGTAATTTTAATGCAATTTCAGGCTCTGATTGCTCTGTTGCTTGAATGCTAATCATTGTAACTGTATAACTTGTTTTCTATTCTGCTCTATTTGCATTTAAGGAAAGATTATTTAATATAATAAAAAAAAAGAAATGAAAAAGTTACAAGGTCAGTAAACAGATGGCACTCCACAAGAGATGCACACATAAAGTGCAGGGACTTCAGCAGGACTGTGTTTCATAACAGTTCTGTGGAGTTAAACTAAAGTCGCTTCATGACTGGGGAACATTTTGTCTGAAAATAGTGAGAGCACCAGCTGTGTATTGAAAGTCTCTCTTAAAATGAATTGAATGTCTGTCATGTTATTAATACACTTTGTATCCAAAGGGCTATTTAGGTAGGTTTGATATGATGACAATCAGATTAGAAAAAACATTGATTAAATAAAGTAATAAAAAGTAATAAAGGTTAGCTCCATTAAATATCTCCCTCAGAGCATCAGCAAGCAAGTAATCACATAAATATTCCTGCTACAGACAAAACTCATTGAGCTCATCATCACTAACTGTGTCTGTCTGCTGTTTGGTGCTGAGCAGTTATGTACTGTGGGTTTTTTAGAGCTTTTTAGCTGAAAACAGCTGCCTGTTGTGGCCAAAAACAATGCTGTGAGAGTGAAACAAAATGGCTGTAGAGATGTCTGCCTTTTTTGAATATAATGAAACTAGATGACACTCGGCTTGTGGTGCTCAAAGTGAGCACAGACCTTGTTGTGAGCAGTTTCATGTGAGAACTATCAGTAGAATAGTTCCCACATGAAACTCCTCACAAAAAGGTTGTGGATTATCTTGAATAACAGGGTCATCATTTCTGCAAAGAGACATTGCTGTTGAGTTTTTCAAATGTACTTTTTTTTGGCGCTTTGAGCACCACAAGCCGAGTGTCAATTAGTTCCATTACATAAAAAAAAATAATAAATGCAGACATCTCTATAGCCGATATCTCCAAAACTCAGCAACTCACACCAAAACAATCTAGATGGACAAATGGCACTACAGGTAAGATGATTTTGGGGTGAACTGTCCCTTTAAAGCAATACTATGTAACTTTCACTGAACAGTGGCCACATGTTGCAATTACAGGAAGATGCAACATAGGATTTTCCTATGAAGGTGAAGAGGTCTGTGATTTCACCCCCCCAACTAAAGTCAGAAAAATTGGTCTGCGTTTCCTTTAAAATGTGGTTTGAGGAGGTGGAGAAGCAGCATCAGTTTAGTGCCAAAATGGACACCAATTGCACCACAACACAGCTCACCTTAGAGCAATTTGTTTTTGGCCTTTAAATGACCCATTAATGAATAAGGTGAGAGAAGTAACATTCAGACTACTCCAGATATAGTACACACCTAAATCTTCTCTTCTTCAATTCAAAAAGGGCTTTTGGTCTTTCTACTCTTTGATACTCAAAAACGTGAAAGTTTAATTAACCAAGCCAGGCGATAAAGACTTTTATTCAGAACATGAACTGGCTTTGTAGAGTCAAGGACTTTTTTAGTTCACACTCTGAATTACATTTGTCCATCACTTTGTTTTGTACTGAGCGATTTTTTCAAGTCAGTGGAGGCCCAGCCCTCCGAGCTCTAAGTGCATTCCTCAACAGTTTCTAACACAAAATAGGGGAGTGTTTTCCTTTCAGGTTTTCAGACTTTTACAGCTAAAGAGGACACGGGTAAATTGTATTTTATTATGTACCAGCTTTTAGTCCAGTTATACATAGAAAGGAGATTGCACCTCTGAGGACATTCATGAGCTAAATGGTGACGTCATGAGCCGCTGGACAGAAACGATCAACGGTTCTTCACTGCTACTTTTAGACCTTTGTGGATAATAACACTTGTAGGTTGTAGCTATGCACATTTACTTTAACAACCATGTTTTAGTGAATTGAGAGGGAGAGTTGTGCTGGTCAAGCTCAGTGAGAAATACTTTTACTTTCTTTTTACACTGCAAAAAGAACATAATTAACCAGACAGAAACCAGTTTGATATACAGACAAACTGTATTAAATAATTGGTTTCAGCCCTAAGTGACTTTTATATAGAATTGCATTGTAGATTATAGTTTTCTAATTAAAACAAGAGCTCCATAAAAACAACTACTAGTGAGCATTTTCTGATCCGTTACTAATTACTGTGAAGGTGAAACTGAACCTGCAAGTCTTATCTGATAAACAATCTCAGATGTCAGTAACAACATGTACATTTTGTAATTAAAAAGCAATACAGCAGCACAAAAAGCAATCCAGGAATCACTCAAAAACACAGGAAAACATGTAAAACACACTTTCAAATAATTTGCCATTAACAACAAACGGTTATTTACAATGGCGTCATGAAGGATTATCATTATTCTTTAATTCTCAGTCCTCAGTGGGTAAAGTGATATCGCACTTGCGCAGCAGCTTCTGAATGAAAAACAAAAGGAAACAAACATTGGAAAAGAGGATCAAGAAATCTGTACATCACTGTAGACATGCACACTCTTGACTGCTCCCTACTGACTGAAAGAGAGATATTAATTTAGAAAGCTTATTCAGATAATTTTTATGATTATCTTGAAATTCTTAAGGATCCTTGAGGTGTAACATTTAATACTAACAGTATTAGGAATTCATGAGAATTCAAGTTGAGAGCAAAGAGGAAAAAACACTAACTTGTTCTGGCACCTGATGCCAAAATGACCAAAACGTTTTAGCTCAGTTTACTTTTTTTCATTGTGTAAGATATATTGGATATAATGTTGTCTTTAGATTGAATAAACAACCGAGTATCTTTTTGATGGGATGGCCTCAACATCTGCTTATCATAACAAGACAGATTTTAAAATGTAGAGGATGTAGAGATTCACTGATACATTGTGATATACACATATTTAATTATATTAAATGGTAGGAAAATGATCCTCTGGCACAGGTTTTGCTCATAAAACAAGCTTTTAGAGGCTGAAAAGGTATTGTTTAAAGAGCTAGATTTAATTTCAAGACATCCACCGGCATATTAGTGAAAGTTTAGAGCCGACAGAGGAATAACACAGCATGGAGGAGATAATTAATTAGCAATGGTATCCGTCAGTTTGTTGGCTGTCATGGAGCGTTAAGGAGTAGTTTTTTTTTATTGGTACATAAACAGCAACTTCTGGTTTAAATGTGGTTCTCTACTAAATATTACAGGCCAAAGTGAATCAAAATATGCACCCACATCCTCCTAGACTTACACAACACTGAAGAGATGAATAAAATAACTTGCATAACTGAACTAAATACAGGTTATCTACAGGTACACATCCACTGTGATGGATTAGTAAGTCATGCCTTTATTCCTTTTAATGTTTAGATATCTCTACACTTATGAAGAGTACAGTAGAAGAGTAGAATTTATCATCATTATTATTATTATTACAGTATAAGAGTAGTAGTTGTAGAAATCATTGCATTAGTTTAGTTATATGAAGGTGCCAGTGGGAATGTTAAATGGTGGACATCATCTTTTCAAAGTGTAATCAACCATCAATATTTACACTCAAAGCAAAGGAAGATGGCCTACAGGCGTTTTAACAGAATATAAACTGATAAGTCAAGGACCTTTTTAGAAGTAAAATCATGTAACACAGCATTTTTTTCAAGTCAGTGGAGCTCTGAGTGCATTCCTGAACACTTCCTAACACAACATAGACGTGCCTTTTCATTTTAAATTACTTAAGAGGAGGCAGAATAATGCCAGTAATGTGTTTTATTAACCAGATATTAGTCCTGTTGTGACAAAGTCACAGAGGCCAATCCACACACTGAAAGAGAAAGTTTCTCTAAATGGTGCTATATATGGTTGTCAGGTTATTGTAGAAATGTAACTGAACCAATAAAAATATATATATTTTTTAAACATTTGTTTATCCAAGGAAGTGTCACGGAGAACAATGTTGTCTTTTCCACAGTTACATTCACACCTGGAAACTGCCCAGTACATCCACAGTCCAGGTCCCCTGGAGGTTTTAAAGGCCTTGCTCAAGGGCTCCTCAGTGGAGGCAATGAGGGAGTGGCAAGCTCTACAATAACTATAAATAAATGGGTTATCTGTTGTTTTCCTTTTCATCATCCAATGAGGGAAGACTATGCAGAGAGAGTTTGGATGTCTGTGTTGCATGCAGGTATCAATAACAACTTGTTGATTTGACTAATAACAGTACGTAGGTGAACAGGTAGAGGTGAACAACTTTGGTTTGTTTTTATTTAATGTTCAGGGGTTTAAAAGAGTACTTCACTGGTTTAGCATTGCACTCCTTTAACATCATCGGACTCACGATGGACAGTTTGAGAACTGATGCAACAGTATGAGAACTGATGCAGCAGAAACAGAGATATCGTCTTTTTTATTCCCCACATTTGTCTTGCTTGTCAAATGGCGCCTACACTTCCCACAATGCAACTTGAAAGCTGACATTTTGTTCTGAGATTCAGGGGTGTTATGCTAGTAGCGGCTAATGTAGCCTGGAGTTGCTAGCCTCAAGCAGAGGTGAGGAGCAGGCTACACTGGTCTGGTAAGCTCACTTCTTTCTAACTCTGCACCAGCAGATATTTTTCCATTTTGAAACTTCAGACCCAACTGACGCTGACTCAAATGACATTACTTGAGGCAATTTATCAGACTTTACACAGCTCCCTCTGGACCCACAAAAGGCTTTAAACATTTCTTTTCCACATATGCAGTAGTACTCCCCAACACCTATAAACAGACTTTGACGTGTGAGATCAGTGGAGTTCGCCTTTAAATGCATCAGCTCACTGGGACACAGATAATACTGGTAAATTGTTGAATTTGACAGCTGAATCTTGACCTTGGAAACAGTAACTGACAAACTCACCACAAGGTCCATTAAATACAGTAGCTGTTCTGGAGATTTCAATCGCATCTTCCTGATGAGATGGACTTGAATTGCAGATGTTCACATTTCCATTTTTCTGAGCACTTTAAGGGCTTCTCATCTATGTGGGCTTTAAATTTAACCTTGAAACTTCATTCTTGACCTTGAAAACAGAAGTTTCTTAAAGTGCACACTGGAAGTGCTCAGAAAAATGGAAACTTGAACATGTACAAATTCATGACAACTGGGCAACTGAGGAAGATATTGTGATAAAATTAAAAGCTTCAAAACAGCTACTGAATGGACCTTTGTGTTAACTATTGGTGTTAACAGTTACAGAACTTGTCAGATTTTGATTTGAAAAGTTGATGTTTTGAGAGGAATACTTTCACAAGTGCAAAAATAGTTGCTGGCTTACTAGCCAGACAATCAGACTAAATAGCAATTTTGTTCCACTTCATTATTCATTCTCTTGAAATCATTCCCAAAACAGCTGGAGGATCAATGTCAAACACTGAAGCCATTCATTAGTCATGAGATTGGTTTAGTCAGAAGTCAGTGTCACTTAAGAAGGAACATCTTTAAATGTAAATGTTGTTAAGTCATATCAGACACTTTGGGTCAGTTATTTATTGTCAGTATCTGCAGCCACATCACAGTTATGACACACGACCATGTGACCATGCACGTGATCACCTTCAAAACGTCATTTCTCCTAAACATCCAGCTGGCTCACACACTTCATAAAAGGCTTCAGCTGAATGAGAGGAAAAGAGAAAACAGATCTAAAACACAGAGAAGATAAAGAAAGACATGAACAACAGCTGAAAGCACAAAAGTAGAAAATGTTTATGAAAACAAAATACTGACATTCATAATGAAGACGATATTTGTCTGATGGCACCATTGTACATGTTACAGTTTGCACGATTGTTGTTGATCTATAAAATAAATGTTACAGTCAGTGTGTATGAGAACAGTTCTTTGGTATTTTAAAAACACTGAAGTCTTCCACCCCTTTACTACACTGTAAACCAGATATTTAGCTCATATTAAATGCAGTAGTTAGGTAGCTGATAACAAAACACAAACATCATATTGCATATCCAGCATATCAGCCATAAACACTTAAAACAATTGCTGAAGGTTTTTTGCAAATAACATTTTCAAATATTTTATAAAGAAAAACAAAATACTCTGAAACACTAAAGTGCCTCATAAGCATCATTAGATAGTGTGTCTGAATAGGAAGCAACCGTGTGGCTTCCAGTCAAAGAGGTTTGCAGTTGATCTTCCAACAACATGCTTAAAAAATATGGCAGGAGTGGCAAGCACATTCTAACACATCACAGCATGCTCACCAACTTCTATTGTCTACAGTAAATCTGAAAATATTTCATAAATCAGTTATTTAAAACTAACGGTCTGTAATATTATACAGAGTGAGGTTAAAAAAAAAGTTGGGGGGTATCTCATTTAGCCTTCATGGTCTTTCTGAGATTCAACAGTAGATGGCAGCAAAGTAGAACTAAATACTGAGAAGGAAACTCACTAGACCAGAGAGATTCTTGGTGTTATCCATAGAAAACTGAGTGGGCAGAGTATATAAACATAATGAGCAAATTGTCAGGATATTATATATATATATATATATATATATATATATATATATATATATATATATATATATATATATATATATATATATATATATATGAAACCTGCCTGGTTATCAGCATTAACATGAGACCAGCATTTTATCTAATGTGACAGTTTGCTGCTACGTAGACAAGGCAGTTCTCAAACATAAAGTGCATCAAGTTAGTCAGTCATAACCTGAGTTAAGCAATTTTAACTGCAGGATCCATTTTCCAAGACAGTTTGAAAAAGGTTGAATTTTACAGCAATGATGATCGGACATTTCAGCATTCTCAGGTCATTAATGCACCGACTGTGGCCTGTTTTATTTTATTTGCATTTTAACTACCTTAAATTGGTTTAACTTATTTTAACCCTACAAGTACTTTACAGTTTCCTCATCAAACCCACTGCAAAAGTATTTGGTGCAGCTTTTATTATCTGACAACCTGCTGAATTAAATTACAAAAAGCTGCAAGCGCAACCTACAGTGTCTCTTCTTTGGCTGATGCACAAAGAAGTACATCCAACACACTGAGAGCAAATCTACGTACAGTATCATCATAAAAAGGCAAGTAAACATTAAAAAGGTGCTTGTGCTACAAATGATAATAAGACAAGAACACTCCAGCTAATGTGCACCTCAGCCACAGATTTAATGGCATTTGGAGCCATGTTCAGGGTCAAATATTAAAGGCTGCTGAGCGTCTACATGAGCCTGTGCCCTATATGCTCCTGCAGCCACAGCAGCACAGGCTGTATAGAGCTGGGTCCATCAGGCACTGCCTCTGTGTACATCTGCAGCAGTACCTCTTGTAAAACAAGCAGCAGGGGTAAGCTCATGCTCAGTAGCTCATACAAGAACGCATAGTCCTGGGCATTGTCCCTCAGGTGGCCGGCGAGGGACTGTGCTGTACTATGCACACGGTGGGACAGATACCAGGGGGCGTTACACACAGCGCGAGTCACACTCAGGGGCCAGCTCAGACGTTTCCTTATGAACGAGCTGATGGTACCTGCTGAGGATTGACTCTGCAGGTCTGCTGTGCTGCTGGACTCGGAGCTCTGTCCATCATCAGCACATGGGTCCTGAACTCCAGCTCCATTACGATTCTAAGACAGAGGATGTGACGGACAGAGAAGTTAGATATTTTACAGTAAATATTGCTAGAATAGGATGGATATTGTTAGAAATGCAAAGTACTCACTGAGCGTAGAGAAAAATTCCTCCTTAGGTTTGTCCCATTGTTGCGTTGCTCAAAATGAAGTTTGCAGTACAATTTCCCTGTAAGATTACAGCAAATGTCAGAACGAAGTAGCCAACTGAATACTGAACTTAGTTCTTTTTTTTTTTTTTTTTTTTTTTTTTTTAGTAATATGTGGATCCAATACTCATGACGGCTGACATTTAATGATACGAACCCTGTTCAGAGTCAAAGGCATGTGCTCCCTGTCGCAGGGCAGAGCTGCAGGTAGAACAGCGAAAACACTCCCTGTGGAAGTAGAGCCCCTCTGCACAGACCCTCTCCACCATATAAACACGCCTCTCGCATGAGTGACACTTGTCACCCGACGGGGGGAATGCCCTTCGTACTGAGCCGCCCTGGGAAGCAGAGTGATGAGGAAAACAAAAACAATGACATAATGACAGCAGATGAAGATGAGCACTAATGTCACAAAATAACAAAACAAAAGCTGAAACACTGACTTTAATCTTTTTATTTAATTGCTCTTTCCCACTACCTAAACCAATGTAATTAGATATACATTAAAAAAACATAAAATCACTGAAACAGTTGTCAGAAACATTCATGAATTTAACACTTATTGCTGGCTTTTAAAAAAAAAAATCATACAATATGCAAACTATTTTTACCATTTGTTTGACAGAAAACATTCCTTTATAAGAAAGCCTTTGTGTAAATTTAATATGTTTAATCTAGTTTCATCTCTCCACTTTTGCTAATTAAAGTTTCAACTCAAGATCAAAAAGATGGTTAGCGGACCATGAGTTGAGATTTAGTTTTTCCAAAGTCAAGAATAAATCAGAAATGTATTGGCTGTTATGGTTATGACTTTGCAACATGAAAACTGAGAATGTAATTGGTCGGGTCACATTACTTTTTGCAAGACATTTGAACTCTGTGTTCATTTAGTAACTCTTGGAGGTGTCGGCATGCACGGTCGAAACAGTGGGTATGACATGCAGGAGGAGTGACAATGTGAGAAGTTGAGCGCACGATAAGGAACACACAGCCGCGTTGACGGATGTTTTCCATTTCCTTTGATCTGGGTGTCAATGTCACTTCCCGAAAGTCTTTTTGTTCGGATATCATCTTGCGGATATTTTGATTGACAGTTCTGTAAAGGGTATCCACTGTCTTTACTTTAAAGCCTACAACCCTCAGAATCTTTTGCAACTGCTCACTAACATTCAAGAGGAAAACATAGTTAAGGAAAGCAAGTAAGATAATAACAGAAAGGAGAAAATCACAAGGTTATATGGATAAACACATATGGTTCAGTGAGAAAGTTTATCATGTCTAAATAGTTTCCCAGTTGCTCTTCAGGAATCAAATTTGATGCAAACATTAAATGTGTACCAGGAGTTGCTCCTTTAAATTAAACTAGTGTAAGTACTGCTATAACATCTGGCTGTTGAGTTGGAGCAGGCTGTTTGGGATGGGTGGAGCAGAGAAACCCACAAAGTGCCACCGCAAGAACACACACTTCTCCTCTGTGAGGACTGCTGGTAATGAAAAGCATACGGGGCAGAAACTGCACTTAAAAGCAAAGCTCTCATGCAAAGCAGCAGTCCTTTTGCATCAATCTGTCTGTTATAATTAAGAAGATACATGACAACAATGTAAATCTTGGGCTAAGATGCTTGCTGTTTTTGTTTTTTTTAATATTTCTGTGTGCTGCCTTTTGGGATGCATAAGATATGCTGAGCCTTCACTACTGGAACAAACATAACATCATGAACATGAACTTTCCTTGCCAGTTTATCAGGTACACCCAGATAAAACAGTCCTGCAATAAATCATAACTTCATTAAGTTTATAGTGTTTACAGTTCACGTTGACGCTCTTTAGAGAGACGAAGTTTCACCTTTATGGTAATTTTTGAGGCTGTAGCTTGTGATGCTGTTAAAATTCATTTTGTTATTATACTGACAGGTGTTTCTAATATTTAGTCTACCCTCATTGATATAAAAATATTAGATGGTATACCTAAAACTGAGTGTATTTTAAGCAATTACTGGAAAATAGGAAATATTTAATGCATTTTACTAACAAAAAGAAAAAAAATTTAAATAACTGATTTTTTTTGGCCACTTGAGGGCAGTGGAAACAAGTTATGAACACAAAAACAAACAGGTGCTTATTTACACATCCAGCAGTTACGGAGCAACAATTTCATTAATTGTCATGTTTCTGGCCTCCTGATGAATGTAAGTTCACTATTCACTCTCTTTTAGGTTTTGGTCTCCACCATCTCCTGAGAGAAATATCTGGCTCTTTAGCTGCTACATGCGCCACTGTGTTCACCAGCTAGTCGCTAACTGTGTCTGTCTGCAGTTTGGTGCTGAGCCAGATAGTGTACAGTGGGATTTCACTGAAAACAGCTACGGCAGCAAACGATGCTATGAGAGTGAACCAAAACAGTAATGTTACAGCCTGACAGCTAAACAGTGAGCTGAAAACACTATAAAGCTCCGTAAAGCCGAGGGGAGCTGCAGATTCAGGTGATAATTCTCTGTAGGTTCATCACTACGAGCAACCTTTTTAACATTGTCTCACTGTTATTAGATACATTGTTATTATAAAAATATATTATAGCTGCTTCAAGTTTTACCTTGATAAAAAAAAGTCATTGAATTATCATGACAGAATTTCCTGCATCTAGGTATATCTGAGTGTCAAAAAAACCTGTGTTGTCAGAAACTGGCTGCATGCAACACTTTTGATCCCAAACTTGACGTGTTTCCACATGCAGATAAACACACTGTGAGGGGCAGGTCAGGGTGGGGTCACAGATCAAGCTTGAGATAGTCACCTTGAGTACAGCAGAGTTGTCTCCTGAGAACAACCCACTAATGTGAACAGCTTTTTCCTTTATACTCTTTGAGTGAAACTCTCTAGCCTGTTGTGTCTGAGCTTTTTTCTGCAGGATGACACGGAGCACAGGAACAAAAGAAAAGCCATCAGTCTTGCCTCCTCAGTGCAGTGAGACACATTCTCCCACCAACAAATGTGAAGCTTTCTGTCTGTAGACATAATTAGGTAGACTAATAACCATTTAATACGCACTACACAGCTAAATGATGAAAGACCTTTCTGTTCTACTTCCCCAACAAGAAGCAGGATTTAATGCTAAGTGTGTATTGTCGGGAGGAGAACAATAACGTCGCTGTGTGGAACAAAAGATGCCTTATTACATTAATTTCACACCCCACTTGATGTGGTTACTCATACTGTACTGAAACAGAAAACGGGGACAGCCACACAGACCTGGCAGAGAAATCAGAGACAAGTACGTCGGTTAAGCCAAAAAATATCTACGTTAAGTATTGAGTCTTTAAGGCTTAAGTGAGTCAAAGTCAAATTTCAAAGCACATTAATTAAAAGTAGCATTTTAAATTTAAGATTAGTTTAAAAGAATACTATAAACTGGATTATCTACACACTGATAATACAGGGGTGGACAAAATAATGAAGACAACAAATGAAAGGAATAGTTCACTTATTCGCTTTGTTATTCAAGAGTTATAGGAGTTATAGGATCAATACAAACTCAAGTCTGTACATTAAGTATGGAGTTAGAGCTAGAAAGCAGTTACCCTAGCTTAGCATAAAGACTGTAAGCAGGGGGAAACAGCAACTATCAGCACCTCTAAAGTCAACAGTTTATCCGCCCAGCACTTCTGTGCAGCGTCTCCGCTGGTGGCATGGCAACCTCACGTTGAAAGGACTCTGGGAAGTCACTGCACCCGGCTGTTGTTAGCCAAAACATACTTAGAGCACGTCAATCTACCTAAAGCCACAAATTGTCGTTTGTCAATGGATTAAACAAAGGACAAAGATTGTATAATTAGTCCGTTTTTGGTAGGCGTATATTTGAACTTTATAGAAAGTCTTTATGCTAAGCTAAGCTAATCATCTCCTGGTTCCAGCTCTGTACTTGTACACACTGATAAGAGAGTGATATCAATCTTCTCATCTAACTCTCAGCAAGAAAGCGAATAAGCGTAGTTCCCAAAATGTTGAACTATTTCTTTAATGATAATTACAAACACTGTTAGCCTACATCATACGTAAGCAGTAGTGCCATAAATCATGATGATGCCAAACACAGACAAGCTGCACTGGCAAAGAGGAACAGTGGTCACGAATTAAAACTAAACAACACAGAAATAAAAGACACACTACTGAGGTTGACCAATAATAGTAAAATAACCCATCATTATGACCGTTTTTGCAATAGTGGTTTGGTTGAAAGTTGTTTTGATTGAGTGTTTAAATTATTTTGTCTGTCCCCTGTATTTTAGGAACATTTAGGTGAAACTACATTTGAAATTAAAATATCTCACACATTGCCATTTTTCTCAACAAAAAACTTCCGACCTGTTCCACATGGACTCAGACTGCCCAATAATCCCTCTGTGTGTCTGTCTCGGCTTGTGCCAGGTGTGTAGGAGGCCTGTTCTTGTCATTTTCGTCAGGCTGGATAATTTAGGGGCTGACTTCACCATCTGACTACACATTACACAAGCCTAAATGTATAATCAGGGCATAAAATATAATCAACATTCACTCTGGGGCCCTTTGGATCAGAGCATGTAACAATCACGTGTTTAAAAAAAAAAAAAAGAGGACAGAGAAGTAAACAGAAGAAAGAAGTTAAAGATATGAAGGAGGAGATAGTGATCACCTCAGAGACGTGTTCATCCACCTCCCTGAGACGCTGGAGGACTCTCGACATGAAATGGATTGCTGAGTGGCAGGAGGGAGAAGAAGCAGGGGTGTCTGCACTCTCAGGCTGAGGCTGGGGCTTCATCTCAGCGTGTGTTTGATCAACATGTCTGAGCTTCAGTACAGAAAATGGATGCTGGGACTGAGGCTGGAGCTGGGGTTTGCGCAAAGTCTTTGGAGGCAGGCGGACTAAGTGTTCTGCTGCTTTTCTGATACTGACTTCAAACTGAAAGGGATAATATATACAGTAGTGCACTTGAGAGCTGTGGTATAACTCCTCATCAAGCAACCAAACAGTGAAGCTTGAATTATTTCTTATTTTTCATTCACTTAACGGCTGTAGATCATTTAAAGAACCATACAGGTGGTTTTATATGTTTCAGCCCATTAACTATACAAATACCACAATGCTGCCAACCATTTTCAAAGCATAGCACAAGTTTTTTGAGGCGTTAATCATGCCAGCACAGCATGAAAATCAACTTGCATCCATTACAGTGGATATTCCGTCTGCTTTATGTTTTGCCAAAGTTATGTAATCATCACATGGTAATGCAGTTGCGAGCAGGAACTCTCTCTAAAACTTTCTTCTTGGCGCAGTCAAAAACCGAAGGGGCAGTCTGACATCTGAGACCTGCGAGTTAACGGCCAACAGCCACATTTAAATTAAAGAAATGGTTAAATTCACATTATCCTTTTCTTGACACTTATGTTTACTTTCTGTTTGCCTTGTTGGTATGATTTTCCAAAAGCTTAGCTCATGGATACAATGCTTTGACTTCAGCAACTGCAAGACTTTTGTCTAGTTTTTGTCTGGTTTGTTAAGATTAATGGGTAAACATTATATAAAGTATATACTGTTGTAGTTTTCCAATTACCAGACATAGTTCACTCACGTGAATTTTGTGAGCCTGGTAATTAAGCAAAAATCAAAAACACTCAAACTAGTTAAGTGACTCTAAAAACTGGAAAATTGGAGTTAGGATTCAGTTACACTTGCATTTAAGTGTGATTTTTCACAAGTTTCACCACTTTTAATTCATAAAGGAATGATCACAATTGTCTGAATGTGCCATTCAAGTGAATGCTTTCCACTTTTGTGAAACTTTTATCATGAAAATTGATTTAATTAGATAGAACAACATCATGCGTAACTGTGTATTCTTATTTGTTTTTAATCTTTTTAGCTTTCAATCTAGTTCTGTGCTAGTTTGATCTAGTTCTACATATAATTACAACAACACATGAAGAAACACATTCAATCCGTTTCTGCTGTGAAATTAGGGTCTAAGTCAGTCAGTACTAAAGACTGTAAAACCACCAGTATGGTTATTTAAATATCCAAAAAAGACTCCTATTATAGGTAAATTACATAATTTGAGCTTTACACAGGGGCGGTGCATGTGTTTGAAGTATATAGTATGTGCTTGCAAGTGTCTGTGTGTGTGTATGTTTGATACATATGTTTTGGGACAGTCACTAGTTTTAAAGACTGTCCTGTTGCCTTTGGCTACTGCTTGTGTGTCTTAACTGCTGTATGTCGGCTCCAGACTACCTGTTTCTCAGGAGGAGGTTTAGGTGGGACCGGAGGCCTGAGTTTAATGTGCAGACTCTCAGTCAGGTCAAGAGTTTGCAGCGGGGAGGATGTCTCACAGTCAGACTGACATTTTGCAGGAAGGTTAGGAAGACCGTTAATAAAAAAGGCACAGAAGTAGAAAAGGCTGAAAAGGTTAAATGCTGGAAATAACAGACAAGAGAAGACTTTGTAGCATTAGCAAAAGGAAATTTTTTTAGATTAAAACTGCATACCACTGTCAGAGATCCAGCTCACAACAAGGGAAATTTAAAACGTATTTTTGATCCAAGAAACAGAGATCAAATAGCTATTTTTAATTATATGCAAGTAGGAAAGAAGTATATAATATTTGTCTTTAAATAAACAGATAGACGGACACATACATACAGTACATTCATACATATATACTTACGGTCTTAAAGGACTACAGTGAAAACCATAGTGCTACTACAATAAAATAAAACGAAATAAAATAAAATCTATGGGCCTATATTGAACACACTGTTGTGTTTTTTACCTGTGTTTTCCTGACGGTGTAGCTGGGTGTGCTTTCAAACTTTGCCAGCAACTTAGTAGCCATTGAGCGCACTTTGTTTTCCTTGGGCTCTCGGCCCTCTCGCACTGAGGGGCCATTACTCGACAGATTGGTGGCCTAACAAAAAACAGACAAGATCCTACTATATCAACATTTTATTTATAGTTGATGAATTTGAAATTACAAGTAGGTAGTTTAGCAACAAACCTCCTCCAAATAACTGCAGAATTTCCGCCTCCTTTTGTAAATGGGATCTGTACCGTCTGACTTCTTTTCATCCTGAAAGTACAGCACAAGGAAATATGACTCAATATCTAGAAGTCAAAAGAAGGGGAGTTTAAAGCCAAAAACTGATGGAAAAAATATCATATGGTTATTAAATATATTGCCCTTTAAAACTCATTTAACAATGACATACTGTATGTATATATAATAAATCCCACGTGAACTGGAAATAAACATAATGGAAGTCAGAGACAGTCAACTTGTCGTATTAAGTACATCAGATTTAAACATTTCAGTGTGGAGTTACCTTTGGTACCCGTTTCCTTGGCAGTGCAAGATTGAGCACATTATTATTACTTCTGACTTCCTTAGATGGATAATCTTCATCGTTTTCATCCACTCCTCTGGAACCTGCAGTATAACATATGACTGCATTAGAGCTTTCATTGTTTCCACAGTGCATAGCCATAAATGTCAAATAATATACCAATAGGCTATATATATTAGGAAAGTTATATAAGTGGTCTGGGGGGAAAAATGAGAATTACTGTATTTGTGTAGAGAAATGTTCCACTAAAAAAATAAAGTCTTTCTGAATCACTTAGCTGCATGTCAGAGGAAGACAAATGTTTGACTGAGGTTAAATAAAACAACATAGGTAAGCATTAAATAGCCCTTCAGTGGAGACAGGCAGCTGTCTTCATGTTGTCAAGAATCTCAGACTATTGCAGTCCACACAGCTCTGATACAGATGAAGTTAAACACACATTCCTCTCATGCCACTATACTAGACTAATAGGACTGCACCAAACACACAATTTTAACAGGAAACCAAATTAAATTTAATACCTTTTCTTTCACTTGAATTTAAGTTTTTTTGTTGTTGTTTGTACATATTTTAGTCATACAATAGAGTGAAAAAGGATCAGAAACAAGGAAGAGGACAAAAACAGTATATTAACAACAGGCAAAAACTGTCTAAAACTAATGAAACAGAGTCGAATCGAGTCAAACAGAGTAGAATAAAGTCGAGTAGAGTCGAATGAAGTCCACTAAAGTAGAGTTGAGTTGTATCTAGTAAAGTAGAAAAGAGCAGGGTAGAGAACAGTACAGTAAAGTAGAGCAGAGTAATCTACCTGAGGCAGGTAGAGGTGTGCCACGGAAGAACTCATAGAACTTGGACAAGTAGGTGATCATCCTGGTCTTATCCAGCTCCTGATCCGCACTCAGCTCCTTCACAGATGTGAATGATCGGATCCCAAATTCTCGCTCACTGACGTCAAAAGCCAGCTGGAGATTTGCAGCATGGTCTTCTTCATTTAATGAGTCAAAATCTCTGATGGAAAAACAGTGTAATGGTGGCTTGAGTAAGAGGAAGGTAATAAAAAAAGATTCATATGTCATGGTAAAGCAGCTGGGAAAATGAAATAGATACTGTGTCAGCCTATAGGGTTTAAATTTTCACAGACCATTTACTTCTGTCTCTTTCTGGTTTACATTTCTCTTGATCACTCTGCAATGCATACATAATACGATTTTTTAAAAATTTGATGTTCTTTTAACAAATTTTAACTTCTTATTTTTTCTAAAATGCAGATGTTCTTGTATCATAACTATTTAAGATGCCTTGAATAATGAGACAGGAATAACTATAACTAGTAATCTTACTGTTACAGGAATACTGTAACAGTAAGGTTTGTAACTGAGATTCTTAAAAGGATTATCTCCTAACTTTCACATCTACATGTAGGCGTCAGGTGACTGACAGTGAGCAGAGTGTAAGATAATATTCACTCTGATACGAAAACAGTTAATGTAAGCACAATGGAATGACTTTACACAGAAACTTATCTTAATTTTCAACCCTGTAGAAGAAGAAGAAAATGGCAGCAAATTATTTCTAATGGGAGAAAAAAAAAACACAGCTGTGACGTCTCTACCTACACTGACGGTGTGCAGACACCATGAGAAATAATGTAAAGAAGAGAGCAGTAACCTAGCAGCAGCACACACAAACTTTGGTGTTATTCTGTAAGTACTGAGGCCCACTCTTTCTTCCTTTTCTACAAACCTGCTCCCCTCTCTGCAGTATGCTGACAGACATGCATACGGAGGAGGGAAGGGGAAAAATGCCAGTGGTTCCTGGAAACTTACAGGACCACATGAAATTGTAGTGGCATGTGGCGAGGTATGAAGGCAATAATTAAAGAGTGAGAGGATATAATTAGATTTGTAAATGTACTAATCTACAGTTGCACTGACAAATTCCATGCTGTGTAATGCAGTCTAACCCTAAAAAGTGGAAACTAAGGTACAGTTTCTGTCCTATAAGTGGGTACCAAAGCACACAAAGTCCTACAGGAGTTTTCTCCACGGCTCCAGATTAACACACGAAAAGGGCCATCATTTAGAATGAAATACTACTCAATAATAATACTTTTTGGATGATCCACATTAATACAGGTACTGAAACAACCAGTATATATTTCAGATTAGTTCACTGACAAAATGCCCTTGATAAAAAATGCACACAAGCTGTACTATGAGAACTCCTCTGTTTGCACCTTCTACTACCAGCTAGCTTTACATATAGGACAGCTATGTATGAAGTCTTTTTCACATCTATCAGCACTTTAAAAAGGGTCAAGTGTTTTACAAGTTGTGAGGAGGAAGTAGAGAACGCAACAGAAAACATAGATCAAAGAGTTACTCTCATGCCGAGCATATTTAACACACCCATAAGAAATTTCCTCACAACTAGTTGTTACGAAGAGAGTGCAAAGTTCATTTTTCAAAAAAACAGGTTTGTTCATGTGAATGTGTGTTTGCATTTAATACTCTAAAGAGATAAGATGATGTTATTGTCACTGGTTTTACATGGAAAGATGCAGCGCTGCAGGCTGGTCCTGATATTATCTGATGTGTGTTACGTACATCAGCTGGGGTTTGAACCTGTGGATGAGGGCACAGAGGGCGATCCCGCTTTTCCAGGAAGACGTCAGGTCTGTGATCATCACATTCCTGTAGCCGTCTGTCTGTTTCTGGCACCAGGTAAGAAGCCTTGCCGGTCTTATCTCTGACTCTGCAAAAGGAGAGTCACATTTTTCAATTAAACAAATGCAATTCCTCCTTATCACAGCGATAGAGGCTGTGTTAGACCATCATGAAGTTTAGGCTGAAGAGGATATGATGTCACAAGCATAAACGAACACATGGCGTGCCAGTAAACAAGACAGACATGCTGGTGGTGGGTGCTGAGGTATGTACACATCTTTGTCTGGACATGTACTTCTTCGCTGCCTTTGGATTCAAGATTACTTCAGTCAAACATACAGATCAGTTCAGCATGTAGAGCTTCTGTCTTTCTTGTCAGAGCCCAGTACATATATAATCCAATCCTGAACTTGGCAGCGCCATCAATAAATAATGTTACAAAAGGAGGACAAATGTTTACTTTTTGCCTCACATACATTTTATTAGGACACATGCATACTGTACGTGTTTCAAAATGATTTAAGTGATTGAGTATAAACAGGCTGAACTTGACTGTTGTTTCCACAACCATCTGTCAAAGCTTCCTCCTCCCAGTGAACCCACATGTAAAAACCAAACCTCAGATTGTGTCTTACTCCCTAAACGAAGATTAATTCCTGTCTTCTCTTAGTTAGAAAAGGAAAATAAAGGAAAGCTACAGGCCAAAGTGTTCATATGAGGATCCTTTCAAAGTAACAGAAGAGGGGAAACCCTTATCAGTCAGATTACTACCTTAAATAATATGAAGAAGAGTCATCAGCAGGCATGCTTTGAACTACAGATCCACTCATAAAAAACAACACACAGGAATCTGTGAAACACACCTCGTCTGCAGAGATTGACAGGCCGACGTATGGTAGCAGCACGCTCCAGAGAGCAGGAATTCATCTCTCCACTGATGTACAAGTGACGCACCTGAAACAGAAAGGAAAGAGAAAATGAATGACACTCAAGAAGTTGTGTATATTTGTTTAAAAATGGAGCCAGTACGTAATGATCAATGGTAAGAATCTGATATTGTCAAAATGAGTACTCCCTCTCACCTGGTGTGGCCTGACACAAGAGGAGTTGAGGTTAGGGTATCGAGTCCCAGGGTCTATGGTGTACTGTTCAAAGTTTTTGGCAATGTTTTCAGGTGTTGTCTGTGGAAGTAGCCTGTAAATACTCTCCCTACAGAAACACAAAAAAACATGGTATTATTTATATCACTTTAACATGGCAGTGCTTATTCAGACTAAGTGTCTAAACACACAACTTAACAATACTGAATGACATAAATATGCATATATAATTATATATATTTCTCAAACATAGTGTGTGCGAGTACCTCTCTGCCAGCACCTCCAGGACCGTGCGACCCTGAGCCCAGCTCTTTACCATCCAGGCCGTGTCAAAGGCAGCCAGGAAGCCTCTGGCGCAACCCGTCCCCATGGGCCAGAAGGGCTGCACAGGAAGACATAATTATATGAATATATAAATATAACTGTTTATCACTGTGCATGAAGAGACAAAACAACATCAACTCTTTATTACTTTAAAGTAACGAAATCACCATTGTAAATATTGTGATTAGACTGAAAACTAATTAGCAGAACTGGATTTTGTCTTTTTTTTTTATTGGTCAAGCAAAATAAAACATTACAGTTATAATGACATTCTGTGCAACTGTGCAGATCAGCTTGCACAAGTCCGTACAGCCATCTTTAACATCTCTCTAAATGAAGTGATTGTCCCTGTGTGCTGGGACCACCACAATCATCCACCACGGGGATGACCACCACAATCATCCCCGTGCTGAAAAATTCAACTGCCTCAATGACTGCTGGCAACATCATCATCAAGGATGAGTCTGTATACAGAGAGGAGGTGGAGTAGCTCACAGACTGGAGCAGGAACATCAACAACAGTTGCCAGCTTTGCAAAGGACCCCTGTCTCCCCTCTCACAGACTCTTTACCCTACAGCATCTGGCCAGAGCAAACTGAGCATCCAAGCCATGACTGCCAGATTGTGTAACAGCTTCTTTTCCCAGGCAGTCAGGCTCCTCAACACCCTGCTACCTTTCGCTGACTTTACTTGATAGGTCTTGTCCTTCCTTACCTCTAGCAGACTGTCGCCAACCAGTGCTACCAGCAGCTGGTGTCCAAATCTCTCCCTGACCAGAGCAGCGTTCTCTGAGGCGTGCATGCTTGTGAAGTCAAACATTGCTACATCTGGCTGCCCACAGTGGTTCATGGCAAAATCCAGTGTGGGAAGTTGGTAGTTGGTGCCAAAGTCAGCCGCCTCTCGGGCGTAGCACAGAAGAGCTTCCTGGTTGACATTTTCACTGCTCAGCAGCATCTGGGTTTCTATGTAATCCTGTTGCACAGAAGCATGACAGTCAGGAGAAGTTTTTACACAAGTGAAATAAAAGCCCTACTGTATATCAAAATGAAAATAAAAATTAGTACAGATTGTGGACATGATACACTGAAATGTATACGACCAGCCTGCTTCTGAACCTCTGAAGTGCTGCGAACATCGCGAACAATTTTCGAGTTTCAAATTGAATAATTAAATGAAAAAAAAAAATGGCAATTCACTCTGATTACCAGGCTAGTATGCAATCTAAACTAATGCAATTATTGGCTGCCATGCTATTTATTTCCCAGCCAAAATGTCATCAACACCTTACAATTTAATCCAATACGTTGCAATAACAGCACAAAATACAGTATCGGAATTTACTACAGTTAATTCAACAGCTCTCTGACAGTCCTAACAAAAATTTAAAAAAGTTGTTGCATTTTATTGCATTATATTGTACAGTGGTTCATGATATTGACTCATTGTTATTATGAAATCTAAATCTAATCTAAAAACAAATAAAAAAAGAGTGAAAATAAAAATATATGAGTGAAAAAAGGACACAATGGATCCCTGGACAATTGATCTATGCATGTTCTGCTTACATTAATGACGACTCCCTTGTCCAGCAGGCTCTGCTTCTTGGCAGTCATGACAAAGTAATGCGTGTTGTCCCTGTAATACACAATGTTCTCCAGATCGACACCTGCAACAAATGATATGGTTTAAGAACGGGCGAAATTTAAAAAAAAGCATCCACAGGGTATTAAATTGTTGTAGAGGACATTTGGAGTGGCTGACACAAACTCATCAATGTTTAATTCTACAAACATATTGATGTATCTGTAGTGTTGAAACAGGATCGCTCAAAATCGTTTCATCAGTGGACACTGATTACAACCAAAGCAAAAACCCAACCCTTCTGTTAGATAACCAAAGTCACAGGTATTTCCTCTGTATTGAGCACACTCTGTAGGATATTAGTGTACATTCATAGTGAGGCAGTCTGACTGTGCTTCTCTCCCACCTGTTTCCTCTTTGAGGTCGAGAAAGAACTTCTGGTTGAAGATGAAGGCCACACCGCTGATCTCTTCTACTTTGGCCTCTGCAGTGGTGTTCCTGTTGATGAAGTTGGCCGTGATGGCGATTGCCAGCTTCCCCCTGAACTCCTTCCTTTTGAAACCTGAGCGAGAAAACGACAGTGAGATAAAGATGTTGATCTTCCAAAGCAAACCAGTCCTATCGGCTTGTCTAATAAAACCAAAGGAAATCTAGCGTTGAACCATAATTACAAGGCAGTTACTTTCAGATAAGCGGTGGCTTACCAAGGTAAGCCTTTATATAGGCAAGGGAACAAAAACCATGAATTGTAAGAAGCACCAGGTATTAAATGCTATCATCAAAGTTAAATGCATTTTGCTTAATTAACCTTCAGAATAGTGTAGCAGTAAAGGGCCACTTGTAAAACTTTAATTAATAAAAAAAGTCTTTCATTTTATTAACAATTCACTTCATGGTTTAAAAATAAAAAAAATGTTAATGGTAGACATTTTATTTTATTCACATGTTCAAGGAATCCGATTCAATGAATCCTATGCAATACTGAACCAGAAAAATAGTTCTTTTGACAACAGTCTATTTCAGGTATTTTGAAACAGAAAACAGGGACACAGGAAATATAATTCAAGGATTTTCTCAATGTTAACTTTCTATGTCCCAAAACCAAAAACCCCATGCAGCCATCAAATAGACTGAAATTTAAGTTCAGAATTTTACTGGTAGATTTTCAAATTACCTTTTCAAACTAGCAAGAATTCACTACTAATGTCACTAATTCTAAAGCTGTAAGTGCAGGAAGGAAAAGAAAATGGATTGGTTGCTTACTACAAAAGGGATGTATGAGGCAGTCACAGTACTTTCTGGGGGCAAAAGTAAAGCATCTCAACTTGTGTCACAACTCCTCCATACTGTCACTGTTAAAAATCATGGAGGACCTTTTGTATTTAACAGTTATCGTAGCTAGGCCACAAAAGTAGCTGCAAAGCAGGCTGACTGCAGCGGAAAACCATTTCCCCCAGGCTTCATAATTGAAGAATGAGCTAAACATCTTATCCTGCCCAAAAATGCCCTTTTTAGGAATAAGCATCTGATGCGAATTGGTTGTTAGACGACAGCATTTTTATGTGAGACCGAAACAGTGAGACAGAGAGATGGAGAGAGTCCAGCATGCATGCATCAGCTGCTGCACCGAGTCCCAGCCCTGCTCTATTTATGTCCAGTGTTTCAGGGTTCCATGTATATCCTTTCCACTGGGAGAGATCAGTGGCTAGTATAAGTTTACAAAAGGTGAGTTTCATTTATAACTTCACAACAGAAATAACACAACACAAGTTATTCAAAGCGAGAGTCCAGAAACAGTCCTGTGGGACGTCTTGGAGTATTCAGTAAACAGAAGGTGTGCTGTGTTTTATCTGAGTGTCTGAGTCAACACTTACACGTGACTTTTTGTTCCACATGATGCTTAAGAGAAGAAAGAAGACAGAACTTCACAGTAACAACTTTGGAGACAGAAAGTTTCTAGTAAACATGTTGCTTATCTGTGACAGTCACTCAAGTAATGTGTTCAGCTGAAAAATACAAGCTGCTACATGCAGTATTGTCTTATTGCTGAAGCTAAGAGATACACATCAAAAACAAGGAGAGGCCAGTATGTAAACCTAACAGCCTTATTTATTACATCATACTGTATATACTGTATAACTGAAGAGTTGAAATTAAACATTTGCATTGTGTGAGTTTCTTAACTGATGGAAATATAGGCTTGTGTTTATAAAAATCCCAGGAGTAAACAAACCTTTAACAGCATCAGAAAATATTAACATGACTTGTTTTTTTTTTGTTGTTGTTTTTTTTTTTTTTTTTTTTAAACTTGTCAATTATACATTTGGGTCACGGACTGTTCCTTCGTTGATCAGACACAGGTAACTTTATATCGTACTTTGTGGTTAAAGTGAAGTACATCCTTGAGGCATCTATACTGTTCAATCCTTCTGTTTGTTTGCCGTCCTCTCACCTTCCAGAGTATTTCTGCGTCCGTCAGCCCCCACAACAACATCAAACTCAAAGTTAGCCACGGGGTGATCAGCAGGTCGGATCGCAGCCCTCCATCCAAGCCCTGAGAGACGGAAACAAAGACAAAGATAGTGAGAGGGGCGGGGAAAAAAACACACACAACAGAAATCTTAATATTCCTTTTGTGCTGTACCCCTCCACAGAACAATCAGCACATAGAACGTCAACTCATAAAGACTGGTGATTTTGCTCAATGACACTTCAACAGCGTCTCTACTTCTCTACTACATCTCTACTTCCTGGACCACTCTGTTACCTGCTATGCTTTAACATTTCTAAATGTGTCAGTACAGAGAATTTGTCAGTATAGAGAAAAATAACAAGCACACTTTAGCAGTGTTGCTGTTTTGTTGCTATTATGCCACTAAAATAAAGAGAAATGTGGCTTTTCATGTTTCAAAAAGGAATGCTTCATGAAGAGCAAGGAATAATGATGGCTCTTAGTATTTTCAGGTAGTGCACAGATGCTCCATATGTGCAAAGTCCACTGGATCGGGCCTGCAACTTGACTAACAGACAAAGCACTGTTTCAGATTTAATATTAGTCATTGGACGTATGTAATGTGGGTGTTGCAGGAGTGTGAGACCAGCACAGTAACAGCTTGGCAGTTTGTTGTCACCATGTGGAAAATACATTCCATGATGTCAAGGGCACAGCTAAGTTCGTCACAGCAGAACAGGAGGGATAAGGCCGTGTCTAAATTTAGGCAAGGCTCTCGTTGTTATCAGTGTATTGAAATTACAGCTGAAGAGACAACCCCTGACAACAGCGTGCAAGTTATTTTCTTCCTGAGAGTTTATAGTCCAAGTCCAGGTGCTGTATATAGCAGGCATACATTGGCACTAACAGGTAATTCAGGCAATATACTTTGACCTAACTAGAAAAACTAGATCAGTGCCACAAACTGTGTTTGTCCCCTGTTAATTGGTGGCTGTCAAGGAAATTAAATACTGCAGGACGAGAAGATACAGGTCCTCCTGGAAGCCACACAGTATCTGTCTAACAAACTGAGAAATAAACTTTTCAACTTCATTCTACTTCACGTCCCAGCTGTATTGTTTCCAGCTGCTTAAATCTCATCTTCCCCAAAGCTTGCAGATCATAAAACAACTGCCAGTGGGTGAATAGAAAAGCACTGTTAATCTATTGTTTGGACATGTAACTGAAGTGAAGGTGTGGACAGATACCTTCATTTTCCTGATCCTCTGGAGGTTCCAACAGCTTGACAAACTCCACATTGATGTGAAACTCCACTGCAACAATCAGGGCGATCTTCAGTAGGATCAGCTGCAGCTGCTGAATGCCTATTAGACGCAGACACACACATTCGTGTTTGCATACAGATGTAAACACTGCCAAACGCTTTGTTTTGTGTTATGTTGTCTTGACACTGAACTCCATTACTCCCTTGTATCTTTGCTTCTCCTCTTGTTTTAAATGCTCAAATTAATTCTCATATTAAAATGAAGAACAGGACAATTAAATTCTATTTAATAATATATCATTATTTTATCATTATATCCTGTATAGTTTTTAAACTTTAGTAATTTTCTATAAATATATATATAAAAATTTCTTTCTACATTAATTTCCTTCTCTTTGAAATTGTTTTGGAATCAGTCAATCAATCAGCTCCATTTATGGTCCACTGGACAACAATTGTACAGAAAAATACATAAGTACAAACAAAATGAGTACACAATGACGCACATTTATATAGTCATTCATCAGTCAATACATTAAAAATTTTAAGCTATTTACAGGGACAAGCTCGATTGGTAAGAGATCCCAAAGAGAAAATACAGTGTTAGAGCAGCCAAATCAACAAAGAGAAAGGTATGAACAAGATACAATAAAAAAGACAAAATATATACAATCACAAATACAATTAAATAAGGTAAAAGCTGAGAATGGATCCTATAAGTACTGTAGGACCATAATCCTTAAATCTAATATACCGAATATAGACAATTCTACAATTTTAGTGTCCAATTAAATACTGTACATTTAAGGAGAAGCTCAGGGTTCCAAGAGGCTAATAATATGTGATCACAGGTGAATGAAAAGCCGGCAGCATGTTTTGTTTCTGTAAAGTCAGACACTCACTGATGTGGTCTATGGCCCCGGCGCAGAATTTGCCATAAAATTTTTTAGCCCCGAGGCCCCGCAGGTCATGAATGGTGTAGGGCCAAAGGTGCAGCACATTGTTCCTAGAGAAGGAGTCTCTCTTCTCGATCACCACCACTTTGGCACCCATCAAAGCGAGCTCGATGGCTGTCCGCAGGCCACAGGGGCCCCCTCCAATGATGAGGCACTAAATAAGAGAGAATGACAAATTGCCCTCATTACCCACACGAGGCAGAGAATCATGCAACATCTATAATCGCAAGGCTGAGAGTTTTCCTGCAGAAGAGGCTGAGATGAAAAATGGTTTTACATCCTACTTGTTTATTAACATACCAGGGAGCATTATAACATCTACACAGATCATGACAGGGAGCAGCACTTTTCTGCACCACTGGAGCATTTAGAGATCTCACTCAGACACTTCAGCAGGACCCTTAGGATCATTCCAGTCTTTAAGATGACTTCTCCAGGCCACCTTGTGTGCGTAAGGATTGTTAGTAAAATACATGAAACATGAGGAAAGAGAGTTTACGCGTGCCTGAAGCAGTGCATCAATCAGGAAAATGCCAAGAGGAATGTTTGCGAACACCTTCAATCACCCTAAACCATTGTTAAATCTGTTACATATTTAAAGGTGTTATTCATGCATTGGCCTCACCCAAAAATGCATGAAGTCAGTTCGTTGAGGTTAGAGCATCTGTCTGAGAATGTGTGGCTCAAACATGACATCATCCTCTTGAATGATAGATGAAAGAACTGAAGCATGTGTGCTGGCAAACTGCATCTTCTTTCCTTCTAAAAACATGTTAAGAGGCACTACAGAGAATTGCGTAGAGTGGAGATGTGTGTGTCTTTATTCTTGCGACAATAAATCCAGAGCCAGACCGCTTCTGAAGGCTGCCCCTGCTGTACTCAACAAGGTGGGCAGTCTCCTGTCTCGATAGCCTCACCAAATCCGTGCTGAAAATATCTTTTCTTTGACCTTCCCAGGATAGACTTGAATTTCTTGGCCTTCCATTCATCTGACAGCACTAAGAGCTACCACTCTGCCCAACCTCTAAATCCCACCAGTATGCAGACAGGGGTTTGCCACATATTTGAACAGGAGGACTCACTTCCTGCCTTCCTGTGTGCATCCACCAACAGGATGACACAAAGTGAGGATAGTGTGAGGAGGTGCCACCCATTCATATCAGTTACGTGAGACAATCAGACAGGGTCCTGTTTACAGAGCGCCCAGTGCCAAGCTGACTAAAATCCCAAATCATACCCTAAATGGTGCTCTGCTCCTGCACCAAAAACAAGATGATTGGGGCTTTAGTCATTCCATATTCCCCTCTCAGAGTGTGTGGTTGAACTCTAGGGTGGTTTCACAGGGGATGTGGGTGATGAGGAACACAATGTGACATCACGTGTTGCCTGATGTTATCAGGATGAGGTAATCTCAGGTGTGAAGCCCATACAGGCGGTGAAAGCACGGCCTGGACAAGCCTGCCGGCCATGTTTTTTTTTTCTCTTTCAACAAAAGGGTGAGTAAGTGTATTTATGCAGCCAGAGACTGAGATGGAAGGATGTTGAAAATGAAAAAAATATTTATGTGCATAGTACTACTAACTCAGTTTATTCAGATGTAAGTCCACAATGTGCATCTTCTTTATCTAAACTTATGAAACTGTTTTCGTCTGTCTATCAGCCATTAGCAGTAACAGCCTGTTTGTTTTAGCCAGTTTCCATTTGCTCATATATTTTTCCAGATAAGAGGCTTTTCCTGATGGCTTGCTCCACATCTGTTGAGTCAGGACACACATGCTTCCTTTCAGCTTCCCACCTGTGACCTCGCTCTCATCCCAGCTCCACCTCACCTTGGTCACATTTGCCCCCCGCCTTATAAATGAACCCTATCTGTCGGTCATAACTGTTGTTTACTTTTTCATCTCGGTGGACAGTGTGGCGAATACAAAGAGCTCTTTACTATCACAGCATCTTGAATTAAATGTTAGGAAACTAGAGCTGCAACTAACAATTATTTTGTCGATTACTCAATCATCTGATCTATAAAGCATCAGAATACAGTAAAAAATGTCAATCACAGTCCCCCAGAGCACAATGTGACGCTTGTTTTGTTAAACCAACCGTCAAAAACTGTTACCAAAAATATTTTGTTTACTATCATATTTGACAAACAAAAGCAGCAAATATTCACATTTGAGAAGCATTTTTTCTTGAAACATGATTTAAATGATTAATCACTGCATGCCATATATTTTCTGCCAACTGATTCATTGACAAATCATTACAGCTCTATAGGGCACACAAACAATATCATCCCAAACCTAAAACTGTCAAACTGCAAATGCTGCAACAAGCTGCTTTTTGCAACATCAGTCTGGTCTAACCAGAGTGTGACAATATCTTACTTAAGGCTGTCATCTGTGTACTGAACCTGCATACTGAACCTGGGACTTCACATGGATCCCATGGAGGTAAAGATGTCTTCACTTGAAATTAAGTCTAAATTGGTTGAATCAAGATGTGTTATAATCTCAGGATTAAAAGCGCACCTGGTCACAGAGCTCTGATGAAGTGTGCTGAGTATGATTCATAACATCATATAATGGATTATAAAAAAAAAGTTCAATTTGCAATTTGTTTGTGCCCAGTAAAACTTTATGGAGGAAGAAACACACTGTGGTTACGTCTTAGTGTCGCTGTGGCCAGCTGTGTCAGGCCATAAAACACGGATGACATCATATCCTTTAAAGATTGCTACTACAGCGGGAATATGAAGACAAGGTGCTGAGTGATTTCACATCTGTCACTGTTTAAAGAGCTGAGTCGGAATAAAAACACGAGTCACCACCTTGTGATTGTCCCAGGGAGAGGAGAAATTATTAATCAAGTAAAAGCAGATTGTCTATCCTGTGAGTGATTAAAACAGGCTTCATACTGCACTTGTGTTGTATATGTTTGGAAATTAATAAGCAACTTAGTAAATCTCAGGCTTTTTGAAGAAAACGACAATCTCGTAAATTCTCAATAAGTTAGTGTTTTAATAATGAACGCAATCCACTGTTTGTACATCTGGTTAACTACTTTGGCACCACTTATCTTACAATACAACCCTGTGAATTGTGAGAATTACAAAATCTGACCTAAAACTTTTGGCTCAGAAGTTTAGGAGAGTCACACTTTCTTCAAACGTTGACCCTCTTTCTCCTTACCTATTTTGGTGTTTGGCTTAAAATCTGACAGAACCTGTAAAACTGAGCTCACACTGAAGTATTTAAAAAACACACGTTAATAACAACCTGCACCTGGCTCCAACCTTTTAGGAAGAGCCTATAAAGAGCAGAGCACACCGTCAGTATAACTGGGGCCAAATAATCATAGTTGCTGAGTCATGCTGTCTGTTTCTCTGCGCAATAAAAACACTCTTTCTAGCTGGGGGCAGCTGATGCCTAAAAGGTAATCACACTCCTCCAGATTTTCCTACTTTCCCTCATCACCTTTACTGCCAAGTGCAC
This sequence comes from Siniperca chuatsi, assembly GCF_020085105.1. NCBI lineage: Eukaryota > Metazoa > Chordata > Actinopteri > Centrarchiformes > Sinipercidae > Siniperca > Siniperca chuatsi. The sequence continues at coordinate 16,877,612 of NC_058042.1, forward strand.
CCTCACCACACACCGTAACATGATTTTTTTGTCCCCATTTCAGCTATCTCTTCATAATTCAACTCAGGAATAGCTCTTCAATAGCTCTCTTCTTACATGTGTTTAAGGAATTTCTTCTTTGTAATTTGTTCTCTGAACATGATTGGCTGACATGATTGATTATGTGCACATCTGTTGCTTGTTGTCTTTAATGTATAGTGTGTGTGTTTCTTGGCTGTGATTTTACTGCATTTTACTGTTTGTATGTCTAGGTACATATATATATGGTGGGTGCACTGAGGGTTCCAACCATGACATTGCCTTAGCTATGGTACTCTGGAGTGTACTTTAATAGTCCTGAGGAGGAACAAAGTGCAGATTGTTAAAAAAAATAAATAAAAAGGAATCACATGAGGTTAAGTCACAAAGACACTTCCTAAATCATATAAATTCAACTTTAATGAGGAAAGAGGAAAGCCCTGTGATATTTTTAGATGTATTAATGCAATTCATATCCATAATTTCTTTAGATGGAGAAACAAATTGCAAATTTGACCTTCATGTTTCAGCTCACCAACTACAATTTACATACGCTTCACATTAGTGTTGACACAATAAAAAAAACTCAACTTGCAACTACTTAAAACAATCAAAGTGAACGTTTGTCTTCTTTATCTGTTTTGTCAAGTTGCCTATTGTCAAGGTGCAGCTGGCTACATATTGAACTATTTGGAAAACTCTTCTACTGTAGTTGGTATTTTGCTGGTTTTTTTTTTGTTTAAAAAGGTTTGCTGTTAAATATGTCATCACACAACAATAATATAACTTTGACAAAACAATGCACATGGACTAAATGTGTATTGAGATGAATTACCCATCTCCATACCATGCTGAAAATGATTGACTTTCATAATAAACAGGAAAAAACAATGGCAACTTGTAATGCGAAATCAATCTAAAAATGTATGGAAAATAGTTGGCAGTGATGAAAAAATAAGCATTTTTCTAGTTAATGAGCAAAACATGTAAAACCACTTCTATGGTGCTTCAATTTAAATATATCTTTCTCTCTGTCCTTTGTAAATTCATAATCTGCATTGCCTATGATTAGTAAACCTTTTTGTGGCATAAAGTACAGCTGTACAAAACATTTTAATAAACGTACCTTGGTGCCCACACATGCCTGGCCTTTCTTGTACTCCTTATGGGACACTCTCTTGTCTAGCTTAGTCCATAGTGCTTTGGCCTTCCAGGTGGTGACCATCGCCTTCAGACTGCTGTAGAAGGTGCTGTGGTCTGCAGGGTCGAGCTCCAACTGTCTGCAGAGGACGTTGAAGGCCTGAAGGGTTCCCTTACAGGTCGAGGCCTGGACAAAGTTCTCAAACAGCTTCCCCACATTATCCCTCTCCTCCTCTGTCTCTCCCATCTTTCCCACAGCAGCAGATGGTTTGGTGTGCCGAGGCTCCTGCTTACTTCAGCACTCTCTGCCAGATGTGGCTACACCCTCAGCTTGGGCCGCACCGTCATGCCCAGTCTGAGGAGGCAATACATATAACAGTCTGATGTCATCTCATGGCAAAGAGTCTCTCACAGTCCTCATTAAGAGTTGACATCTAAGTCAACACATGCATTTTGAAACACAGTTAGCTTATATCCACACTGACAAGAAAACATTCCAAGTACAGACAAGACTGTGAGATAAATACTAGAGAGAAAATCAAGCAAGAAAGTAAACAAATGTGCCAGTCTGTCGTTGTCGGACAGCTGTTATTTAATACTTGTGCTTTATAGAGGCTTAACCATGTGAGCCTATAAAAGGAGTTGCTTGTGGTTCTAGATAGTACTTACTGGTTCAACATAGAATCAAACTTTTCAACGGCTTCAAGGTTCAGTGATAGCTTTACACAGAACAAAACCTTTGACCGTCTTGAATTGTAAGCAATATATTTTTTCCTCCATATAGAAGTATAAACCTTCTTAATGGCAATGAAGGCTAATGTAATGGCTCCAGGGAATCAACAATATATATGCTACATACATACAGACACTACTCAAGTCTTCACTAACATGTTGCAATTCTATAGAAATAACACTTCTACTGTATATACTCTGTTCAACATGGGTAAAAAGTGGTTTCCCTAGTATTGCAATTTAAAGAACCACCGTTTGTTTCTGTTAAGCATCTTTCATTCCTGGAGCGCAGCAGTGACCATGGATGAGTGGACCAGAAAAGTATTTGTCTTGTGGTATTTTTCATTCCAGCTGAAAACCAGACAATGTTTTCAGCAGCAAGGAGAGAGAGATCTTTGAAACTACTTGAAATGCAAGCCCACACTAACACAGATTGATTGGTTTTGATTGGGTATGCATGCTTAACAGTCCACCTTCTCCTGAGGTATGTGTATTCAGTGTGCTTACACATGCCTGCGTGTGAAAGACACGCTTGTGTCAGAATTAAATACAATGTAGTTTTCTCTTTCCTCCAATCAACCATCAAGCATTTTGAAAATCATGCCAGGATATCTGTGCCAGAACTTAACATCAAAGCAAAATGTGGAACCTTTCTGCATTAAGCATGAGTGTGCTCACTTGGGTGGAGACCACAGCTTCTGTGAGTTTTGGTACAAGTCTGCCTTTGATATTTTAATGACCTATGGAGCGGGATGGGTAGGGTTAGAGGAGAGGTCAGGCCAGCTGTGTAGGACTCTAAACAGACACCCACAGTAATCCACTATTACTGTTACACCGCGCCCCAGAGTCTCAGGTGGCAACGTGAATGTGCCATGAAACTTTAGCCAGGGACAATACACTAATGCATGCAAAGGTTAGTCACTATATTCAATGATCACTCAGTCTTTGGTCACAACCTTGTTTCTGATTGTGATTTAAATGTGGTGAGAGTCTGAATGTAGCTCCCAAAACAACATTTTTCCCTAGGCTAAAATTAGCATATTAATTTGCACAAAGATCCTGTTTTGGCTGTGTGTTTGCATCCTGTTTTGATGCTGCTATTGTTGTTTTACATTTCAGAGAAAGATTCAGGCAGGGAAAGGAACACCAATCAGCCCACAGAAATACTGTGCACCTAGCTGACCCTCAGTCTGCTGTATACACCTTTGTAGCTTCAAAAAGCCCCAGTCCTGTTGGTAGATACTGTGGACCTATGAGTCCAACACTCAGCTAGCCCTCTCACTGGCTCGACCCGACAGGTAGTCAGAGGACCACCTCCATACTTTTTTGGGGAATTTACTCTCTGATTGTCAATGAGTGACGAGCGATGGCTGAGACAGGCATGATATATGATGCAGGTGCTTTAATCTTTCATGCATGGCAGCAGACTGTGATGGGAAAATTGCTGTGTATTCTACCATGTGGTACATGGAGTGTATCTTTTATAAAGCCTCTGTGGAGTGATTTCTTTTGACAGTTGGGAGTTTAAAAGAAGTTTGTTTGAAGTAGTGAGATGTAAATTTATGCCAAAAAAGGATAAAATGGATAACTATTGTACAAAATCAATCTTAGATTTTCATAACTGCTGTTTGCGGCTGTTTTTTCACAAGAACAGCTAATAATAATTTTATGTTGATATCATTTTATTCCAGACTTTGGCCAGTGTTCAATAATGTCTCGTGCCTTTGGTGGAAAGTGCACATAAAGACATGTTGACTGCAAAGCGGTAAAAAAAGGCACAATTATTGGAACCATCTGTTGTACGAGTCTGCGAGGACTAATGAAAAAGGTACCACTTACTGTCTTCATAGCCAAGTCAATGCACAGCACTCAAACTACATTGTCTCAGACAGAGTCCCATGACTTCACCATCTCAGTCTGACAGAATGGAAAGTCACTTGTGGGCAGACAGAACAAACCCACAGAAAGGCTTTAAAAATACAACTAATGATGGACGAAGCGGAAAGAATACACATGCGCACACACACATCACAACCACACCGTATAATGCTTAAGAGGATCAGAGAGTTTAGTAGCAGGTTTTAAGTCTCCTGTCTGTTTAGAAAATGATCTGATTGAGTGAAACCGACTGCAGCTAATTGATAAAGTGACGGGCAATAATTCATTACTTTGTAAACAATGAGGAATTTATACAGTGATATCTGCGGTTTGTTAGTTTTATTTTTATTCACTTCTATCTCCTGATACTTTATGTATCATTTTACCATTATATATGTCATTACTTTACTGTGCTGTGACACATTTCCCAAAGAGAAAAGTGTCTGTACTTTGTACTCTGTACAGGATGGATCTGCTATCGAGTGTATATAAATAAAAGCACTGCTGTGTGTCTGAGAGACATAGCAAGCTATCAGTTTCCAGTATGATAGAGGGGGAATGTTAGGAATGTGAAAAATTTACCTGTTACACCTGGATGGCAAAAAACATTTGTTTAAAAATCAGAACATGCACTTTTATACACACACATATCCTCGCCCATTCCTGTAAAACACACACACACACACATATTCTTATACACTAATGTAACTCATCATTAGTATTCTACAACATGGATGGCGAGACAAGGAACAACCGAGTGAATTTCAAGTCTCATAGGACAATGCTGGCATTATTCTAGATTTTTCATATTGTCAACAAATCTCATGAAAAGAACAAAACCAACAATGTGTTCCTTTCCAACTTTCCAACCCTGTCTGTGACACTAAGCCCCTAAGCCACGTCCTTTCTACTGAGGACTGAAATCTTTAAAAATGGGTCAGACATATATAGTTTCATTTTTTCTTTTTTTTTTTTTAAAAAGCACAGCTGGGCACTGTAGTTTTTAGCAAAAGTTACTCAAACAGAAGTAAATAGTACATTTGTTAGGGACTATTTTTAGCAGCAGATTAATACACATTTGGTGCCCTAGTGAGTATTTACAACACAGGACGGTGTCCATGATTACTGTAATGAACGAACAAGTCACCAGCTACAACGGTGTGGCTCATTTATGAACGTTTTTGAACACAATGGAGCTAATTAGCTATATCAGGCTTTGGCTACACAGGCAATACTTGTAAGATCAGTTCATTGTTGGTTTTGGTCTTTTCATTGGATTTGTTGACAATAAATAACTATAGAATATTGCCATTATTATATAAATAATTAATTGAATACACTTACATGTACAGTATATGACAACCCAAAAGTGACCATGTGTTTGCCAGTGCTACATGCAATAGCCAGCCCCATTTAAAACATACAGTATAACTCTGACACTGAGAAAACTGTAAAGACACTGAACCAAGTGTGAAAACAGTGACGCAGTGTCTTCATTTGTTTCTGCAGAGCACATAGCTTCAGGCTATCAGAATACAATAGGAAGCTGACAACACAAGGAAAACATTGGGAGCGCTGGGAAATGCACATACTGTAGTGTCGCCAGCCAGCAACAGTAATTACAGATTGGACTGAAGAAAACCAGGAAGGAACCCTCTGTAGGCCTGATAAGCAGGCAGTGTGCCTCAGAAAACACTGCACTCATGTGGACCTCAGCCTGCCGGTTCTGCCCTTCACAAGGCCCCAGAGCTCCACAGTATTATCTCAGCTCTCTGAAATCTGGCTGCGTGTTCGGCCAGCAGTGCCAAAACACAAGAAGATCTGACAAGAGCAAGGTAGAAACACTCGCAGAACGCAGTAAATGTCAGTCAGCTTCAGAGGAGAAAACAGTTCATTTACACAAACAGGAGCAGGCTTGTGAAGCTTCAGGGCTGCTCTCTGCAGGCCCCTCTGGCCCACGAGGTGTGTTCACCACATGGCTCCTTTGGAGAATGATTTATCTGGACACACTGAGCACAGAGTTACGCCTGCCCAGCTACTGACACAAACAATTCACTTGAACAATTACTCTGACTCTAACTATGCATTCTCATTTGTTACAATAAATTAGCCTACTGAATTTGTTATGATTACAATGAGTGTCCAAAGAAAACAGATTCATCTGAACATACACATACACAAATTAGTGAACGTGGATCCTCTTAAGCATCACAAATGTAGTAAATATAAACCACAAGGCGAAGACAAGCTGCAAACAGACTGTCACTGAGGGTCAAAGATCAGTGGGCGTCTTCCATTCAGCCATATCACAGGGGCAGCTCAGTGAAGGTTGAGATGGCAGTATTACTGCCTGGCAGGAATAGCAGATTCTGTAAGCCAACAATCAGTAAAGCCAGACTCAGAATAGTCAAGTGTCATGTTGCAGAAGTAAAGATATCAACAGGGCTAGAACATGTAAACAAGAGACCCTTTAAACAAGACTACCTCAGATGAACACATAAATATACCAAATCCACCTCAATAACAGTCAAGTGTTCTGGGTTCACCTGTGTTAAATTGTACCAGGGCCTGGTAGCAACACAGAAAAAGGCTTCTCACAAAACTAAACATTAAAAACGACTGTTAGGACACTATAGACTTGCTGCGACACCAGAGTGTTTTGGTGGTTAAACTGAATCATGGTGATGCACTGAGAAAGAGATATGATGCCTTATTTTACATTTCAATGTAGCTGCAGCAACGTGCGTGAGCTCCCTCAGCCCCTCCCATCCAAACTCTTCCTGTGGCGTGTGTCTGGTTTCCTGTCCAGATGAAAGCACGCAGGAGAGATGCCTCTGTAAATTTCCACCTCTGTGAGTTTAAAGCATGACTAAGATATGTTTAAAAACCCTTTTCAGTGCGCTCCTGTCCCTGCCAGATGGAAAGTGTTAATGATATCCTGGGGGGGAATTTACCACAGCAAAGTCCCCTTGTACCTCCATCTTTAGGTGTGCTATTGGTTTTAGATGTGTTATGTCCCAACATATCAGCTGTCAAGAAAGCAGATATGTTGTTTTTTGATACACTAGCAGGCTACAGGGAACAACATGCTCCACCTATCTCTGAAAAGTTCCTCTCTCTTTTGTGTGACGCCTGGACGCATGTGTCCATTTTTATGCTGTGGAACAAGGAAGGAAACATATTGCAGAGAGGAAGGAGAAAGTTTACAACACCTCCCTGGCAATAATGAGTACAAGCTTCCACTCAGTCAGTTTATCGGGCTGCATGAAACAAATTGACATTGTTTTCATCCACAGCATGACGTCCTCACATGTCTTTATTACTCTGATTAATTAACGGATTGATTGAACTGACATTCATTCATTCATTGATATATGTATCTCTTTAACCACAGTATTTGTTGTTTCTAAAACAAAAATTTTATATATTTAAATAATGTCTCGCATTTGTTAGTATCAATTATATCTTTGCCTGTATGCAAGAAGCTGTAACAACTGTCATCTTATAGGTGAGCAGTCTTGCATACGTCACACTCAATTGTGTGTCAATCTGAGCTTCAAAAGGCTGCTGTAACAGCGTCGACAGGTAGTGCCAAATGCAGCTCAGACTTGCAGGAATGAGAGTCTGAAACACTTTGGTGTGTTATGTACAGTCAAGATATATAGAAGGCGAGGCAGTGAACATCATTTTTATATTTTTTTCGTAAGCATCATCATGGTGTAGGCCTTCGTTTAGCTGCATGATAGGAGGGACCTGTGCGGCTTTCTGTAATGCTGTTTTTATCTCCACACACACTGTTGTTAAGTTAAACTCCAGTAAAGCTGGTAATTACAAACTAAAACTGAAAGGCTGGCACAAGAATTCGCAGTTGTAAGCAACTGAAGCAGTGTTAAGCCTCTCATGCTAAGAGTTTTTTTCAGACATTTTGGCACCAGTCAGAGGACAGTTTGAAAAATGTGGAAGTTTGTATTTAAACGTCAACTGAATTAGTTTGTTTCATCGGTTTCTCATTGTGTTACAGTGAAGTCCAGGACATTAGTTGCATTTGTTCATACAGCTCGAATTTACAGCCTTGTGATGTTTGTATGTTCTCTCAGCTCGAAGGTAACTGTATGTTGTAAGAGGAACACTGTTTACTGTGTATTTCCATATATTTTATAACATAGTCAGATGAATGACTCAAAAAAAGGCTTACTGAGAGTAAGCAGGAGGAGAATAACGTGGTTTGCAGTTGAATGTTTATGCACAAAGAGGTCGTTAATCTCCATGAGCATAAATCACACGGGCCATCAGCGTCTGGGCCGGAGACCAGATACTATATGTATGAACACTGTTTAGATGTTAGCACGTTCACTGGCAGAGCCACTCTGTAATAAAGTTTGTATCTTACAGTGTGATGGAGAAGGGTATGCTGTATCTTCAACAGTCGTGAAGTACACAGGAAATGATTGCTCACAGCAGTGGGAAGGATGACTCTAGTGACCCTCCTTAAAAATGTTGCTGAGCAAATGGTGCATCATCTTGCAAGACAAATGAATCATGCCAGACTGAGTGCTCTTGCGGTATGTTGAAACGTGGACGAGGAAGAGGCAGATTAGTCCTGCTGAAGAGTTTAGACAGCCTCACAAATTAACCAGAAAGTAACCAAATCTTTTGAGTCTGGACACTTTTTTTCGTGTTTCATTGAGAATCCAGTGTTTATCAAAAGGTTCAGCTGTGTATTTGATCTGTAACAATGTACATTCTGTAATCTGTAACATTTATAGGCAATTTCTGTCACTCACTGAGCTTCATTCAGTAACCTGACAGTACAGCCTGTCACCACACCTCTCTTTATTATGTTTGTGTCATTACAACCCCAAAGACAGAATGAGGGCTTTGTCTGGAAGCTGCTGCGCAGGTGGAGTCAGCCTTAAGAAAGGCTGAAAAGAATTAAAAGACCTGGTAGAGCTCATTAACTTGCACTGACAGGACCACTTTTAGTTTAAAAAAAAAGCCTTGGTGAGGAATTGTTGTATTTACCTGTGTCTACTCTGTTTAATCTGTAAATCCAGTTTAAATGGGTTTGCTTTGAGGCATGTTTGAAAAGCAGCTACGCAGGCACTCAGAAGTGATTTATGCCCAAACGTGATTTACGACATTAAACATCAGCATCACAAATATGCAGCTTGCGCAACTGGAGATAACCTTTATGTTATCAGGGAGCAGAGACAAGCCCAGATGTTTGACTCCTCTCAGAAAGCGTTCAATCACCGCGTTCACAATAAAACGCGAGATTGAAGCACGTGTTCATTGAACTCCCTACTCACCAGAAATAATGCCACCTTGCTTACAGCAGTATAAACAAATCAGCATTATCTCACTATCACCTTTCTAAACGAGACTAATGTAATGGCCAGTGTTGTCTTATAATACAGTGAACCGTGGGCGACTTGATGCCTGTTTTTCATTCCCTGTGCCATAACTTTTAATATAACCATGTCTGGTTGTCATACTAGAACTCTTGTTAAACTTGCTACTGGAATACAGGTTTTCAAATAAGGAAACAGCTCTTATGCCAGATGTCTCAGCCTCACACTTGATTAGGAAACACAAAAACACTGCGAGGTATGAAAACAAAATCACTTACCTCATATCTCAACTCAATCCAAACTCTTCTTCGGTCAAACAGCTGTTCCTGGACTGTTGTGTGGAGTGTGTCGGTCCTCAGTCAGCCTGACAGGCAGCAGTTTCTCTGTGCAGCTCGAGTCCAGTGTTTGAGGGCGGTGCTCTAGGACACATCCCCTGAGCAGCTACGGTGGCTGCTGTTTAATCCAGAGGATCCAGGTTTTCTCATACAAAAGGACATAGTTCACTACTTCACCGACCACCCACCGTCTTCTGATAGCCTGCGAGTTTGCCCCACAGGAAGAAATTAGGCTAGTAACTACACAACAGATTGGATTTACGGGGTTGAGTTGAATCTGGGTGAAAAAACTGGATGAATGATAAATCATTAAATAGGCTACTCAACCCGAAAAACGTTATTTAAAGGCACGGGCGTAAGTCTAAACTAACATTTTCAGATCATGAAGATAGAGATAGCTCAAAAATACACCAATACGTAAAAGCAAATAGCAAGAGGAAGACTTCATTCTGATACAATACACCGGCTTTCAGATGTAATTCCTCATGTTGCACGAGACCACCTGGCGCCATGTGTCCCCGGACCACAGTTAGTCAACACATTATAGGCTACGTTTTACAAAGTGTCAGCAGAAACTGTAGTCTACGCAGCACATGGACAAAAGCATTGAACAAACACTGCAAACCGCGGAGTGCGCGGTCCGGATATATTTACTATGAAATCAAATGACGCCATCTTGTGGCCAGACTATGAAACTACGGCTGCACGGAGTCTGGTTCAAATGATTGGTTCACCTTAATTATGAAACATATTTCCTCACTTACCTGAAGAGTGGCCATGGTTTAATTTGTCAGTTGAGGTCAGTTTTTGACCTTTCTGCCTCATCCACACCACAATACAATGGAAATTAATGAAACTTAGCTCGTGGTGCTCACAGCATTGGAAAAATGAAGGTTCAACTCGCTGCTGTCTAACTGTCGTACGGTTTTTATGCGGACTATTTCTTTTCCTTAGAGTTCTAATGAAAACTGCTTACAGTTATTACTGGGTATCAAAGTTTCAGTATTTAGCATCTATCACTCACAGTACAGGTATGTAGAGCTGGACTTTAATTAGAATAGGACTTGTAACGTTAGAGCTCCTGTAACGGAATGTAATGTAATTTATAAAATTGTCTCGATTTGGTTAGCGAACTAGCTAACGCTACATCAGGACATCTCAGAATTGGAGTACAATATTGTATAATAATAATTTTTCAATTCAATTCAGTGGCTTTATTGGCATGAATGTTTTGAAAACAATTTTGCCAAAGCATCCAAGTACAAATTAATCAAATATTTGGACAATACACAAAACACTGATATTAAAAAACACACACGCACACAAAAACAGTAAAAAAACAAATACACAAAAACAGTAATATTAGCACAACATAGATAAAATCATGGATGTATTATAATAACTCCTATTATACATCCATGGATAAAATACACCTTGAACACTTAACGTTAGCTAACTACTACAAAAAAAAATGGTAGGCTTGTGGCTGCAGTTTGGTATTTAATGCCAGTTAGCTCTAATAGTTAGCTAACTAGCATGAAGTAAAAGTACTGTTGCTATGGTCACCTGCAGTTTACCTCGCGTACTAATTCAGAACGGTGGTTAAACTTGACCGGAACTATGTTTGAGGTGTCCCGAACAAGTTTAACGAACAACTACGAGCCATTTAGAAACCAGCTACTGTTAGTTTTTTACCTGTTTAGGAGGTGTTATGGAGATTAACATGTATGAGGTGGTGATGATGACCCCCTCAGTGACGGAGACGTATCAGCTGTGGTGACGCTGTTTGAGTTTCTCAGCATCCCCCGCCACACCCTCCTCAGAGTGCAGCAGCAGCAGCCGCAGCAGCAGCAGCATGATGCGAGTGGCCCTGCTAGTTTTGGCTCTCACAGCAGTCTGCAATGGCATCCTCCCTGAGATAGTGGACTCGGGCATCAGTCACATCCTGGAGGACAATTCCGCCCAGGGACAAACTGAGCTGGACCGCATGTTTGTGGAAGTGGAGCAACTGCCAGAGGATCCGCAGCAAAAGCCTGACGATGCGTTTCACCAAGTAGGCAGCCAAGTTGCACCACTCAGTCAGCATCTAGATCTAGCTTTTTACATGACATAGCATTATTTCACTGCTCACTGCTGAAAACATACATTTGGTTTAAGTTATTGGCTGGTATAATGAGAACACTTCCATCTCTGGACAGAAGTATAAAAAGCTTAGAGGCAGCAGTGGAGGGAGCTAGAATATGGGAGTGACTTCTTAATGCATCTCTTTACCTGACATCTAACTCTGATAATCTCTCCAATCCTTCTAGAAGAGCAACGAGAGCATCTCTGCTTCTGATAATGTGATTGATAATGAATCTGTCCACACCTCAGGAGACCAGGTAGGCTTATAAATAATAAACAAAAGTGAGATAGTGTTTGTTTCCCCTATGTGAATGAAACAGATGTTCTACCTTCACACAGGAGACAAACAACATTACTACAGCCGTCCAGTCCAGTGACCTGGGGAACGATATTGATCATGTAAGTTTATTCTGTTTACCTACAGTCCTAAATGATAAACAGTCCAGTAAAAATCAATCTTTAAACTCTTTTGTTTTTCATATGACCTTTGACTGCTCAGATTAAATTTTTCAACATGAAAAGCCCTCAACATTGCATAATGTCTGGGAGCAGCATCACAGCCAGCTGATTTGTCAAGTGCATTTATCACAATGATGACTGTACAAAATTGTTGATAATTAAGTGATGCTGTGTGCTTTGAGCTTTTGCTGCTTATAACAGCTTCGAACAGAGGGGGTTCTTATGCAACAATACAGATTTATATTTTCAGTATAGTCGTATAAAAACCCAATTCAAACAGCAACTTTCTGATATCTTCATTTATTGGCTTACAGTGTTACAGCACAAGTAAAACACAGCAGATAAAACATTTATTTGAATTCCCTTGTCAGCATTATAATGATGTAGATCATCACCTTCAGTTTATTGTAAGTCTCTTGCTACTTTTACACTTTGTATATTGGCAGGAGAGTCCATTGAATGGTGTACTGTTAGACACATTATAGAAAGACAGGAGAGGCAAATAGCTGTTTACATGATAACTCTGGGACAAGAGTCTGTCCTAGTTACAAGAGGTAAAAATAAAACTGGAGGCACCTCTTTCTTCATAAATATGTTGCACGCTTTCTTCCTGCCTAATTGGCTGCAAATAAGCCGGCTGCAAATAATATGCAACCTACAAGTGAATTTATTTAGTTTTTTATTTTGCACACTGTGACCTGCATGTGTATTAAATCCAGAGTCTCTCTACCCTGAGGTTTGAATCTCATGTAGGGTCACATGATATGCAGAAGGGGTGCCAGGGATAAGACTGATATATTAAAATTTGTTTGACATATTTTACAAAAACATGTTCAGCATACAGCATCATTTCTATACATAACTAGACCAACTGGAGCTCACTCATGTTCTTGAAAATGTAAACAATGCCATTCTTATTTCACATGATAACTGAACAGCTCTCTGATTGCATGGAGTTAGAAAAGGCTGAGACACCCTGATGTAATCCTTCCTCCCTCTCTTGTCTTTAGGGATGCATCACTGACGAGGACTGTGGGAAGGGAAGGTATTGCCTTTATGACACGCACAACTCCAAGTGTCTGCCTTGCAAAGCAATCGATGTGGTAAGTGAAACTAAGTTACTTTTATATGGGCACCTGCACTTTTCAGTTTTCTCTGCACAATTTCTCAGGTCTGTTGCTTTCAAACACACATACGGTCACTTCCGGGCAGCTGGGGTTTCACTTCGACTGCATTGCAGTGTGTCCACAAGTGTAATTGGAGTGTGTTGTCTGTGAACACTCTGTCCCATGAGCTTCACATGAAAGGACAGCATGCATCAAGGTTAAATAAGAGCTCTTCTTTTCCTTCTGCTCTCTCAAAGGACGTCTACAGCAAAAAGAATATTAATAATGAGAGTCTTCTCTGTAGAGACTCATTGGCTTTATTTAAGACTTAGTTATTACTGCTGATTCTGTAGTGGCTTCTTTGGATGAATTGGCCTTGGTGTAGCAGAGTAAAAAGCAATGCAAAGGGATACAGATACTGGCAGTCTGCCGTACAAGGCTACATTATACAGGGATAATAAATACAGAGGACAGGATCTGTGTCTTGTCAGAAGCACTGCACTGAAAAACTCTGCATGGAAATAACCAGAACACTGTTTACTGTATCCCCAAATGAACAATTCATAGAGGTTATGTAGGAATAGGAACGTGTCTCACAGCTATCAGAGACCAGTTGACCCGCTGATCTCATTTATATTTAACCAAAAAAACATCAGCAGACTTACGCTTAGAGAATTATTAATGTCATTAATGCCCTGGTGAGTTTCAGCCTCGTTAAACTGAAGGTGCATGTCATGTTCTCATTTCTGCGACTTTTAAGTGTTAAGAAAATGAAAAGCATTTTTTTCCTATTTTTTCAGTCCTGTACTAAGGATACAGAGTGCTGCGGTGAACAGCTGTGCATATGGGGTCAGTGCAGTCAAAATGCAACAAAAGGAGAGGCTGGCAGCACCTGTCAATACCAGACTGACTGCAACCCAGACCTCTGCTGTGCTCTCCATAAAGGTACGGTACAGCACAGACTACAGTAAATGCTGCTCAGTGATTCACTACATCCTCTCAGAAAATGCATGTGTGTGTTTTCTTTGTGCGTTCAGCCCTGCACTTCTCTGTCTGCTTGGCTAAGCCCATTGAGCGTGAGCGCTGCTTTGGTGCCTCCAACCACCTGCTAGAGCTGTTGTCCTGGGACATAGGGGACAAGGGACCCAGGAAGCATTGCCCCTGTGCAGGAGACCTCCACTGCCAGCACCTGGGGTGAGTGCAGTACATTTAGTAGCACAGAATGTCTTAAATCTTGTATTTGTTGTTGAGTGAATGATATAAATGAATGAATAAATGATAATATCCAAGATATTAAAGCTTTACATGGATGTTTTTGACAGACGAGGGTCCATGTGCCTTAAAGGAGAAGACTCAAGTGAAGAGGACCTGACAGACACTCTGTACTCAGAGATAGACTATATAATCTAGACATAGCTTGATTTGATTCACATTGCAGTGTAAACAACTAGACAAGGGTCTCCACTGACTCTAGCAGCTAGCAGTCATAGCACTTTCTGTTTGCCATCTTTATCCAAAGTGGTAAAGCTATACAGCATGGGAAATGGATGAAAGTATATTTATTTTGTTTGCTTTAATTGAGATCTGAGGTTTACAAACCTTAAAGGTTTCTGAAAATGTAGATATAAAAGTCACAAACGAAAAACAGGAATCACTATATTTGCAAAGTCCTGTGTTGATACTAAACACTGGTTTCTTGACTATTTGCTGCATCTCTACATTGCATTGTAACACTAACCCATATCTCATGCTAATCCCAGCCATAGCATTAACCGCAACACACTGAATGTAACTCTAGATACTGAATAGCTGTAGACTACTCACCTCACTGTTTAAAACTGAGACCAAAATCAAAGTTTCATTTGAGCCACCCAGTTTGCAGTCTCACTGCATTTACTGTGCACTAAGAAGAAGAAGAAACCAGATATAATCATGCTTCATGTACTGTATGACTAACAAAACAGTATCACAGAAGCAGGCAATAATAAATCATGTTTGGGTTACCAAGAATCACTTTCCTCAACATTACACCTATATTCATCTACAGGATGCTGACACTACCATGAGATGTCAGTAGAACATCTGGTAAAGGATTCTGTTAACATTTACATTTCTGCTGTCAAGGACTACACCAGTTGGTCATATTGCCATCTAGGAAGCTACTTTGCATCCTTATACATGTCTGAAAAAACATCAAAGTATTTTTAAGAGTAAATCTAATTCTAGCTGAACAAAGCTTTTTTCCCCCTCTGCAATTTCTCTTGTTCCTGAGAAAATGTTTTGGCAAACCTTGCTGCTTGATCCCAGCATTATCTGCTCTGCTGCCAAGATTCTCATGTTGCTGTTCCACATAGGTACTGTTTGTTTTTGCCAAGAACTAGGCCTCAACATTTTAATTGTGAAGAAGTGACATGTAATTATATGCACGACAAGAGTTAGCCCTGTCCAACATGCCATGTTGTGATTTATTCTATAGTAGTTTATATTAGTGTTTTCATATATATATATATATATATATATATATATATATATATATATATATATATATATATATATATATATATATATATATATATATATATATATATATATATATATATATATAAAAAATTGTCACTTTATTTCAATAGTCCACTGTTGCCTTTTAAGCAGTATCTCATATCCAGCAGTAACTTATCCGACTACCTTCAATTTGATTGTCAATTACTATAACTTGTTTTGATTAGTCCGATGGTTGATGGTGGACTCTCAGTTACAGGACAGTAATTCCGGGCTATTGAGACAAATCTTGTTGACAGCCTGCTGAAAGTTAGAGCCAAAACAAGTCTCCTGAAATTGTTACTCTTTATACTGTACGGTGGAAGGTGGAAGCTCAAACAGTAATAATGGGGGGGTACATTTGCCAGCTTTAGAAGCATAAACTGAGTTAACAGTTGGAAACAGCTGGATAATAATATTTAATAGAAAAAAGGAATTACTATTCCTTGTTCAGTCACATCATGGGCACAATGTAGTTTTAATTTCAGTACAAGTTTTGATTTGTCAAGGAGCTCTCGCCACACCTGCATCTCCAGCTTATGTTGCACACTTCGGTGGTCCCAGACATTACTTTTTAAGTCATGCTGTTAGTCCCCAAAACCTCATGTTGCTTGTCTTTCATGTCCAGCAATGTGACTTACCATTTCAACATCCAGGCCGGAAGGTGCAATACTAATGCAAGCAATACCTGATGTGTGTGTGACTAGCAGTATACTTATGCTGTCGGATGTTAACTTACATACATAAGCTACAACTGGCAACTATAACCTCTGCACTGTTCTTAAGCACTTGAAACCTGACATGCAGCTTGTACAACTCTTGCCTTCAGAAAAATAAAAGTTTTTTTTTTAAAACACCAAACCTTAAAAAGGTGAATGTGATTTGTGAGTTAGATTAAGCCATTTTAATTTACAGTGACAGAAAACATCAGTTATGAAAAAAAGCATTTTAATTAATATCTAAAATCATCTTAAACTATTTTCACACAAGATTTAAATCTCAAAGAAATAAACATCAACAACAACAAAAAAGGTATTGGCATTTCTACAGTGAATAGCTGGTGGCAGCATCAGGAGCCCAGAGGGGCCGGGATGCTGAGCTTCAGTCCTCAGACCAGTTGCCCAGGCAGACTGAGACATCCTGCGGGCTTTCTATACCCTCTGGTGCCAGTCTATCAAGCAGCAGCAGCAGCAGCAGGTAGAAGCGCCAAAAACAACCTGGCGCTCTCTGCCAAAAACCCAGAGAGCGCCCCCGTCCCCTCAGTACATCACCACACACACACACACACACACACACACACACACACGTGGATGACACTAGAGATGTACACCCAGTTCACATGGTGCAAGAAACAGACAAAGAAATCCACTTTCTAAATTAAAGGTTAATACAGACAACAGATGTGTGCCTGGTGCCTCACAAAGACCTAATTGATCGATTAAGTCTGGAGCAAAATAATAATTTACAACAAACAAAAACAAGGATATTCTTAACATAGTCTACTTGGTTTTGTTTCACTGTACTTTGTATTAAAGGACCAATAGCCTATGTATCACTATATCTAGTGGAAGTGATGTAACAGAGGTAAAGCTCCTATAAAGCACAAAGAGCAGCAGTAGGGATGACCCATAACAACACATTACTCTGGCATTATAGGAGCATCAGAGGAGCAGAAACGACCTCCAGTTGACAAATTTTTAATTGTTGCTTTTTTTTTGATTCATCAAATCTTGTGAATGAATGACGTTTCAACTTGTCAAAGTCACAGAGGAGTGAGGTTTGCCTCACCAGATGAGGTGAGACTGAGGAAGGCTGGATAAGTAGTTCTTGGTTGTATGTGCTGTTGGTTTTACAGTATTTAAAAAGGAAGGTGAGCGATGTAAGATAAGAATGATTTCTCTAATAGAGCAGTGCTCAAAAAAGTGCGAGCATATGGACTTACAAGATGGTCACAGATGAATCAGAATCAACACTATTCCTGAAACAGGAAGAGAAACACGCAGTGAAAGAGACTGATGTGAAAGGAGACGCAAGACTTAAATAGATGGGATGGATACCTTACGGCCCAGTTTCACAGTCCTAACATCTCTGCATCCATCTCTGGAGCTTTTACGTTCAATTGATTTGTCTATACAGTATTTGATTCTTTTTCTGTATTGAACAGCTTTCGTACTTCCCTTTAAACTTTACAGTACAATACACTATAGTGCACAATAGGGTTTCGGAGCCAGTTCTGGGGCTCAGAGTGGAGGGTAAGAGCACCTTCACAACGCTGCTTGATGTTCAAGTAACTATCGGGCCCGACACTCAGACTCAGTCCCGTAGCTTGGTTGCTCTGCTGCAGTAGCCCGAAGATCCAAATAACCAGGAGCGGTGCTCTGTGCCTCAGTCCTGCCCCGGGTCCTTGGCAGGGCCTCCGTCCAGGTAGATCTTGAGGGCCTTTTCCTTGCGTGGCGAGTAGCTGACACGGTGTCCAGTCTTGAGCAGACGGCTGCTCTCCTTCTTCATCAGCTCATTGCGCTCATCATCCGACAACTCCATAGGTTCCTCTGTGCTGTGCCTGCACAGACAAAGATCACAGAAATGTCGATCTCCAGTCCCAAATGTTTAAAATGTAATATACTAAGAGGTTGTGATGCAGTGAGATGAGCTGAGGTGAGATACCATCTACATTTAGTTTAGTAGCAGCTCTCTTCAAAAATATTCACATATTAGATATGTATATAATGTAATATTACACAATGCCCCTATTAGGGATTGGATAATAACCACAGTATATCAGTAAAAATACAAAAAGTAAATCCATCTTCTATACCTGTATATATCTTTTGCAGGGTTACAGGGGAGCATTTATTAGGACAGATCCTAGAAAAAGCAGTTATGCTGCTAATGTAACTGTATTTTGATACCTTTTACTGTCATTACATTTCTTTGGTTTAATTTCAAATAACTTGGACACTTACATGCATCTTTAAAAATAAAATTTATTATTTTGGATGAACTGTGTGTAATTTATGCTTTAATTATTTAACCAATTTTCATAACAATCATCATAATCAATTTACACCACAACAACCTTACTGTTAAATTTTCATTTTGGCTCATGAACTAATCCCAAATTAAACTCAAATGAATAAATACTCCTGTGTAGTAGTCCTGTGTGTCTGTCAAATGATTTGGCAAAACTCTGAGAGGACTTGAAGAGAAACATCAATCAGTACTTGAAAGTGGACTGTAATTGTCTTGAGCTCTTTTACCTGTAGAGGACCACAGCTCCATCGTCACAGATGTACAGAGGCCACACGTTAAGAGTTGACACCTTAGGGTTCCAGTCCAAATCCTGATGGATCTCCAACACAGAAATATCACAGGGAAACGTTCCTCTACCCTGCACACAACAGACAGATGGATTCTCAGTCGAAGATGGAATAGTTTAAAAGACGTGAGACTAAAGCAGCATAAGATAAATAAGTCCTGTCCTGTGTGAGGTGCTGCATCTCACATACCTTTGCAAACTCCAGGTTTTCGAGAGGAATCTCGCTGATTTCACTAAGCTGCAAACGGAATAAAGAAATTAGTCACAAAAGGTTGTTGTTTAGAGTGACAATGATTGTGCATGATTATCTCAGTGCCAAACTAATGTCTTTCTGTGAGCAGCAGTGAAAATGAACCAAAGGGAGAAGAAGAGCGAGACACTGCATTAACAGTTGTATTATAGAATATAGTTTTATGCTGTATTTAATCTATGGTACTATTTTGTGGGTATTTATTTCCTGCATTTTGGTAATCAGTGTTGGTTGATCAGAATGGTAGCACTGTAATTTCCATGTTTTTATGGATGAATAAATCAGATAAAATGGATGACACAGACATACCTTCTCCTTGAGCTCTTCTACACTGCTGCTCTCCAGAATCACTTCCTGGAAGGGCCCCAGCTTCATTGTAGCCGGGCTCCATCTCCGGGTCAGAACAGCCAGCTGCGACATGGACTTCATCTTCTCTGGTTCTGAGAAACAGATCATGACAGACCACAGATCAAGTTGCATTCTAACTGTACATTATTTCAACTGGAAACAAGGACACATTTCCCTGCACTCTGGCACTAGTTTTATCTGCTGGCATTTGTAGCTTCACGTCATGGGTTTACAAAAAGAATGACATTATAATCAAGTAATAATTTCATCACTGTGATATTGCCTTGTGTCTCTGGAAGCAACAGATAATTTCAACTTTTGTTTGGTTTTGTTTTTTTACTTTTTAGCAATACAGCTTTAGTATTAATTCAACAAGTCCCAAGGTACAAAAAAAACAACCTTTTATTATACAATAACTATTGTAACTTGTTTGAAAGAAACCGCAGAATGAGTGCTACCATTGAGAACTTCCAGGAAAACTTCCCAGTTGGAGGAGATGCTGATGTCTTCTTCATAGACATGGTAGTCCAGAAACACTGTGCCTGGGTTCTTCCACGTCTTTTTCCTGAGACGAACCCTGAACACACAAACACACACAGTTTGGTAAACACCTACACAGCTCATTTTATGAAGCTCTGTAAATTGAGTGGAGCTGCAAAATCACCCAGCAGCCATAAAGTTAAGGAAATCCTGTCCTGTTTGTCGTGTGTGTCTGTGTGTGTAAGTGTGTGATAAATATTTGTGTGTAATTGTGATGGTTATATTATGTAATTATGTAACATATTGAAATATTGAATGTATTGTATTCAGACCCTTACTCACTCAATATATAAATAAAATAAACTATTTTTATTTTTGTCTATTTTATAACCGTGTAGTAACACAGTCTTACCTGTCAATGCTGAGATCAAGCTTGCACTGCTCTTTCAACTGAGGGAGCAGCTCCTCTTTTGACTGTCTGACAGTCATACCCTTGGCAAACACCGTGTCCACCAGGAACTTGCAGGGCTGGGAAACAGGGACACATGAATAAAATAGCACCATTTCTGATTACAATGTTCAGTCTTTTTGAGCATAGTAATCAAAACATCTTTCAGTTCTTACCTCTGGTTCATTTACTAGTAGTTGATACACTTTCACTCTGTATTCACCCTTTTTCAGTGCTCTTCCTAGCCGAATTGTTATCTATGGGAAGTAATAAAATGTCCACGTTAAGTCTAAGTTCAAGTATTGGCTCACTCTAATAAACAAACTACTAAAATCTAACAAATCCATTGTAAAATTGATCCTGACCTTGTTATCATCTGAGAACGATGAGAGTGTTTCATTGAGTCGTACACTCTCAAACTCCTGGTTGTTGGCGTACACCCGAAACACCTTGAACTGGGTGGAGGAGACTCCCACATAGGGCTCCAGGTTCTGTTTAAACGCTGCTAATGTTATTCTCTTGTCCACATGAACCACTAAACCTGAAGCAGATCACAAGACACAGCAGTTAAACATTTTGTCAGATTTTCTGCCCTCTTGAGGAAGGTAGACACTGATGAATATATATGAATTCTTTCACTGGCACAATATTGTCAATGCAAGTTCAATCAAGTTCTGCAAGCAATCAAACAATCTTTGTGCTTGCCTCTGATAAACTTCAAAAATATAAATGTGAACTAATTTTCACATGATTAATCTTTTAAATTGGATCATAAATAGAAGGTTCGTACATTTTTGTGCATCACACGAGGAGTCATCCTGAGAACAAGGATCTGCTCTGAAGTACAGGAACTGAGCCTCTGCCTTGCTCTTCCCATTGTCGTCATACTCGCTGTCTGTTCCAGAGTCTTCTTCAGCAGTGTCCCAGGTCTCTTTTTTGCCCTCATGGGCTTTGGAGCGACGACTACTTGTGATGCTGTGTGAGTCCAAGCCGTTGGCCAGCTGTATGGGCCCACTATCTGCATTGCACAGTGTGTCGCTACTGTGGCTGGAGCTCAGGATGTCGCTGTCCACTGAGCTGGTGCTGCGGTCATTGTTCACCTCAGAATCCGAGCGCTCCTCACAGGCAAAGTGGTTGTCAGGGTCAGAGGAGGCACCGCTGCTGCCCCCGGCCGCGGCCCTGATCCGGTTCTCTAACTCTCTGTTGTCTGCAGCCACACAGAGTGAAGAGTTTGAGTCAGCCTCTTGGGTTGGGGATTCGATATGTTCAAAGTCGCTGGTGTCAGAGCTTTTTTGACTGTCACTGGTGCTGGAGCCGTGCTGCTGCTGCTGCTGCTGCAGAGACAGATTCTTTAACTTTTCCGTGCTCTCCTCGAGGATAGCCTCTACAGATTTCATGTTACCCTTTGACTCCTCAAAGGGCACATCAGAGTCACTGCCTACTTTTTGGCATAGAGTTCTGTTGGCCAAGGTACCGGGAGACTGCTCAGGCAGTAAGACCAGGAGTCGGATCGTATTACCGTGACGATCCAACAGTTTCCACAACAGTGAGTCAGTGAAAGCAACCTGATGATCTGTCGACTCGGAGCTCTCTACAAAAACCTGATGAACAACAAAACAGGTAAAATTCCAACTTAATAGTGTTTAGAAGTGTTCAAGTAGATTTTCTGACAAATTTTTACACAAAACTGGCACAACACCATGGAAACACAAAAGTGGGAATTAAAAGAAAATGCGGGGACCTTGTTGCTCCTGAAGAACCCCTCAGCTTTCAGTGTCTTGTTTGGAACATACAGGAGCCGGAGGTCATTATAGCAGCGCTCCAGGACCACACACATGGTTTCGGCAGATAGCCCTGTAGCCTGGGAAGAAACACATACATAAGGCTTAAGTCTGCAAGACTGATCTCACATTCTCACAGGTAATGTACACAATTTATTTTTTATTTAAGCTTTTCTGTGGTGATGCCTAAAATAAAAGAAAGTTAAGGAAGGAAGAGAAGATATAGTGAAGAAAGTGAGAAGCAGGAAACCTGTGCAATAAGCTGTTTGAATTCAGTGACCGTCTGGTTCAAGTACGCTCGAACGCTGATTGGAGAGGCGATTGTCTCACTCTTGAGATCCACAACATGAACCTTCACCATCACCTCTGTAGAAAATCAGACACACAGCCACACAGACATAAAGCAATTATTTTGCTTGGTATTCTAAACATCTTCACATCTACATCCATCACTGGTGTACGGACCATTTGCTCCTAACCATCGCAGTTGGTCTGCATTACAAATTGCCATCCATATGTACAGTACATGGTCAACCACACTTTGCTACATGGGCTTGAATCACACTTACACTATGTAAAACAAGATGATTATCTCCATCACTTGCAGACATTCCTAACTGAAAAGTCTGACTGAACAGCTGCAGTCTACTGACCTCCAGGTTTGTAAGGCTGGAACACTTGCTCTGGTCTGCGGGTCTCGAGCAGCAAGTCGAACATATAAGAGGACTTGACTCCTCCCAGCAGCAGGCCCATCGGTGTGTCCTCCTCACCTTCATAGGAACGCTCCAGGTACTCGTGGAATTCATCGTACTTTACCAAGCGGCAGCAGTCCAGAGAGACCATTCCCTCCAGCTCCATCAGCTGAGGTGCAGAACACATAAAATGACCACAAAAGTAAATGCAAGCTCTATCTTGATGAAGATACATCCATTTTCCAAAGTTCACCATAAGTCTTGGAAATGTTACGTCAGCTGCTGAAACTTATTGCAATGATTAGCTGTGTTGTTGGAAAATCAGATGGTTAAACCAAACAATAAACCAACAGACCTTGTAGGCCATCTCTGTTGCTTCTCTGAGAGTTTTGTCCTTGTGTACTTCCAGCTTGCTCTCCATCATCATCTTTACAGGATGCATGCAGAAAAGCTTTATCTGAAGGTAAAAAGCACGAGAGCAATAATAGTTAAACTTGTTTTAAAAGAGAGGCAATGCATCATCTGATCCCCATTCAGAAGCAGAACAATAGATCTTGAACCGATCCAAAGGACCATGTACCTTGCAAGTGTTGCGCTCAATCTCCCTCTGTCGCTTCTCCTGCTCTTCAGACTCTCTCTCCTTTTTTACCAAAGTCTTTATGTGCTCTGGGAAGTCTTCTGCAGCTAAGTACTCTGCAGACAAGATGGACAAGATACACATTAAAACTGCATGCTAAGTCTAGGAACAGCACAGTCAAGGCAACCCTAGTAATAGAAACAGTAAGGTTATGATAAAAAATATAAAAACATCTACATATTACTGCCACACTGATGGTGGCATCAGTGTCATCATCATGTCTGTTCAGGTATCTCAGTAATGTTGATATTACCCATAGCAGATTTAATTGAATTAATTTCTTACTTGCATTCCTTGTGGGATCTTTCAATCTATAAATCAGCATATATGCATTTGTAGAGCTGTAGGGAGAAAAAAAGATGTCTTGTTAATGAATGTAGAGGAATATATATATAAAAAACTATTGTTCTGTCAGCCCTAAGAGAAGCTGCCTTCATAAGGAACATGAAAGATCAATGAACATAGAATAAATATGAACCCTCTTGGCATTGCTTTTAAACACAGGCCCAGTTCAGTTGCAAGCATGTGATGTGTGTCAACCCACTGAGTGTTGGAGACATATGAAAAACAACTGACCTTGCGAAGGCACTGGAATAATAGCCTCTGCTCCCTGAGGACCCCCCATATGTCTTCCTGATATCATCTTGGGTGATCTGCCCAATAGAAATGCACAGAAACATACTGACAATTATTCAGATACAGGATACTACCATGTTAACGATACGTAGAATGTTAAAATGACAGTTTGCTTAGTTTAGTAGGAGTACAAACTGAAGACTAGTACTGCCATAGTCTGGTGAGCCATTCTGCCAGACATTTAAGTGTTGTACAAAGACATAACAGGGTATTTAAGGGAAGAGGCTGACCTTGCTAACGTGTTGATCATTGAAACTGCACCAGTGGCCATCATTGAAGGATTTGATGCAGGCGTAGTAGTGGCCACCCGCAGCGCTCCCAGAATGGACCATAACGGAGAACAGCTCAAAAGTCAGCAAACTCTGAGAACAGGCAGAGGGAAATCTTATTGTTTAGATAAAAGCAACAATCAAGTTGTATTTTGTTGGTGCTCAACATGCAGGGTAACTGAGCTTTTCAATAGCTGAGATCTGATGACTGTGAAAGTCATAGCATATTATTCACATAATTAATTTTGAACAGTCAATGACCCCTCATGTCCAGTATGAAAGCATCTGCATCCGGTATGTTTCCCCTCATTTATTCAGGCCGTTCCTTTTATTTGTCCCCTGTCTTGCACTGGTCATATGTAGAGATGTCCCAGACCAATCCTAAGGGTCTGTATCGGGCCGGGGAATATTTTGATGGATCGGATTTTGATCGGCTAAAATGTGTTTTGTCCACCTCAGTCTGACTGCTCTTCTTAAATCACAGCCGGGCTCTACACTGCAAGTATTTCACTCCATATGCGAGTGAAAAGTAGAGTGTGTAAATGTGAAAAACGAGTCGGTCGGTGATTGACTCTGTTATTCTCAGAGTTTAGCAAATCTGTGTCTTTTGCCAACTTGGGTGTCAGAACAAAGTGGTTCTCTCTCCTCGGATTAGCAAAGAGCAGTCACCTTCACTGGTTAAAATGACAAACGTCGCTGGCAGTAGGGCTAATTAATGTTAATTCAGTGAGTAACTTGATGACTTGATAAAACTTGGCTGCTGCTGAGTTTGTGGGCTCTCTGGTGCTGGTGTCTGTACTCAGCCAAAGAGTTTTTTTATGAGGTAAAAGAAGTATCACTCTGTCACACCACTGTACAACCACACGTGTTTCTGTAGTTCCCAAAAACTCCAAAGAGTGATACGTCTTCTATGTAGCTAAACACGTCGGTTTGACAAGTCACATTCTCCTAGTTAAACTTCTATCTATAATCAATAATCAATAACTTAAGCTTATCACCTTTATAGTTTTTAATCAGGATGTTCAGTATTTGGATCAAGTAGCTGGTGAAAAATAAGGTGGGCTGAATTTAGAAGGCTATGCCTGTTTTTTTCAATGTGTCAGATACATATTTAATCAACATTTAGGTAAATATAAGTATCGGAATCTGTATCAGCGCATACCAAATATTAAAGAACTCGGATCCTGATCTGGGCCAAAAAAGCTTCATCAGGACATACCTAGTCATGCATTCTCACATACAGAAAATGACTATCTATACAGTGAGTGGTCAAGATGATTACCTTTGGCTTCAACACCCTCTCTGCGCTGCCGGTGCTGTCCAAGCAGATGCCCTCATCCACACAATCATCGGTCGAAAAATCGTTGCTCATCTGGTCGCTGTGGCAACTGCCTTCATTCTCTGCTCCACTGTCAGTGCAGCTTTCTGTCTGGGGCGACTTCTAGAGAGGAAACCATTTCATAACCAATCGGAGAAGGTTTTAGAATAAATAGGCTAGACACAGTAGTCAATCATAATTTATATGATACAAAATCGTGAGTTACTAAAAATTGCAAGTAGCATTTTGTTACGTGATAACATTTCAACAGTAAAAAGACACCTGTAACACATTGGGTGTTGCCTTTACAGCCTAAAAGGTGTTTGTTAGTTTATCTTGCCCTTGTGTTGTCTAATATTACTCTAACACAGAAGCACTATAAGATGCAACAAAATAGAATTATCCATCCATTGTCCATCACATGTTGTTCACTCACTAGTAGACTAGGGAACACAGTCACAGTCCGTTTGAGAACGTCAACGCCGGATGAATTATGTAAAATTGCGAATGAAAATGTTTTGCTTTATAAAAGATACTGCTATCATCTGGGCATTTTGATCAAAATGTTACATGATGAAAAAAAACAAAACAAAAAAACACGTGCAGTGACACATTTTTCTTTTTCCATCCATAGCTCATAGTTACGTCAAGTTATTGATGGTCAATAGAAGATAGAAGGTAAAATCCTATTTGGGTAAACCCACAAAAGGTTCACTTCTCTGAAGACCTATTAATCTAATGTATACCAGAAATAGTGATGGACGCAGGTACTGCCATTTTTTGCTCTCACCTCATCTTCCACATCAATGAATGGACTCATGTCAAGCTCCTCTGGGAAAGTCATGCGGTCATTAAGCTTGATGCGATGCATAGTGGTGTAGTCAAAATCAAACCGCTTCAGCTGTAGTGTCAGCAGGTAGGGAAAGTGCAGAAATCTCAGACCCTGTGTAGAGAAGCATTTATTAAAGAATCAGGCAGGTCAATAGCAGAACACTGTCTTCACTGAACATGACTCCCATGTCACATTTTCAGTGTGCTCACCTTCCGGGCATCACATTTCTTTTTGCAGCGTTCGCAGAAGTACTGGTTGGGCCCATCCAGAGTTTCTGGTTGGATAAATGCCTGCAAAGCCTCTTCCTGTGGCAGAAAAAAAATAATTTCAGGTCCATTTACATGGAGGCTTAAATAATGAATTATCATAAACTTTATTAAAATGGGCTGCAAGTACTGAATTCAAGGCAGCCTTCATGTAGCTGTGAATCCCAAAGAGTGAAGGAGTTCAAGTGTTGCTGGAGTCTTTGATGCCAATGTGTTAAATGTTTAAAGGAATGAGATGTGGAGGAGAGAAACACACCACACTGCCATAGGCCTGGCTGGCTCCGAAGGGTCTGATCACAAGAGGGATGTCCAGGTAAGTATCAATCCTCCAGCTCTCATAGCCACACTCCAGACAACGGACATAATCCTTCAGCTTCCCTTGGTACAGCTGGTTGATCAGGTCAGCCTGAGGATATGGAGGCATGACAGTCAGGCCTTCTCAGCCATGTTTCTCTTGTAACAATACAGCAGTTGTTGGTTTCTCTCCCTGACACATTTTCTTACTAAAAGAGGAACCAATGTGCAACTACTGCTGTGTGACACTGCATGCTTGGTCTAATGGAAGAAAATGCTATGTTGTTACCATAAGGAATTATCTTTTGTACAGTGGCTATTTTAGAACACCACCTTAGGTTTACCAGGCTCACCTCTATGATGACAGACTTACAGTAGCTCAACTTTCATTGGTCCAAGATGTATTCTGTCAGCCTCAGGTGTTCAAACTACAGCTAACATGCTAAAATGCCTGCTGTTAGCATGTTGACATTAACGTTAATATTGAATGTTAACATGCTAATGTTAACAGGGGGCTGTCGGGCATTTTTATTTTTTTTTTAAACTTTCCAGACAGACAATCTGACCATTATGCCCACTTTACACAGCAATTGACCAGACAAGGCATTGTTTAAACTTCTCTCTCAAGCTGTCTTTTTTCAAACTTCACACAGCTACTTCATTCTTTTTTAGTGAGTACAACAACATGAATGCCATGAAGAGACACTAAACAAACATGGCTAAAAATGTATGCATATCCAAATTCTAGATTGGGGCTTGAAGGAAAGATAAATCTTCATATGTCATCTGAAGTTGAATAAAAAGAGAATTTATTCAACAGTTCTCCTATTACGACGGTGTAGTCCCTCATTTGTCCAGGAGTGTCCTATCGTAGAAAAGGTTTCAGTCGTAGTTATCTGGACACTGTTTTCAGAATCAAGGCGTTTCGGTTCCCATCCGGAAGTCATTCTCAATTGAGACAACAATTGAGAATGACTTCCAGCCGAAACGTCTTGATTCTGAAAACAGTGTCCAGATAACTACGACTGAAACCTTTTCTACAATAGTTCTCCTATTACCACTTTACTGTTTTTTAACTTAGTTCTCATTTTCACGGTAAACTAGGGATGCACTGATCCGATACCAATATCGGTCCGATATTTACTCAACTAGCTGGATCGGGCATCAATGAAAATGGGGCCGATCTATTCAATTAAATTCTATGTTTACGTCTACGTGCGTGTACTACGTCATGCATCAGCAGCGCGCCGATAGACCCGAGAGGGGTCTGTTGCAGGGCTCCTCTGTGGGGTCGCTTCCAGTGTAGGCTCCGCTCTCAAGTCAGCTCCACTGTCAGGACAGGAAATAACAAACAGGACGTAATTTAAGGCTTTCTCTGTTTTCGCTACACTATGCCTCGTGAAAACGGTAGGTGACTGATTTGCATTATCCAATAAAGTCTGAATGCATGGGTCTTGCATATGTTCGTTGTCAAAATAGCTACCGCTATAAATATGTGTAAATTTAAAATCACGCAAATTATGTGGATACACTATTTGTTTTATTTTTGAAAAGATAGTAACACCATCGGTGGCTAGCGTTAGCTTCTGAAGTTTTATGGTCGGATGAGCTTTTTTTTTGTGGATAACATAAGCTAAATGTTAGGTTATGCTATGCTAATTAATAATAATAAAAAAAAAGTATATATATATATATATATAAAAGCTTTCCATAAAGCTGTGCAGCCATTTTTGTAAAGAGTTTTGCAAGGGCATAGGTCTGCATTTGTCTTAAGATGCTGACTATGACACTCAGGTTGGTTATTTGACATCCAAAAGAAGTAAATAAAAGATTTAAAGTTTTTCAAACCATTTGGTGTAGATGAAAATGTATACTGAAATAAGTTGTTTTCACACTTAAACAGCGTGCAAAAACTTTACTGGCTGTATGAATTAAACTTGTAACAAGTTGAATTGTAACAGTTTTTCTGTCTTTCATAGATTGTAGATAAAGGAATGCAATGTCTTATATTTTATGTGAATAGAGGTTATGATGTTGGTGCAGCAATTATGCTATAGGAAGACAACCTTTCCCTTTCTCTCTCTCTCTTTTCCATAGGACAGAGTGGAGCCCATGACTGTACATGACTGCAACAAGGCAGCAGAATGGGTTAAAGCAAACCAGTATGTATTTTCAGCCAAAGTGGAGTTGCCCAATTCACTGAAGATGGGGGAAGAGGAACTGGCAGAGGCTGCACAGCTTTATGGAAAGCTTTGGGTTGAGGACACAAGTGAGGGCCTGGACGAACATGAGAGGGAATCAATCTTGGAGCCATTCAAGTTTGTAATTTACAACACTGAAGAAAAGTTTTGAGAAGAAATTAGAGATAGCCGAGGGTATTTGGCGTACTATGAATGCCGAATGGACATCAACTGACTTTGAATAGAAGTAGTAGCTCACTACTATTGTTGTGACATGCTGTGTTTGCTGAATAAAGGGCAACAGAATGTTTGACATTTTGTCCTAATTGATTATTGTAATAATAAATAATTCAGTAAATTAATATCTATGTATTTATTTGTTACATTTTGTTTTACAAAGTTAGGAAAGCAATGTTTAAGTCAAGCCTGATGTTGCCTTACACATAAAAGAATGATCCCAGTCTCTTCCACACAGTGAGGCATACAGATAATTAATTCAACACGGCCAGGTACCAGGACTGAAAAAGTCAGATCGGTGCATCCCCATTGTAAACTTCCAAAAAGTAAATTAGAAAAAATATAATCCACTACAGTAGTAGTCATTATTATTTATTATTGTTATTTTTAAATGGGGCTCAATCACAAGCATTCATTTTATGCTAACCAGGAGCTCATGTGTACAGACCACATGGCTGTACATACGCACACTGGATTAAGTGTTTGCAGTTTATAACTCATTCCTGAGATAAGAAACAGCTAACCCTGGGGCTTACTGGCCCATTTCACTATTCCCACAATAGGTCTTTTGTTTCCATTCTCGGGGGAGCCTTGAGACTGGTTGCTGAATTTTTGTTTTTTGTCATAAGTCTAGGAAAACTTCTTGCTTTCTCCTACCTGTTCGGTCTGCTTCCACTTTTGCTCCAGGGCATCAAACATGACCCTGCACAGCTCCTGGACATCATGCTGCTGCCAAGCTAAAAACAAACACACAACAAGTGTAATTAAGTGTACAGATGCAGAGGCACATGGTCTCTCCTTTCACAAACACGCAGACAGGCCATGTGAGTTTAGTCACAGGAGAGTACAAATGCTCACCCTCACTGCTGTCCCAGCCAAAGCTACGCGTCACATCGGTGGTCTCAATCGCCCGTTTCTTGCTAGTCTGCAGTAGAACAAACAGTCTTTGCAGCTGGTAGGGGATACTGGTGACTGGCTCCTCCTCAGACTCCTCAAACTCCCAGCTGAAGTTGGACAGAAGTTATAAAAGAATTTAAAAAGTTGTACTTCACAAGTAAAACTTGACAAAGGGTTTTACAAGCATAGTTCCTTACTTGTAGAGCGCATTTCTGAACTCCGGGGTCATGAACAGCGTCTGTAGAAGACTGTTCAAATAGCAGGTCATAGCTTGGTTGACCAAGCCCACGTAACCTACAGCGGGGGCAAGTGATAAGTAGTAAGAGGTCAGTTGGGGTTGTATGAAAGGAGCAATCTCACATATTCAACAGGTGACAAAAGCTCACCCGTCTCAGATTTGTTGAGGATAGACGAGTAGGAGTAAGATGGACTGCTGTAGTCACCACTGCAGCCTGTAGTGCCGTCTCTGGGTAGGGGCCCAATAAACCGCTCCTGGGAACTGTCATCTAGTCCACTGCTATCTGCTGTTCCTGACTCATCCTGCACACAAACATATAGAAAGGAACCTTTTAATAAAATATCTGTAGTTTCCAAAACCAATCTCACTGTAAAAATGTGTATTTTTAATATTATTTGTGAAATTAGGAACTAATTTTGTTAATCTTGTATCACTCACCGATGCCATCTGGGGCTGCTCTCCATCTTTGTCTGTAAGCTGGAGGAAATTCCTCTTACCACCAGGCTCAAACGCCGAATCCGAGAGAGACATCTCACTGCTGTGGTCCAGTGGTGCCTAGAGGGAGGCAGAGTAATAACAAAAATCATGAAAACAAGAATTCCTGCAAAATGCAGAAAAACAACAGCTGCAAAACATTCAAAACAAGTAGTTTTCTACAGGCTACAAACTGGATGAACTCACAAGAAGACTTAAATTCCCACTGAACTCATTTTCAGGAAATTCTCTGTATTGACGCATACGAGGAAAGTAGCTTGAAGCCAACATGTGAACAATGCTACATAGCAGAAGACTTTCTGTCTTTCTCCTGGGCAAGCTGAGGACAAGCAGGCAAAGTGCTGCAATGGAAATATACAGTAGCTTAATCCACTGACCTACTCAGTGAGATAACAACAGACACAGCACCTGGGCTTTGGCAGGATTAGCCTGTGCTCATTTAAGAAAAGGGAGTAGTATGTACCCAACCATAGACAACACAGAACAAACTCAGTCAAAATTGAGTGAACACATAAGAATGCATTCATTATATAGTTTTCTGTGCTAAATATAAGAGTGTTCTCTCCTAGCAACACCATTCTTACACACTTTGTTTTCTTTGTAGCAGAGAACAATGGTATGGCAAAACCCATTTTTGAACACTGAAGCCTGGAAAAAAAAAAGAAAAACCAGTTGGCACTGTCTGAATTTCAAACATATCTCTGCCACTATCAGCTTTGCTGAGGTCATGATGTGGTGACACTGCCCTTCCAATGTAGTGAAAGGGGCTGTGGTCTAACATAAACTTCTTATAAGTGGAGGATAAGTTAACAGCAACAGCAAACACAGGCTGGGAGCCATTATTATAAATCCCACTGAACTCAACTACACCAACTGTTAACTTAAAGCTGCACCAATTCATTTTTGGCCAATTGGGGGCAGCAGAAAAAGCTATAAACACAACATTGGCATATTATCAGCTTTTAAAATTGTTATTACACATGTTAGCAAACAATTGCCTATTTGCACATCCAGCATTCGCTTAGTTTTGTTTCTGGCCACCTGACAAATAAGTCCCCTAAATGTCAATGATTCAAATCATCAGCTGAGAAAGCCGACTCACAAAAGATCTCGCCCTGATTCGACTGTCAGTCGAATCAGCGCCTTTTTTAAAGCTGCATCATTGTACATAAGGCAACCATATAGCAAAAAAGTTTCTAGCAGACTATAAATGTTTGCAAACTTAGTCTTGTCACAAAATGAGCAAACTACAAAACTAACTGTGATGGAAACAGAGAAGGGTGACGGAAACGGAAGTGAGGTTAATGAGAGCGGTGAAACTAAACCAAAATAGTCACGTTGAGGGCCATTAAATCAAAACAATGAACTGAAAGACACTAAACAGTTAATCAAAAACAATCAAGTTAAGAAACACCCTTTTGCATGACATGTCTCCTCCACCACCTGTTAGGTGCCACCTTAGCATCAAGTTGCCTTTAGTTTCAGTAACCGTGAAATGCAACTTTTACCTAGACTTAACCTTTTAATTTGACAGGGTAATCACAAAACTTCAGCCAATAACGCAGTTGAGATCCATAATTACACTGATAGCTGTGTAGATTTATGTGGAAAACCACTGTCACATGTTGGCAGAAACAAAAGCCACTGTCTAGATTAATGAATTTCCTAACCATGTCCGGTGTATTTCCCCAGGCAAGGTCAAAAGTGCCATTCACATATCCCGCTTTGTGGGCAACATCTTCATAAAGTTTGGAGAGGGTGGTGGAAGCAGGCAGGTTGAGGGTCAGCCTCTCATTGACTGTCTTTGCACTGGTGGTGTCCTGAATTATACACAGCACTCTGGGCTCCTCAGCTGCATTTTGGATCTGCAAATAAAAGAAGAACAGGAAAAACATTAGCATGATGTACTGGCTAAATTTTCATTCTGTATTCTGCGTTATAAGTACTGCTGAAAAGTTAAGCGTTAGAATAAACGGTTAGAACATTTGTAAGGCTGTGCAACAAATGTCATCATTAGAAACACGCCAGTAACACCACCTCATGTCATGCCTCAGTACTGATATGACCTACTTATTACAAGTTAAGTTAAATTTTGAACAAAATACAGCTGGATATCGAACCGGAATATGTTTGTGGTACCAACTGAAAAGTGTCAGAGCATAAAAAAGAAAATATCAAAAGCTGGAGTAGAATGTCTGGTTAGATTTGTTATCTTATTTACTTCTAATTATTTATATATCTTATTTGATCAGAGTTCCTGATAAAACATTTTTTGTCAGTTTTAGGTTTTTTATTTAAGAAAAGTTCCTGTATTGCTTGTGTTGAAATAAAATGTAACATTTGAGAATTCAAGCTTTTCTTCAAAAAGGGTTTTGTGGAAAAACATGTCTCTATTCCTCAAAATAAGGTATCGAAGAAAGGCCTCATTTTGGTATCTGTACAAAAAAAAATTGGGTAACGTGTATGCACTAGTGTCGAACTATTTCAAATGATATCCAGCCCTAATGAAGAGATTATTCTTTTAAAACTGTTTGTATTCACTGGGTCAACAATCAGTTATGAAAAAAAACAGTCATCATGACTAAAAACATGAAACTAGTACTCTCCCTAAAACTAAATTTTCTTCAGTTCAAGTGTTATCAAATGCAGAAAAAGCTACAACCATGTAAAACTTCCACCATACAACTTACTATTTATTTGTGGTTATATCTTGTTATTATCAAATAATAACAATGACCAAACAGTAGTGTTTTGCTGTATTTTTATGACAACCACAGAAACTAATGAAACAATAACACATGAACTGATGCATTGGTGACATGCAGGAGCTTATCTCCAACAGTGACAGCCCTGCAAAATCACCTCACATTTTCTCTGCTGTCATTGTGGTTCGTTAAATAGACTGCACAAAACATGATTGACAGTTCTTCCATTCACTGACAAAATCAACAAGAAATATTCCTACACATGACTGGGCAGGCCCACTTGCTGGGCAGCCACTGATCTTTGGTTATGATTTTCAGAAAAACATGGACAGGTTGTCAAATTTCTCCCAAACTGTACACAATGTTACAAAACAGGCCATGCAATTACTGACACATGCTTCATTTTACTGTATGACACAGTCTAAATCATTTTACAAGAGTCACTTCGTCATCTGAACACTCCCCATAATTTGTTTTCTGATTGGTCTGGCAGTTACTGTACCTGTTCAGGCTCAGATGATTTGCAGAGTGAAAGCTAATATCAAAAACGAAAGTAGCAAGAACTGCCAGAAAAACTGCCAGAAAAATAGCTTCATGTATTAGAGACTAACTACAAAATGTTTGGTATTTTAAATTACTGAACTACAGCTTAAACAACTGATAAAATAGTATTTAGAAAGGCAATATACAACGGTAATGATAATCCTATGAAGCTTCAATTGATAAGCTATTAAAAGTAGAGCAGAGGGTTAAATGAAATTACATGAAATCTTGGGCTGATTCT
Source organism: Siniperca chuatsi (assembly GCF_020085105.1). Classification (NCBI taxonomy): domain Eukaryota; kingdom Metazoa; phylum Chordata; class Actinopteri; order Centrarchiformes; family Sinipercidae; genus Siniperca; species Siniperca chuatsi. The sequence continues at coordinate 16,912,396 of NC_058042.1, forward strand.
TAATGTGTACTTTTATTTGATCAGATATTGCCTGATTTAAGTAATAATTATTAGTACTATAGTTTAGTATTTAAATAATATTTTTGCTGAGACAACATTAAATACTGATGCATTTGAGAAGTCTGGCTTATTTTGTCGACAAACATGTAATTGCTCAACAAAGTAAGTTTACCAGTACCAAAACTCAAGTATTGTATTGGTATGTTGATATGAGGTATTTAAATTTCAAATGATACCCAACCTTAAATATGATTATAGTTTTCAGAAATTTGTGTTTTATAGGACACAACTTCCTGTATGTCATTAAGGTGGTCATTATTTCATTGAATGTCTCTCTCCTAATGAAGAATGCCCTGATTGTATGTCCAGTATGATGGTCATCAAGGTGCTTCTTCATGCATCTATTTAACACCATGCTTTATTGTGAGCACCCCCCCCCACACACACACACACACAAGGCATGGCTACCTGAGAAATCCTCTTCATCTCATCAAAAATACTCTGTCTGCAACTCCAAAACACACCCTAATAATAAACAGAGATAGTTGGGGTGAAGAACAACTTAAAAAGAAACAAACAAGGAAAATAAGTTGTAAAACATACCTGTGTGATTACCCTCAAAAAAACAACTTTAGGCTAAATGTTGCTGACTTGTAGGCCTACACCTACCACTGCTTGGCTAGCAAATCAACCTCTTGGCTGGTAATTATAGGAATATATTCAAGTTATTCGAGTTTTTGCATCCTGTTGGTGAGGTTTGTGATCTTGGCAAAATGTGACTGACAGATCCTATAAAGAAGCTGCAGCTGACAACACACAAGTGTATTATGAGATTAAAGGTTATTTTTAACGTGGATATAATCACAAGGTGCTAACATGACACCACAGGTACTGCAAAGCACAGGCAGTATTTCTTTACAGCTGTAACTGATTCTAAATGGCACAAAAAATTACTATAATGGCTATAATGTTGTGAAATGTCAGTATCCATGAACACCTATTAAAACAATGTAATGTAACTACAACTGCATATGGCACGCACACAAACACTTAAATCAGAACAGAGATACAGGTAGTGAAGTTAACAACAGCCAATATTCTAATTCAAAATGTATTGTAAATGGTACATTTGTGATCCAGCCATCAATTTGGATAGTTACTGTATCCAAAAAAGGGGTTTTGTTTTGGTAGTGACAGTGGCTGCTAAATCTATGGGGGCACTAGCTGTTGAGAGCAGTGGTAAAAACAGATGAGGTGATGACAATGAACATTTGATTGTCACCAGAAATATGTACTATTAAATCTCTTTGGGGGTTTTTGTTGTTTTTTTTTTGTTTTTTTTTAATTGTGGCTCAACAAAATAAATTAGCTACCTCAAACTGCTGATTTGTTCAGAGACCACTGGCAGCCAGACAGTGAAAGTAAAAGAACTGTGAAAACTACATAGGAGGTTTTATGTGCAACTGCAAAAAAATGACAACTTTAGTTTCCACTTGAAGAAAGATCTCTTGACAAAGATATAATATAGCATACATAAAGAAGGTGGAATAATGCTCTGTGTCAGCTTTCTGCTGCTCTCTGAGGCTTAATAGCAAGGACCCCTAAATATTTAAACTAAAACATTGGGGAACGCCAGTGGTGGCAACAAAATCCATTGTAATAGTGAGGGAAAACATCATGTTTCCACTGCCTGTTTGTGTTTTACGTGTACTAGCAAAAGAGATCAATATGTAACACCTTTGAAAGTATTAATCTTCTTCAAAATTTTTCATACATAATGCTATCACAGCATTATGAACTGTGGCGAGAAGTATGTTCTTTTGCATGTGCCTTTCTAGAGCGTCAACACATGGCAAGGGCCAAAGACAATGTCCTATCAATTTTCTCATTTAAGAAACTTTCTGACAGGAAAAAATGAATGATTAATCATGACTGCCTTTTATGGATAACAAAAGGCAATTTGGAAACTCAAGATGCAGCTTAAAATCCAAGATATGTTGTTCTTGTTATGACAAAGTATACATATTACCTCAACAGAACGTGGTGTGAAACAATACTAAAGTACACAAAGGCATTATTATTATTTACCAATGCACAGGATTTGATGTCGCAGTTATCTGTGTCATAGTGCATGGAAAACATTCTTACAGAAGCTAAATGTCAAAATATAGCTTTTTTTGAGATCCGATAGTTATCCGATCTGGCCAAGACCCTTAAGTGACTCTAGTCTAAGGATGCATGTACATACGGTATGGTGGGCAGAACTAAAGCCATTCTATAGCCACCCATCTTAAATGAAACAGAAACCGAAAGAGGAAGGCCGGTGTGTGTTCAGAGACCAGAGGTGTAGGTGTGTGCGGGGAAAAGAGAACTGAAGGGAAAAGCAAGTAATCAGATTAAAGTAGTTTGTGAGTAAACACTAAAATAATTTAAATGGTAACATAATAACCTAGAAATAGAAATAGGGTAATATATTAATTTATTCTTTCAAATATTATGATATTTTTTATAGACAAATGTTTTGTTGCAGAATAATGCCCTGCACTTTGTTTCTTGTTACATTTGTTTTTAAAGAGAAAATTATTGAATAAAATATTGAAATAAATGTGATTTCTGAAGTGCTGAAAGTCTGAAGGTCTAGCACATTCCTGCTTTGCTGACAAAGTGAAAAGCAAATAATCAAAACATATGTCCTCCACACAAACTCAAGTCATCCTTCTTGTTTAAAATAAAGGATTGTCCAGCGGGGTTCTTATTAGACCCATTAAAAATCCACAAATAAGTTGTGTAGTTAAAGGCTAAACTATTACTATGAAATATAGTGAAAATTAATAAGTGTGCAGTGCTGCATCATCAAATCCAATTTTCCCACAAGTCCTAATGTCAAAGACTGACGTCCTATGCTTGATGTATGACTACAGCTGACGTCAATGCAGCCAATGTGCTATTTAAAAAAAAAACAAACACCCATAATTATTAAATATTGGGACTGCAAAATAATTTGGAGCAACCTTACAGATATATGCAAGTATAAAATAACACATGAACATGACTGCCATGTCAATAATACCCCCTAGGACGTTTATGTTGAAATCACACTGTTAACCTGAGCCAAGAAGTCAGCAACCAAATTACCATCTGGTGACCATCAATGGTGTTGACAGAGGCTAGAGCCGATTCATTTCCTACTTGTGTGGAAAACATGACCACATAGTACCATCGTAGATTAATAGATTATTGTTTTAGGTATCATATTGCACGTTAACGGCAGCTAACCACCAAGCCAAACATGGCAGGATAAACAAGCAAAGGCTAAGTAACGTTAACTTATCATGATAAACGAGTTCGTCAAGGATGTCTAAATAAGAATGGCAAATATTTTATTCTATCATTAGAGGCACCAAAATAACTAAGATTAACGCTAACGTTTTGTTTTACACATATGCATCTTCATGAGTAACGTTAGCTAGTCAAATCCACTGACATTAGCGTTAGCTAGTCAAATTTGACTAGCTAACGCTAAGGTTTACAGTAAAGCTACAAGTTCCAGTCAAAACAATCTGCAAACGCGGGCAAGAAGGAATCAAAGTATGCATATTTATAAAACTACCATTAGGGGCAAACGTTATCAACACTGACAGTCCGGTTCAATGATGCAGCTATTTGCATTTGGTTTAGCAACTTCAAAAACATCTAACGTTAACGTTAGATTAGCTAGAGATGTTCCCATTAACCAGACCTAAAGGCTAACGACATTAGCTAGGCAACTAGCTAATGTTGCTGGCAAGTTAGCTAACTAATGTTGACAGATATGATCTTTGTTTGGGGGATAACATAATGTCAACAGCAACATTTGAAGAGGTCAGGATTTTTGATGATCAGAAAGCCAAATTCGAAGACTAACTTTAACAACTTAATAATAATTATGCTAAAGCTTTAGCCACCTACATAAACTCACTCTGTCTGAGATGCAGAGAAACTAGCCGCTAACTGATGTTAGCTAGAACGTAAGTTAGCCAGCCATGTCATGATAGGCCGTCCAAGTCATGTTTAGCTGTTAGCAGCTGAGAGTTAGCCGCTAAATGATACACCAAGATCGCAAACTCCCAAAGTGGTGCAAAAGTTTTGCCATTATTAATGAGCATTGTCCGCTAGGGTAACAGCTAATGCCCAGAGGTTGATTCTCCAACCTGTGTCCGTGATAACCTCACCTCTTTAGGTACGAACTGGTTCTCCTCGCTAGGCACCATTTCCATTTGTGCGACAGATTAGACAAGCGTCTATCCGGACAAGAATGTCAGCGAAAAAACTTTGCGGCGGTAAACACAAACATGGTTTGTGTCCTGTTTGTTGTAAGTTTGGATGCTCGGATAACAAAATTAAACTTGCCAAAACTTGTAGGCTTATCAAAGTGACCGCAACACTCTCGGTTACACTACACAAGCACAAAGTGTCCTGCTATAAACGAAGAAAAATGGCCGGTGTTTTACTCCGCGAGACTTCACTCAGGGAGCTTTGGCGTCATATTCCATCCAGACAAGCGTGCGTGATGTGTGCGGACAGAATGACGTCGGTGCGTGTCTGCGTTTTTAAAAGGACAGAGATGACAAACACTCAAAAACACGGCCTTAATGGGTTAGCTTGTGTGAGAGAGTGGTGCAGGTCAGCTGTGGGTCAGTTTGGCAATGCTTTCAATTCAATTTTAACAGTGGACCGTTTTCAATCCGTTCACAACAATACTGAAAGATTAAATTGAGTGCACATAGTTTCATGATGAATATTAACAGAAGTTCAGCGGGCTGACGTGCACTGCAGAAAATGCTATTAAATGCGTAGAGCACACCCATACCCAAGACTGGGTTATTAACCAAGTAAAGCGGGTAACTGCCTTAGGGTCCCAGACCCTCAGTGGCCCCCTAAATCCCCAGTTTCACTGTGCGCAATTGATTGATAATTTCAAAAAACTGTAACTTTGTTTGGGAATATGGAAATATGCAACACTAAAGCACAGTATCAACTGACATTATAAGGGCCATCAGGGGGTCCCACTTTATTACCTGATTTTGAGGCCCTGTATCAAAACTTAGTTTTACAATTTTATTATTTTATTCTTTATTATTTCTATATTGTGCATGGGGCATGTATGAGTGTATATGTATGTTGACTTGTGTTTAATCAAATTACCACACTGCAATCTGTGGCCACCATAGGAATACTGTACACAATGCACAGAGTGGTAGGCTGTGGCCACACCATAGAGTTAAATGTTGTAGTTTTTTAAAGTTTATTTTTGGGGGCATTTTAGGCCTTTATTATAGATAGAAGAGATGACAGGAAATGAGGGAGAGAGAGAGACTCAACAAATGTCCCTGGCCGCACTCGAACTGGGGGATGTTACATCTTAACCCCTAAGCCACAGGCACGCCCCAGCTGATGTGTCATTTAAATTAATTTCTATTAAATTGATTCACTGCTGAGAATGAAGAAGAAATACTTCATTAATTGATCTGTCTCTGACTTGTTTGTGAAGTCCACCAGGAGTAGTGGGTGACAATAAGTGGCTATGGCTCACAAGCAAGTGTACTACATGGGACACAAAGTCACTAAAGTAACTGGGCTTTTACCCTAGATTGTTAAATTTCAGAGCAAACAGTTAGAAATACATATTTCACAATTTCACCTCACAGCAAGAAGGGTCGAGGTTTGATAACAGCCCCTTAATGTTTGCATGTTCTTTCTATGTTTGTTCAAGTTTATTTTTTGTGATCTAGGTTTCCTCCCACATTCTGAAGACAAGTCAGGTGTATTAACTCCAGACTCTAGATTGCATATAGTTTTCATATAAGAGTCTGTTTTTGAGCGTAAGCGCTGCAGTGGAGTCTGGAGACACAGATGTGGTTTGGGGTTCACTGCACCAAAATAGAGACATTTTACATTTAAAAAAAATCTACGTATCCAGAGAGTAACGTGTTATAACAGAATAAGGAAACAAGCATAGCATGAGTAATTTTACATATTGTTTGTTGTCACCAAACAAGTGAACATCAATGGCAGCAGGAAGTAGAGATGCATCTTCTGCACTAGACATTCATTGGGCTAGGATTATAAGAAGGGGATAGAGACGTCATGCAATGTACTGAAATGCATACTTATCTGCCATGTTATACATAGAAATATATTCATAGTGATACATTAATCTGGCAGGGATGGTGAGGAGGAGTCTACGGATTCACTGTGCGCTAAAATGGTAATAGGAATAGGCTTTTCATCTATTAACAGGTACCAAAGATACCAATAAGTCGCTCACAGTTAAATTTCTGTTGCATATGGATACACTGATATGATCTTTCTTCTCCAACTCCCATGTACATTACTGCCGAAATTAAATTTAAAACTTTTTCTTTGGGCTCTATTAGTTTAGTTTCATTGTGAGGCTCCTGGGAACAACCAACAGGCAAGGGAATTAAAAACACTTCCTATTACTTCCATGCTACCCTTCACCACATTTACTTAAATCGGGCTGTTCAGTGGTCAGCAGTTCAGTCGTAAACTGGGGAATACAACTGTGTCAGTGTAAACTACATTGATGCTGATGAAATGAGCAAACTTAATACAACTTAGTGTATGTACAAAATTAAATAGGTGTAACAAAAGTTCAAATTTTTGTTTATTTCCAGAATTTCTTACTTCTTGTGCTGTTCAGGCTTTGGGACTTTGCAAAAAGGGAACATGAAGTTGCCTGATATCTGTTATCAAAGGGAAATCACATCATTTCAGCTGATTATCTATTGATTACAGTCACTACTGTGTGTATTAAAGCTAATTAGTAACCTAATTAATATCCATAGAGACACATTTAATAAATGTCATAATTCATGGTCAATAACAAGTCATGTTTCCATCATGAATTAGCACAGATTTGACAACACATTTTTGCACAGTTTTAATTAATGACCCACACAAATGATGATCAAGTTGTCAACAACCACTCTGTCTCCTTTTAGGGAATGACATATTCACAGATGTACTTTTTGAGGCTGCGACACACCTCATCGTACCACTTTCCTTGTGCAACCACTGAAAGAGCAACACAGCTCTCCCTCTTCGTGCCTGTGGGCTGCTTCTTGGAGCGGTCCCAGTTAAGGTAGCTGACTGGCAGGCTGTTGACATCAACATACTGGCCTTCTTTCACAATGTCTGCCACGCCGATCCAGAAGTCCTTGGATCCTGGGGAACTCCTCTTTGCATAGTCCCTCAGTTCATTGTTTTCCATCATGTCTCGCGGTGTTGCAAGAGTTCCTCCTTGTGCAATACAGTCTTCGTTTGCTTCATGGTAATGTTTGGGTTCCTCAATTGTAAGATAACACTTCCTGTGAGCTTTGATGCCACGGAGACAGACTGAAAACACACAGCACTTTCTTCATGAGTGAATTGTAATGTAACTATATGGTATTTAAAGTGTTCAAAACAATTACAAGGTTTAGTTTCCTCAGTAATAGAAAAATAATTATGATGGACATTATGCAAAAATACTCTTTTTTTAATACTTTATATTTTGAATCCCCCTTTTTTCTCCAGTTAACTTACTTACTCTCTAACTTATTGTATAGAGAGTTAACAGTCTGAATAGTGACTAATAAATTATCTAAGAAAAGAAAAATGGGGCATTATAAAACAATAAATAATATTAATACATTTATAGTATTTTTACATGATCAACTAAGTCTTATAAAAAAGAGAAACAAAAGGGAAAAACATTTTATTCTAAAATTATAGAGTTATGCTAGAGATATAGAAAATAAGATAGAGATTTAGATGTTTTTACATTCCCTATAAATTGTGTTGCTTACATTCTTCCACTTGTGCAATTAAACCTTTAACTTTACAATTTAATGGATGATATGCGTGCTGCTGCCCTCTGCTGGTGACTCAGCACACTAATAAGTTCAAAATCTAGTTATGAAGTTACCAATGATCTCTCAGCAATGTCCACACTCTTGCATAACAGCTCAGTGGCCTAAATGAACAAGTAACACTGAGAGAAAGCACCATAGCATATTTACAATACATCTTAAAATCACAAAAATATTATTAACCAACCATTTCCATGGTTCATCTCTTATTTACTTATTTTCTTAAACAAACAAACTAAAGACTCCAGTAATGCTTATCTATCTAATCTATTCATTTACAGTCATCTCCTCTCTCTTTAACCTTCCTTTATTCAGTGAGATCAGTACCTGTCTGCAACGCCTGCATCTCTTTCAGTGAATTCACCTCCTGCCACAACCTCTCAAGCTGGGACTTCACATCATCTTCCTCTGCAGCTGCAACTCAGCGAAGAGGCAAGACACAAACAGGTCAGATGAACATTGGTAGCAAACATGTTATTTATGAACTGCGTGCATTGTGTATAGTTACCTCCGGACTGACGAGGTGACACGGCCTTCTTGGTGCGAGATGGACGGCCGGAGCTGAAGTGAAGCAAGGAGAAGCAAAGAACGAGGAAGACAGGGAGGGCCAGACGTGCCATGTCTGAGGCCAGTGGGTCCTACAGGACAGGACACAGTGGCACACCTTGTACAGCAGTGAAAGGAACCAAAAACACTGCAGGCAGCTCAATATATACTGGCCCTCTGTATGCCTTTCTGGGTACTCTCCCTGCATTGGCTCCAACTCTGTTTGTTTTTGTCCAAACATCAGGAGGCGGTGAGAGAGGTATAAGGGTGGAGTGGCAAATAATGACTTTCTTGTGTCTGGCTTTTGATAAATATTTACTTGGGACAAGGCGCGCTAAGCAGTATTCCCTTTCACTTCACAAACAAACTGGAAATTCATTGACTGCTTCACTATTATAGAGTGTTCTTCATCCCATCCCCAGTTCCATGTCAGTATTGGACATGCTAAGTCACTTTTTTTGACAAGTGAAAAATAATGTTGCACCTTGGTGTCAACTCAGAAAAAAGTGCCAACATGTGTGAACTGTCAAATGATACCTCCTGACACAGTGAAATATAGGATTCATGTACACTAAATGGTATTAATCTAAACTAATAAGGCTTTGATTTACAACTTTCAGTACATGAAAACAAGTAACCGAGCACATGTTGCTGCAACTTAAGTTTGGAAATCTACACTGATGTCTTTTCAATCACACAGACTTCCAGCTGTATAATCTTTAAAAATAAAGCTTCTATTAGACCATAGGAAGTCCAGCTCCCAGCTCTGGTTATTTTTAGCGTGAGATGTTGTATAAAGATGGGAGGGGGGAGCTAATTAAGAAAAACATTGGGCATATGGGCTCTCAAAGCCAGCTCAAGTACTTTTCCCCATTTTACAATCTTCAAATGGTACATTTCTAAGTATTGTCTTTCATTTAAGAATGTCATAAATAATACACCCCCTGCCCAAGTGAAATATTCTCTAGAATAATGTATTCTAACCAAACCTGGTTGTTAATGAAAAACTATGTGATAGTTTTATTGGTTGCAATATATACACCTACTGGTATGCCAAGATGATGACTAAACATGTTGTTTTCCAGCAAGTTATAGAAATTGTATCTTGAAAATAAACTTATTCTTTTGTGTTTACTGTTATATACAGTAGTTCTAAATGGATGTGAAATGGTACTGTATGAATCATCTATTTAGTTTAGACTCATTGAACAATATTGAGTCCAAGTTCTATGTTCATTTAGTATGCAAAAAAAAGCTGCATTAGCAAATCCTTGTATGCTATTCTAATGCTAACACTTCTCTCAGACATAAACCCAAAACTAACCCTGAGTTGAGGATGAGGCAGACAGCTACTGTACAGAGGATCAGTAGTTCTGGTTTAATTCATAATTAATGATGAACACATACATAGATCTTCAAATAAAACAGTTTGCAGCAGTTCTGCCAACAGTACATGAACTGAACTAAATATCTCTTGAATTTGAAAATTCCCTACTTTGTTGCCATCTGGTGCCAAACTGAGGGATCATGCAGAATGTGCAGTATACTAGTACTATATTCCAAATTTTGAAATGTAATGTACACTGAAACATGAGGAACTTCTCATGAAGTTGACTTAGGATTTGTGTCCAGGTAAAAGTCATTATTCCTCATTGATTCCTTAAGCTCAACATAAATACATATTCAAATAATATATTTTAGAAAACGTGTAAATCTCACGTGAAATAAGACAAAAACACAATCACGCAATACTTTGCAGATACATTTATTCAAGTAAACAAAGCTGTACTCAAAGAAAGTACACAACAAAACGTGACAAAAAAAACGAGCACAGGTAAATCATAGTTTAGAAGGAATTTTGTGAACACACTACAATGCTAAACATTTCTTTACACTTCTTTCTTAGACGCGTTTTCTTTTTGTACAAGGCAATATGAATACACACACTCAAAAACATGCTCTCTTTCTCTCTCTCTCTCTCACACACACACAAGCAGACATGACATTGAAAGCATCAAAACTGAGATGTCTTTCCAAAGTGTCTACACATCATTATCCTTATTTCCAAGTCTAGAAATCAATTTCTAACTCTACTCACTTTAGTACACCTATTAACCCCGTCTTTCCACTGTTCATCATTCAGCTTCAAAGAATGCAGCATTTACTCCTCTTAGTTTTGTTGTTACTAAGTTGAAACATTTAGAATTTCTTAAAATGGCATGATTACAAAACACTGACTTGTTTTATTGTTTTTATAGTTGAGAAAATACTTTTGATGTATACTCTAGTTTCATTTTAATAATTCAAGTAAGGTAATAAATAATTCAGATGACTAGCTGATATAAAACACACTAAATAAGCCTGGACAAAGAAATAGTGAGAACGAAATACAATGCAGTTTGTTTTTACTTTGATAAACTATAAATAAAAACAGATCAGTCATCTGTAATAGGTGAGTGTGAGTGTACATGGCAAACATTCCCACTCAGCTGTTCTTCTACTTGCATTTCATCAACAACTCGCAGATGTGGAGTAAAGCAGAGGGAATTAAATAAAGTAATACACAGTGTAGCTCAAACCTAAATCACCCTGCCTTTATACACCAGCTAGTTGTAAAAATAATTTATGTTGGAGTCTTATGGCACTTTTGTTGTGAGGCACCAGCAAGTAAACAACTTTGGTCAGACAAGCAAAGCAGAGACTCCACGAACCTTGGACTGCAGTCTGACTGATCACTTCATGATCCTCCCTAAGAAAATCCAGAATTTATTGATTTATCTCACATTCTCTTGTATTTACATATATATTCTGTTTTACTCCAGTGTTTACAAAGCGGTCACATTTTTGAGACCTGTACGGTGTCGTATATTGTTATGTATTTTAGGAAAAGTTTTGAATCAATCCAGTACCTTACTACATAAACAGAGCTCTGGTGGCACCGTAGATTCACCTTACTACAAATTATACGATCAGACGAGGGAGAATCTTTAGTAGTTTATGCATACGTTTTCATATTCCAGTTAAAAATACCTTTTGTGTTTGTTCAATGCGAACTTTACACGAGGAAAGCATTTTAAGTATCAAACACTTGTTTGTAGCTCAAAGGCACTGTTGATCCCATAATATTACACCGTTGGCACCCAAGAATAAAATATCATGCAAACACAGACTTGTCTACCTCTACCGGCTTACGCATTACTATTGTAACATGAGAAAGTGATTCACTCCCTTGGTCAGAAGCATCAGAAGCAAGCAACTGTCATCACTGAGGACAGACATGATATGACACTTATGTGTTTTACTAAATCTGTGTTTAAGGGTACTAATCTTAAAGTGATAATAGCAAGTGAGCAGGTTTAAATGCTAATTCACTCTGTGGCAAATTCAGTAAACTGTTGGCAGATGCAATTAACTGTAAAATGAACACAAACCTATTCACTATCATTGGCTAGCATAACATCACTTCATAATACAGTAAAGAATATAATAATACTATTTTGAGAATGGCACTTGCACTTGTTGCCTGGGCGATAAACATGTTGTTAGTCTTCATTTACCAAAAAATTTTGCTTGACCAATCAACTGACAAACAATAGGTAACAGACAAGAAGCACAAACATATTCTGTACATGCATACATTCATGCACACATGCATACAGCACAATGCATACATACATACATACATACGCACGTACTGCACAACACTTGTGTGTGGTTGTGTTCCTCTGTGGTGAATGTCTCCAGTCTATGTAGTGGGGTTTGTTGGGTTTAATGGATGAAAGGCATTCGCTCCTTGCTGTCGTTGTCTCCCTCGGGCTCCTCTTCTTCCTCTCCTGCTTCGCTGGTCTCTGTGCTGTCGCTGGCCATCTAGTGGTAAAATATTATTCAGCTATCATAAACTGTGAAAAACCATCCGGAAAAACAGAGACAACAAGTGGTACAGTGGTACTGTAAATGTACCCTCTGATAGAGGGCAGCTGTATGCAGGGTCTATACTTTCATTATGAGCAAGTCTATACACCTAACACCTTTTCTAGGTTTGATGTTGAGATCACCATGGAAACAACTGCTATAAAACAGGAGGAAATCTTTGTAGAATTGCACTTAAAAAACTTTTAACTTTCAGCTCAATCCTTATTGAGAAATGGGGCCCAATGGCCCTGCTAACAGCCCTTTCTACTGATGTATGCTTTCTGATAACTTCATTCCCACAATTAACTAGGAAAACACACATTTACAATGTTGTTGTTACCAGAGGGGTGGGAGTCTTCTCGACATCCAGAATGAGTTTTCCTATGTTGCCTCTGTCATGAATTCTCTGCATGGCCTCTTTTACCTGAGAATAAAACACAACAATGAACTTACTAACAACAAGCTGAATTGTTGACAAGCAACAATTTTAATTAATTATTTCATTTACATTTTCATTTTCATTATATCATTTTGGTTGAGCAATTTTAATAAACCAACCAAAAGTCAGAGAAGTTCTAAAAGTTCTTGTTATGAAACTGTATTAGGCTGGCACTACATCTAAGTGTAATCCAGATTGTTTTATAGAAAAACACAGAGTGTCCAGTGAACCAAAGTTACATTTAACAGTTTACAAGCATATAGGCTGTATTTTGCATAGGAAATTATGAACCAGCTTTAGACTGGCAGGGAAGAGAGGGCTCTCATAACAAATAAATTATGTAATAAATAACGTAATAAATTATTACGTTTCTGCAGCTTCCTGGAGGACAACATATATTATCATACAATTGTGAGTCACATCCCACACAAACAAATAATTTTAATATTCACTTTCTTCCTCAGTCCTCACCTCTGAAAAGACATTATATCCTCTTGTAGATGTTTATTTTTGTTTCATTTATGTGAGTATGAATGAAGAATGAAATAACTTGAAACTATTTGTAGTAAGGACTATTTATTGAATACTTAAATGTTACATAAGACACAAACCTCTGCCAACTAGACACATTTATTTCTAACAGTGTTGGGCTTACTCTTCTCCTCCCAACTTCCAACTCCTAATTACCAGACTCCCTTTTTAGATCAGATTTAGGCAGTGAGACTTTTCATTGTCCATGAAGGCAGAAAAAAAACAAATTCAGAATAACCTAAATAAAACGTTTTGCATTTTTTACATAGTAAAGCAGAAATTATGTTTTCTTTTCAAAAATAAACTTTAAACTCTGGACCATATTACAGACTGAACCATGACTGACTCATTAAGTCTGTTATAATGGTATAGGACAGTAGTGCTTAACACCTAGAGACACTGCAAACATTTTAACACAAAAAAAGAGTGTAGGCAGGGCTTTTAATCAGTCTATGCTCAAAATGAAGGTCGCCTTATGCCTTCAGGGAGTCTGTGGAGGCACTTGTCCACAATATATTTTATTAGCTGACATTTTGTTCAAATTCAACAAACCTCATCCCAGTGCTTCTGCTAGGTGAACATAACTGAGTAAGATAATATGTCAGAATCTTTTAAGGCTGTGTGATTGGACCAGTTAATAGTCAGTTTAAGAAAGTCAGAGCTTTGGTCCATATTGTCAATCAACTGCAGTCTGATTGCTACGCGCAGGGTGGTGGTGGGAAAGGGAGAAGCGAGGCCAGTGTAATCATTTTCATGATTTTCTCTCAACTCGACACAAAACAGCTTCAAAGCTCCAATCTGCCATCGATGTAGAGCACCCGAACACCCCAAAGATCACCTCATGGTAGAGTCGAAACGGACTCTACATGGTTTGCATTTACCTGAAAATCGTGAATACTATATCATGATGCGATGGTTGGGGCAATAATGTGCTGTACACTGACTGGGGCTTCAAAACTACCTTTGGCAACTGCTCATGTTAGCATCTCCAAATGGCAATGTGAGTTAACTGTTCGGATATTGCATATCTTAAAACCCAGAAATAATTTCATATTGTGTAACAGGGTTACATATGACCCTCATGTTTACCAACATGGCAAGTCTGGAATTATGAAGTGATGAGGCACAAAACATCTAACAATGACTCAAGGGCATGTTTTTGCATTTATTTCCTTGTTCTAGTTTGCAAGAGGATAATAAAAGAAAAGTTTGATGAAAGCTATCAGACTTTACAAACTATTTTAATTGTGATTTTGGTTATACTGCAACATTTTGTCATTTTCCAAAGACAATCTCTACGTCCACCAACATACCTAGACGATCAAAACTGTAAACAATGAAACACGAATGCTACTCATTAAAGCTTGTCTGACTCAGTTGTGTAGAGAAAAATTCAGACATCACAAAAGATTACTCAGGATACCATATCTTGCTTTCTCATTACAGTCCACACAAAGATACAAATGAATGTGCCTCTTTGTCTGGCAGCCATTGTGTCACAAGCATTCATTTGTAAAAAAAAAAACAACAAAAAAAAAATAGCGGAAGTCAAGCCAAGAGCAAAAATAGGTCAGAAATTTGTCCAACATTTTGCTGTTAGGTAGCAAGTTCGCATAAGAGAGGGAATATGGGACTTCCCTGGTACTTTTAAACAATCACTGTATGTAGGTTCACTTTTATTTTTATTGTTTATTTTTATTAGTATCCTAAATAGCATTTACCATGGGACTCCCAGGTGAAAGAGACAGATTAACTTTTTCCTAACTAAATCTGCCGGTGGCCCCACAACCCCCCCATTATTCTGTTTCAGTCACGCACACTTTCCAACTTTTCATTCCAGAAAAAAAGGCTGCCATGGTCAACATGAAACTAACGCCCTCTGAATTCTCCTTCCAGGCATATCAACAAATGAGGCAGGCTGTTCCCCCGACACTACATCCCACACCATCCTCCTCTCTAATGAGATTCTTCACGGGCAATGGCTCCAGTGAATGGCCTGAGCAATCTGCCAAAGTTTTAATGACAACAGTACAGGGGGAGTTTCCCATGAGAAATGAAAATCTGAAGACAGCAATCATTTCATCAACATATTCTGTCTCTGACCGTAGATACAAAGTTCAGGATAACTTGTAATCAGCTTCTTGTGATGTACTACCTGCATTGCCTTACATTTTATTTGAATTCTTGGAGCATTTTCAGGTGTGAAACAAATTCCAAACATTTTACTTGTAAAGACAGATGATGTGTTAGTTAGACGCATTCTGATGGGGACAATTAGGCAAATCACTTTCTGGTTAAACTTTATGCTGAGGAAAATGCTATAACTTAAGTTGTAATGGTACTGTAAGTCATGCAGAGCTACTGGAAAAGGAGATAAAACCTCAGTACAACAGAAAGTGGCTTTTACCCTTTTGACTCTACGGTTGTGGCTCCTAAAAGTTATGGAAGTATTGCCTGCTGCCAAAGATAAACCTTCAATATACCTTTTTCACAGCAGGCATTCAACATTGTCAAAGCAGGAAAAAGCACAGGTGTAATTGATAACATTAAAAACGGCCGCATTCCATTTAGGTGAGCTAGTTCCAAGGTCCTGGTATTGTGCATGCTGGTTCACTGGCATGGCTTACTGGGACACTTTTTTTCACCTGTGCTTTTCCTGCTATGACAGTCAAAATGTCTGATGTAAAAAAGGTCTAATATTTATTTCATGTACAATGACTAGATATTTAGTGTTGGGTGCAAACATGACCAGTTTAGATGCCCTGCACATCCACACAGGTGTTTTCACTTATTCCTGCTAATTAGACTTCTGCTTTGGTTGAAGTTGGGCAGAGCTATGTCAGAATTACATGATGTCACCAAACTTCATAAACCAATAAGAATAAGAGAGGTGTAGCCTCTCCCACCTCAGGTGCAATAAAAGTAATCAATCAAGCACAGTCTGTACATGGCCACACGAGGGCTGTCACGTTTTATTCAAATTTCTAATTTTCATAGAACGTAGGAAAATTCGAACTGTAATGACCTGTTCAAATTCATAATTTACAGTTTGTAAGTGCAGTAGTTTGCCTTGTGGTCCAGCAAAGGAGCTATCAGTCAACTAAGCTAATAAATAAAAATGGAGGACACTAGCAAGCAAAGCCGTGCTGATTGTATAATCACAACACCGAAGCAAAATATTTTGGGTTCTACATTGTAGATGGCAAAATTACCAACTAAGGCTTTTTGCTGACTATGTAAAAAGCAACTGTCTAACAACGACAACAAATCTTAGGGCTCACCTGCTAGCTTGCCACCCAAGAGGCAAAGGAGGCACCAGAAACGAGTGGAGCAACGTCAACTGTACAACTTCATCTGACTGCCTTCATAAAGACACTTAGTGCAGTTATATGACACCACCACAAATAACATGTTAGTTCAAATTTGTTTGAACTTGACTTTTTAAAAAAGTGACAGCCCTAGCCCACACTGTCCTCAGTCAGAAATGGTCCTATGAGGCAAATAAGTGAAAACACCTGTCTACTGTAGACCCTGCAGGTTGAGAATTAGAGTTTTCCATTAGGCAAAGGTGCCACACGGGATGTGAAGAGCTAAGGCCCACAAAAGGGTTGTGTAAAAAAGAGGAAATCAAGAAGCAAATTGGTAAATTTTCAAAAGGTGAGAGGTTGTCTACTTATCTGTCTGAGACATTTTAGCCCTGTCGGTCTCTGAGATACCAGGACTAATGAGACACTCATCTGACACTCTCAGACAGACCACAACTATCGGTATGTTCAAACGTCCCAGTAGATTTTAAGATACTGAGGACTGCAACAGATACATTATTTGTGTCCTGGCCAGGCTCAAGACATAAGCAAGTGCACATTGCACTACTACTTGTTGTTGTCTATGTGAAAAGTGGCTGTTGTTGACAAGGAGGCAATCTGACTGAAAACGCTTTCTGTAGTTGCCGTTTAGAGTTTCAATTATAATCTACAGAGCATTTACGTAATTGCCACATGGGACCAGGGGACCGACCCCACCACCCCACGCAGCAAGACAGTGTTTAACTCCATTTTACATTCAATATATTATATTATATATAACGACGCTACTATATGGGTAACCACTAGCATTGAATGAAATATGTTCACTGTGTTCTCTACAATGGCCGAAAGCTGATCCAAAGCCAATAATGTAAATAGAAGGTTGAAGAGTTTGTAGAAATCGTGAGTTAAGTGACTGACGTGTGGCCTGTTGGGGTTTGTGTGGGTGTGAAATAATTGTGGAACAGGAAGATGCAACCTACCCACCATCTGTGAAAGACTGTCCAAGAACAGCTGACAATGTCCCACAGAAAGCAGCAGTGACAAACAACAGCTTATATGCTGTCTTAGATGTTTGCACAAAATCTTCTCTTAAATCTTTCCATGGCATCCCTGTTTATGTTGCCACTGTGATCAGTTCATTTTTAATTTGATCCTCATTGACCTCATTGTCTTACTCCCTCTGATCACCCCAGACTCTTACCTCCTCCAGCGCCCATAGGGAGTCCACTACCGGCTTGATCTTCTTTTGGTCATAGAGACACAAGAGTTTGTCCATCACTGATTTCACAAGACTACATTTCCCGTGCTTGAAGAGGAGGTTGAGCAGCGAGAATCCTGCTATAACTTTGTTCTCCTCATATAGTTTAATAGGGTTTACCTTCTCCACCTGCCACCACTGGAAAAAAAACACAAAACACAGAGAGACATGTTCATCCCGAGTGACTCATTTGTGTGTGTGTGTGTGTGTGTGTGTGTGTGTGTGTGTGTGTGTGTGTTTCATTTGCCATGAAATGTTTATTGGGTAGTAACAGGTTACTGTTTCCTTCAAACTGCATCTCTGACTCACAGATTTTGCAAAGCTGAAGAAACTCTTTGTTTCCCCAGTTACCATGTTTGACGCGCCTGAAAAAAAAAAGGATTGCTGTAAGGCTGGACAGAAATGATTGGTCAATAATAGGCAGCCACTAAGTATGAAGGGTGAGGTGGGGGGAGGAACAGTTGGCACCTTTAGACTCTTAGATCTGTGCAAGCATGGCTTTGCACATATTCAGTATAACTAAAACTAAGAATTAATCTCCCTCTAATGCTATTACTGGATTCATGAGGCTTGACAGGAACTAAAGTAATTAAGAGAGATCAGATAAAAATGGTAGCTGTGAAGGACAATACATTTCATTTGCAAGCTATGGAGTATGTTTTATTCAAGTGAGCCTCACCATTTCATACCCAGTCCAGCTAAAAAAAAAAGATTGCAAGACTCGTCTTTAAAGGAATAGTTCAATATTATGGGAAATACGCTTATTCACTTTCTCTTTGTTAAAACTGAAGCTACAGCCAGGAGACGGTTAGTTTAGCTTAGTATAAAGACTGGAAATAGGGGGAAACAGCGAGCCTAGCTCTGTCCAAAGGTACTTTTTGCCTACAGGCACCTCTAAAGCACACAAATCACCACTTTATATCTTGTTTGTTTACAGTTTTTCTCAATTGCTAAAACACTAAACCCTATTGTCTGACCCAATTACTCAGTTGCCTGAACCCACTGATTGAATCAATCACTCTTTTGGCAAAACCATAAGCACTTTTCACCTGTTTAGACACAACTTGCCAACACATTTTCATTGTGATGCACCCGTGCTGCATAAAGGTGAGCACAGGTGACAAAAGTCAAACAAAATTAAAGCACAGATGTCACCACTTGAACACAACAACTCAAAATTGATCACACTTGTGGCTAATGATGTGAGGGAACATATAAAGTAAGCCAGTTCAGAGAGCACTGGTTTGTGAGGCCCTACAATGGATAGAAATCTGAGAGGAAGAGTTTGTGTGAGAGGAGGTCGAGGTGGTCAGCGAAGACCAAGAACAGTAATATCTGATGAAATCAGAGCTACTGTGATTGACCATGTTTTTGTCCATGGTATGAGCATGAGGGAGGCTGGACAAAGGGTACAACCAAACATCAGTAGATTCACTGTGTCCACCATAATCCGAAGATTTAGAGAAGAGAACAGGTAATTACCTTTTTTTGACATTATAGTACAGTATGTAAATGTTGACAGCAATTACTGTATGACATGCTATATACTGTACCACAGTATACTATAAGTAAATATGTTTCAGTACATCACTGTACCAATATACTGTAGTATTGTAATGGAGGGTTGGTCTAACTGTTTGTAGGCCTAGTATTCCATGTATATTTTTGTACTTTATTTTTACATGGGCTTACTGTACACCAGTGGCAAACGCATAAGATTTCTGTTTTGTCTTTTTGTACAAGTGCTAAATGCACAGGTCTTTTTGTGTTTTGCAACATGCATTTAGCCTACAGTGAACAATAAACATTTATTTCTCCAGCTTCATGTCCTGAGCATTGTGTTTTCTATTTTTCTATGTAGTGTTTAGTGGCTGTTCAGTAGTGTTTTTAATTTTGATTGACTCTGGGCACGATTTAACAACATAGTTCAGTTTTGAGCACAGATTGAACTGTTTTGAGGTGAAAGTTTGGTTTTGCAGAGTCTGAGGTTTTGTGAATGTAGCTTGAAAATTGTGTTTTGTGTTCACAGTTTAGAGACAAGGAGAGCAGCTTTCAAGAAATGTGTCTTAGCAATTGAGAAAAACTGTAATCCGCACAAAAACCAAAGTGTATAAATGTCAATTTGCCATTTTACAGACGATTATGTGCCAGACTATTTCTTGGCCAGGAGCAGTGACTTCCTGAAGTCTTGTTGTTGCCAAACTAGCTTTTCCCCCCTGTTTCCAGTCTTTATGTTAAGCTGTCTCTTGGCTTAAGCTTCATATTTAATGGACGGATATGAGAGTGGTATCGATCTTCCCATTTAACCCTTGGCACGAAAGCACATAAGCGTATTTCCCAAAATGCTGAACTATTCTTTTAATTGCTAATATTAACTCAAAGTTGAAGCAAATCGACTAAAATTCTACTAATACACTGTAAACTTAGTTATATCCACTTTGAAAGTACTAAATGGAAAGGTAATGGTTACATTAACACACAGAAAAAGCATAAGTATTGTTCCCACCATAGAGGATGTAGGTTCCCAAAGGCTTCAGCAGAGTCAAGCCTTTCCCTGTGTTCTCCCCACACAGGCAGTCCAACACAATGTCTACACCCTCTGGAGAAATCCTAAAACATCAAGTACAAAGTAAAGTTGAAGTCCACTGAAAAAAGGATATAAACTAATATACATGCAGGAGTATAGTCTGAACATTTATTATTATTTTGATAAGAGAACATCAAAAAACATTTATTAGTTCCAGATTCTCAAATGTGAGAATTTGCAGCTTGTCTTTGCATTATATAATAATAAACTGAATAGCTTTGGGTTGTGGACTGTTGGTTGGACAAAACAAGCAATTTGAAGACGTCACCTTGGGCTTTAGGAAATTGTGATTGGTATTTTTCACTATTTTCTGACAATAATCAGCAGATTAATCAATAATGAAAATTAGTTGCAGCCCTAAAATAGTTGCAGATTAATTTTCTGTCTATCCACTAATCAGTTAATCGACTAATCGTTTCAGCTCCACTGAACATGCTGTGAAGAGTTCATCTACAAAACATTTTTTTGAGCAGTTGAGACAAAGTAGAATCAGAGGCCAACTTTATACAGTTACAGTGATATGGCCGTATTACCTTGTTTATGAAACTAAATGTAAAACATATAATCAGCCTGTGAGTCAGACTCTGGAGCAGCTTCAGGTTTTGTTTAATCATGGATTCATAAGATATGAGCATTGATTCTCTGGAGTATTACTCAGAGAAAAAGTTGCAGTATACAACCCACATGCTTTCTTTTGACTCTGCCTACAGTTTTCCTATAAAGAACTTATTGATGTTTTGCAATGCCCACATTACTCCTCATCAGTAACATCCTTTATATCAGGATACAAAAAAATTTAATGTTATCACACACAGAATCAATTGGACCAAAAATTTGACTCATTAAAGGCACGGATATGAAAGAATGAAAGGCATGTTATTATCAAGGTGACCATAATTCCTTACTTTCTGCTTTGTGGGCCTGGACACCTGCTTGGCTAAACTGCTTGGTGGTCTTGTGATTCCCATGGTTTTTGCCTTTTGTAAAAAGACTAATTTAATTGTACTTTGCTCTTGATCCTGAGAAAAATGTGTGGGCCAGCAAGATGAAAGGCATATTAATCCACAACCACTGCTGATGTGTAGTCAGAAAGCATGAAGCAATCAGTGCTCATGAAAAAAATAATGAAATCCCTATGTATTATAATCTGAAAAATATAGTCATACAGCATGTTTCATGTTTGTATGTGTCCTGGTTACATGACTCCAGAGTATAACCACAAATGATAGTAAATGACAACTAAAGCTCTCTGAAGCAGAGGAGGCAGAATGGTGGTGGAGTTCTCTAAGTAATCAAAAGCTTCACAACATCTTCAAAAAAGGATTAAAACTTCACAGCATAATTGCAGTAAACCTGTGTCATATTACATCAAATCTCAGGCAGTGTTTGCTCCAAGGTGTTTTCTTTGTAGTGCAAACTGGCTAACAGCGTGCTGTGTTGTGAATGGAACGTGTAGGGTATCAATGCTCAGCCCTAATTGGCTCAGTTGTTCTACATTGCCGGCGCAGGCCTCCGCCCCACACAATGCTGCTGCTCTCTGAGATGAGCTGTGCGTTGCCACGGGAACCACGACCACACAGGACCAAATAAGGCAACAGGTAACATCTGCATCCTCGCACAGTCCTCTAAGCACAGCGAGGTCCACGTTAATGACATTAGTTTACATGTAAAACCTCCTACAGTGAACCTGCCCGATGATGCCGTGAAATTCAATGTACATTTTTAACATTATCAAATTAATTTTGCGAAAAAACACCATGAGACTCTTCAGCCTCAAATCAACCATAATACAGACAAACTTTCCATGCTTACTTTTTGACTTCTTGCATATAATCAACGTTTCTGTCAAAGAGGTAAGTCACCGAGTCTCTGATGGCTGCGTGTTTGAAACATGAAGCGATCCCAAACACAGTGACATTAGGTACAGTGGAGCACAGCTGAGCCACAGCTTGGCCCTGAAAATAACAAACAGTTGCAACAATTTATCAGTGCCTGAGAACATTGGGTTTAACTCTAAATATACCAAGATCACACAAAGGCAACAGTATACACACCATGAAAAAATAAACATTCATAGAAAATGAGATGTAGTGTAGAATATCTACAGTGTATTAATTATCTTAAATAGAATTCCTATTTGTATAATGCTTTTGATTACGTGGTTAACTTTATAGTCATAACAACAATGTTAACTGGTTTTCGAATAATTGAGCCTTTTTTTTTCGTCATTCCAAAACTTGTTCAAGAAGTTTTAGTAAGAAATAATTCAAAGTCGACAATATATTTTCATTTTGCAATAAGACATAAACAACAGTTAATAAGCAATAACAGGGTGGGATTGGTTTTGTGGCTGTGCAATAGTCATATAAGAAATGCACTTACTACACCACCTCCTGCTGAGTGAACCAACACTGACATCCCCTCTCGCAGATTGGCAACCTCAAAGAGCATCATATAGGCAGCCACAAAGTTCAGGGAGAATGCAGCAGCCTCAGCAAAAGTCATTTCATCTGGCATCTTGTAGACAAAATCCACTGGTGTGCAAACAACTTCTGCCCAGGCATTGTAATTCACAAAAGCCATAACTCTGTCGCCTATCTGAAAGAAACATGTTAGAGTAGCTGGAGTACAAGCAGGTGCTAATGTGGAACAAAGCATGTGGCACTAAGGAGGAAGTTATTAGTAGATTATTCATCAACAATGAATCTCATTATTAGGCTTATTGCACGTCTCATACATCACAGCGGTACAGAGTTATAATTCTTAATTTCACTAACCTCAAATCCCGTTGTGTTTTCACCCACTGACTCTACTATTCCACAGCATTCAAACCCAGGGACAAGAGGAGGTTTTGGAGGATTATCAATAGTCCCCTGACGTACCATCAGATCCAGGAAATTCAAGCCACTGCGACAAAGAATAAATAGGACCTTAATGTTTTCTGACATTAAATCTCTTTGATTCAATATTTGAAATGCACCTGAACTGTCTCTAAGCACTGACAGCTATTAAATCAATAAGACAAATATTTAGTATGAGCTGTTAAGAGATTTAGGGATTGCACAGAATTATTTATTTCATTATTATCAGCAGTGAGTCACTGGCTATACCCCAATACAAGGCCAGATTCATTAGGCATTCTCTATTAAACAACATTTTCTTTACTCTGAGTTTGCCAACACTTGGCATTGGCTCAGCTGCAATCTTCTGCAATAAGGAGCTAATCAATACCTTGTAAATGCAGTTATTATCAAACAGAAATTGTGATTGAAAATGACTATATCTGCCTGAAAAATGCTGGCTTGTCTGACTACAGTTTGCTCTGCATTTTTCTTGGTATGAATGAGCTCCAGCCAGCCAGCCAACCTGCTGCCCTAGAAAAGACCTGTGGCTTCATGACTGCGAAATTTTCCAATAAGATGTGTTGTTCAGCGTTCATACTTGTCAGAAATACTGTGTAGCGTGGGCATGCAAGCGTGGAGGCCAGAGCACATGACAATCCATAAGTACATATAAAATGTATCACTGATATTTTCATATTCACCATGCTTTCACGCGGATCATGACTTCACCATCCTGAAGCTCGGGCATTGTCTTCTTGGTTACCCTGAGTTTGTTAAGACCTCCAAAACCTGCCAGTATCACAGCTCGCATTTCTTTGGCATCGCCGGACGATTCCACGTTTTCTGTTTCTTTCCCCACATTTTTGTCTATCATGTACTCGGTTTCCTCTGTCATATCTGTTCCTTCTGTAACGTTAGCCATGTCGGAGACCTGCTGCTCTGCCTCTCCGCTCCGCCTCTGGGTTCAGAGTGATGTGTGCAGCCTGTGCACAGACCGGCGCTGTGTGGATGCTTATCCACAGTGGAGCCTGAACAGTTTTATTCAATCATGCGGAATTTAAGTTCTAAATAATCAAATTTTTTCCCATTCAAGTCACAGAGATGCTGATTAATTCAACTAAAGTTTGCCATTTCAAGAATCTATAATATAATTCATTGCCTTTGCTTACAGCGGGCTAAAGTATGAATTGCACCATCTGCTGGTGAAGTGTGTACAAAACTTTATCTATGTTAAAGTCTTTTTTAAATTCATCTTGTTATTTTTTATTGATTTAGTTATAACAGTGTACAAACAATCAGTCATATCAGTTCATTTAACAAAAAAAAGAGAAAGAAATAAT
Source organism: Siniperca chuatsi (assembly GCF_020085105.1). NCBI lineage: Eukaryota > Metazoa > Chordata > Actinopteri > Centrarchiformes > Sinipercidae > Siniperca > Siniperca chuatsi. The sequence continues at coordinate 16,937,073 of NC_058042.1, forward strand.
TGCTACATCAGAAAGGGATATAATACAAAAAAGGAAATTAAGATTCATTTTGGTGACAGACTTCTCCAGACAAATATCTCTGAGTGAATTTTAATTATAGACATGCATTTCTTATTTGTTACATATTGAAGAGACTCAAAACAACATTCAGTTTCAGTTAGAAACAACTTAAAAGATGGAGCTGAATAAAAGCTTTAACAGCTTTATGAATATGACATTTCCCTAATAAAAAGTTAACAATAGTGCATAATTTGTTATTATTACATTCAAAATAAGTGATGCTATATTTCCCTTCAATGATAATTGCATGTGTCATTTTGCACAATATATAATTCTCAAAATCTTTCCAAAATGTAATACAATCTGGGCAACCATAGAACAGATGAGTTATACATACATTTGTCAGCAGCATCTGGAAATCTTGAAATATACATGTTTGTTGGATATATTCTGTGTAATATTTTCAGATGTATTTCTCTAATTTTGTTAGTGATGCAGAATCTAAAAGAAATAAGCCATGCCTTGTGCCAGTTAATGTCTGTAAAATGAGATTTCCAAAAAGGTTTTCCACGTGGTTTTATTTTTTTTTAGTATTGTAGAGACATTTTCTAATATGTTTGTTGGTGCTTCTGTTGCTCATTATATCAGTACCATTTATATAAAGAGTACATATATTTGGTATGGAATTGATTACAGTTGATTACAAGGTATTGATTACATATTGATAAGAAATGCTTTCTCTTTAAAAAATATAAACATAGTTAAGTGGTTGACCATTAGAATCAAATAAGTCCTTTAAGAAGATGATGTTTCTGTCAACCCAATTTTGTAAATAAAGTGACTTGTTCCTTTTAGTAATACATTCATTGTTTCATTTGATAGACTTGTGTGGAGAAAAGTTATGTGAATAACACAGTTTCCATGCCATAAGAGCTTGTTGATAGAATTTGGATAGTTTTACCAGTAACTTGGTAATTACACATCAATAAAAAATGAAGGCCTCCTGCTTCTTTAAATATGTTATGTGGAAGGAAACACCACAATGAGTTAAGTGCTTTTAACATTATTTTATCCATTTTACGTTAAAGGTATTATTCAGGTCCATTGGTCCTAGTCCAATAATTCAAATCCTCCCTCAGCTTTGGATCCAGAAACACTGCTTTCTTTAGATGACGGTGCTTATTTTTCCACACAAAGTTCGTAAATATGTTATTTATGTCTTTACACTTTGAGTCCTGAACATTGAGGGAAAGGTCTGGGTAGACAAATCTTGAGACTCCTTCAGCTTTAGACAAAAGAACCCTTCCTAAGATTGATAGATCTCTTTGAAGCCATAAGTTCAATATTGTTTTAGTCTTTTTCAGGAGGAGAAGTTAAGCTGTTGGCGCTCCAAGAAGTACTTGCTGGCATGAATACCTAGATATTTAACACATTTCTAAACAGGTATATTACATAAAGTTTTTTCCTCAGTCTGATACAAATATAAAATTTCACATTTAGATTAATTGAGTTTTAAACCTGATGCAGCCGAAAACTGGTCTATTGGGGATATAATCTGACGTTTATCTCTTAGAAATAGTGCTGTATCATCAGCTAACTGGGTATCTATATAACTGTCTGATAATGCAACGCATGCATCCATGATGCAACCAAAATCCTTCAACAAGTGTGGTGCCTTCAGGTGCGCTTGGAAATATAGGTTAAGCGTCCTACACCCTATTCCCTCCCCTCCAAGTTTCTGCCATGTCCTGTCAAAGGTGCTTGGCAGGTAGCGGTTAGCTTACTTATTGATGCTTTAATGAATTGAAAAAAACCCTGACGGATGAAAGCTGTGGTGCAGCTTATTATGTCTAATATGCTGAGCAGCATACAGTGGATTTAACTTTATTTTTTCTGAAAACAGCTACCTGCTGCTGCTGGAGAGAGCCAAGAGAGTAACCATTCAGTAAATCTGCCACTGAAATTTGCAAGTGAAAAAAAAACGTAAAATCAAACCAAGGAGCTAAAAGGGGCTAAAAAAAGATAGCAGTGCAGATTTGGGTGATAACTTATGGCTTCTTGGGTTTATCTCTGCCACCAAATACTTTCACATTATACAGCCATTTTATTTGTTAATATAAAATATTGATTAGTGAGTTTAGACTTTTTGATGTAGTGGTTTTGTCACACTGGAGGCTTCAAAAGTCCCATCACCTTATCCATGGTCAGTAGAGCCTGAACCAAACTAGATTTTTTTAAAACAATACTTATATATATTCATATCTATACATTTATACAAGAATCCTTGTTTAAATTTAGTTCGTAAAGAATTATGACCATCATATACTGAGCTGCTGAAAAGTAAACTTGTCAGTGGTCTCTGTTGGACAAAGTATGGTGACACAGTTTCTATATTAGTTCAAACATATCTTTGGCATTTATATACTGCAGTTTCTTGTTATTTATCAGCCAACATATGTGCAGATACCAATAATATGTCAGCTGATACATCAGCCTGTCCAATATATTAGTCAAGCTTTAATGCTCAGAACACTTAGGCCTAGTTGAAGTTTCTTTGAGGCTTCGTCTTTGGTCAACAACTTTAATATTGCTCAACTGTTTGTTCCATTGCTTTAAGAGGAGGTGGGAAAAGTAATTATTGTTGAGGCTCTTAGTTTGCAAGTGTTAACTTGTTTTGTTTTTTTCCCCAAAGATTGCAAAATTTTCCCTGATCTCCAACAGCAGCACAATGTTTCTATTTTCAGTATTCATATTTAATACAACTTTTATACATTTATAATTGAATAACCAATAAAATTGAGGCCAAGTATCTCATGGTTCTTACGTACCAAGAATAATTTAACTAGATGTAGTAATTGATTTTAGTATTACAATGTGCATTTTGTTTGTAAACTTGATTGTAAAATGGTTTTTAATCACAAGCGTCCATAGTCAATCAAGTAAGTAAGTGTGTGGGGGAAAGCAGCTGCTTTTTATTGCAACTTGTATTATCAGTGCATAGGTAGTATTAATACAAGGTCCATGTACAATCCAATGGTCAGTAATCAATTTAAAAATCAATCAACTTTCATAGGACAGCAACAAAGAAATTGTGATACCAGTGTCAGTGACATTGCAAAATAAAAGAAGGGTCTGTAGCAATTCTCCAATATTCAGGATGGTTGTGTTTATTACTTCCTCGACTGCTTACCACTACACCAGCATCATTATCAACCCTGAGAAGACCCTCAATTGGGAAGGAACCTACATGACTTGACATTTAGCATTTTACCAAGTCATTTTGTGCGTATTGTAGCCTGTTTTATATATTATCTCAGAGCAGAAGACATCTTAGTAGTTAAAAAAAAAAAAAAATAACTTAGTGTAATCTTACATTTCTTACACATTTCACACTGTTAATGTCCCTCTGCAATTCTGCCACTGGCACATTAACAAGTATCAAGGAATTAATTTACTACACAGTATCCTCTTTAAAACTGTACATTCATAATAGATAGGGTGAACAAAGGAAAAGGGTGTGTGTCAACAGTGGAAGGACTTTCTCTAATGTTTTGGAACATCAGTGAATATTCGCAGTCCATGCATCCCTTGAATCTCATCCTTGAGCGCCTGTGGAGGACAAAACACAACAGCTAATGAATAAAATTCAACTTGTACAAGTATAAACATCTGCAAGGGTTTCATAAACATGTCCAAACCAAGTATACGTTTCAGTACAATTAATAAATAAAACAAAAGACAAATTTGAACTGTACAATATGCCATAGCTTTGTACTATTCATTATTTGCCACAGGCAATATGCTGGGCTGACTGTTATTATGATTTACCTGATTGACTAATTGGTGTTGTTGAACAGTCCTTTTTCCTTTGAACTCACTGGACTCTATATGGATCTCATACATGGCCCCACAACCACCTGAGCACAGCACAGGATCACACAAACAACACTGTCATTTCCCAAGTGTACAGTATGCGGCAACCATCTGGTTTCTACACAACAATAAGAGCAGATCTACATAATAATCACTGTGATGTCTATATTTTAGATGCATTGAACATCTGTAATATATCCATTTGATGGAATGGTGCAGCCAGAAACACAAAAGCAGTCTTGGGTTTGAACATTTCATTCAGTCATAACTTCAGTGAAGCGCTGGGACAAGCTCATACAGAATAAACATGTAATTGCCAGTTTATCATGTACACTTAGGAGGAAACAATAGGGGCAAACTGGATGTTAAGGGACGCTCTACTCCACCTAAAAATAAGCTTCGCTAGTACACTTCACTGAAGTTTCTGCATCCAGAATGGATGTGGTGTAATCCTAAATAACGTGTGAATCTCCATAACTTGATGCAGACAGTCACCTGATAGATCTGTTTACCTGATATATCCACAACTTTGAGCGACGAGGCTAACGGAAACTTCTCCTTCAGTACCGTTTCGATGCGGACCTCTCCGTCTGTTTGCGTGGACAGACATCTCTGCACATGGCCAGAAACAACAACCTGAGGAGACAGAAACGACGATCGATGAGCTGCGTCAAGTTTAGCAAACTGCTGTTTACATTCATTCAGCATCACAAATTGACTGTCGTCTGAACTGGAGCGAGGACTGTTAAGGTGTATTTACTGGATTACTGCGAAGAACCCGGAGAGCAGAGATCATAGTGGTGGTCAAGCTCCGTTTACAAGCCAACATTGTGAAGCTGTGGCGTCTGTTGACTCATGGGACGTTTATTAAATCCACAATGGTTACTCAACAAGTCATGTCCTCAGACAGCTTCGTCCCAGTAATATGACGTCAGACATCCGGGTACGTCACGGGCCGATTTTTTTTCATAATAAAAATCGCAAAACGTACATAATAAATAACAAACAAATATATAATAACCACTAAGAAGAAAACCTGAAATGAATACGAACATTTTTTGTCAGGTAAAATGTTAATAGTAGTATTTCGAATCCCAGAATGGTGTGTGTTTTCCATGTTTCATATACAGTATAATTTTGACCCGTAAAAACAATAAGAGTCATGATATGTCATATACGAAACATTCAGGGATATTATGAATTATTAATAATGTAAAAAAAATGTATATAATCTGATAGTGACTGTACACTGACTGTACATAAACATATGAGAGACAAAGGTGCTAAGTCTAAAAACTGTTACTGTGAATTATAATAATAACTTTATTTATAACTTTTTATATTGCACTTTTCAAAAACAGAGTTACAAAGTGCTGTGCAAACATAAAAGAGAGCAAAGCAATGAAAGACATGGGGAAAAGAGTCAGAGTGTCAGTTAGCAAAGCAAGTATTACAGGGGCAATTACAAATGTGAATGTAAAAACAATAAAATGAACAAAGAGGCAAAAAGTAAATAAATAAGTAAAAACCGAAATAGAACAAAGATAAAAGCCTCAGAATCAAGAATTAAATGCAACTTTCTGCAAGTGTGTTTTGTGGAGTGATTTAAAGTATGGGGGCTGTAACAGCAAATGCACAGTCATCCTTTAGTTTTTAGCCATGACTTTGGAACGGATAACAGAGTTTTGCCTGCGGATCTCAGGCAACGTGTTTGGTCATAAGGAGAGAGTAGCTCGGAGATATAAAGAGGTGCCAAACCAGACAGGGCCTTAAAAGTAATTTTAAAATCGATTCTAAAAGACATGGGGAACCAATGTAAAGAAGCTAAAATAGATGTAATATGGTAAATTTTTTTGACGTCAGATTTGGTGTCATTAAGCTGGAGAAAGTTGTCAGACATCAAACTTTTAATGTCTGCTAAGCAATTATGATGGGTTTGTAGGCTGGTTTTGTCATTAGGTTTGATCGGCAGGTAGAGTTGTGTGTCGTCCCAGAGGGAGCATGCAACGGGAGAAAAGGATGGGACCTAAAATTGAACCCTGGGGGATGACACAGAATTGCCTATACTAACAAAGAAGTGTCTACCAGTTAAATAGGAGGTGAACCACTTAAGGGCAACACCATAGATGCCTATGCGGTTCTCCAGATGGTTTAAGAGGACAGTGTGATCAATGGTGTCGAAGGCATAGCTCAAGTCCAGGAGGACCAGGAAGTTACCTGAATCAGCAGCCAACAGGAGCTCATTGCTCACCCTCAGGATGACAGTTTCTGTGCTGTGAAGGGGATGGAAACATAATTGAAAATATTCTAAGAGATTGTTACTACTGAGAAGAGTGATCAGCTGGTGAAATACAACTTTTTCAACAACTTTGGAAAGTAATGGGATTTTGGAGATTGGTCTGTTGTTGTTAAGAGCTGTGGGGTCTATGTTCAGCTTTTTAAGGAGGGGAGAGACAAAAGCAGTTTTAAAATAGGTGGGAAAAGACCCAGGGTTCAGGGAGCTGTTAATAGACAAAATGTGAGGGCCAATGGTGGGGAGAACCTCCTTTTAAAAATGTTGGTAAAATGTCCAAGGGGCAGATAGAGGACTTCATGTTATTCATTATTTTCGTCAGAGTTTCAAAGGAAATTTGAAGGAGGAGAGGTAGCCAATGGGGTGGGTTCTACTAATCTCCTAGATTTAGGAGCTCCCACGAGAGGTTGACGGCTGTTGAACGTTTATCTGATGGAATCGACTTGTCTTTAAAATGGGTTAAAAACCGGTTGCAAAGTTCAGGAGAAGCGTACTTGTCTGAGAGGCACCAACAACACGGTCAATAGTCCTAAACAGGATCCTAGAATTATGGTAGTTGCTGGAGATCAGAGTGGAGAAATATTTCGCTCTTGCATCTTTAACTGCAGCATTATAATCCCTCATGCAACCTTTAAGAATTTGGTGGAACACCTGTAATTTAGTGGATTTTCACTTGCGCTCAATTTTCTGAGCTGTCTTCTAAGCTTATGAGTAGGTTCATTCAGCCAGGGAGAACATTTGTTAGATGGGTGGGTGTGGAATTTACTTTGAAGTAGCCAAACAGATGCTATTGAAATTATTTAGCTGATCAACGGTGGGTAGATGAGTAGCTAGGGCAGTGGCAGAGGAGAGAAAGGCCTGGCAATTGAAGGGTTAAAGATGCGCGAGCGGGTTGGGGCAGACAGCTTACTTGGAGGAGGGGCAGAAAGTAGATTTTAAAAAATGCTAAAATAGTCAGAAATACACACGTCAATAGTTTCTAGATCAACAATATTTACACCAAAGGTCAGCATAAATGATTAGCATTTATTCCATGGCAAGTAGATTTTCTATGGACTGCGTTACCAGGCTCAGCAGGTGGCAAGTGAAAGGTCTTTTTATATCTCCCAAAAACCTTGCAACACTGTCATTTGCTCCTGTTAAAATTTCTTCTTTATTATATGAAGAATGTGCAATGTTTGTGCCCAGATTGGCTGTTTGTCAGATACTGAAGAGACAAAATACACAAAACATTGCCTGTTCAAATGCAAAGTAAACAAATTGTCCAGCCTATGAGCTAATAGATCTTTTTTACAGCAGACATTTTAACTTATCGTAGCAGGTTAAACACAGGTGGAACTAATAACCATAACGATGGCTCAGTTCCAATAATTATATTATGTAAGTTATTCCAGTGGGCCGACATGTATAATAGGCCTTTTTCACAGAAGACATTTTGACTTCACACAGTAGGAAAAGCACGTGTTACTGCTAACATTAACAATGGCTCTATTCTGTTCACGTGTACCAGTAAGCCATGACAGTGTGATAGTGAGCCAGCATGCACAATGCCAGGACTCTGAAACTGAAGCAGCTAATTGGAATTCAGCAATCATTAATTTTATTAGTAACACCTCTCCTGCTGTGAAATGTCAAAATGTCTTCTGTGAAAAAGGCCTAAACCAGAACCCTGGAGGTGGCATACCTAAATTAAATGCAGTTGTTATTATGTTATTAATAACCCCTGTGCTTTTCCTACTATGACATGTCAAAATGTCTGCCATGTAAAAGGACTATTGATCTTTCCATACAGGCGAATTCATCATCGTAATAACATTTTAACAAATTATTTTAAAATGTTTAGTTAGGGAGTTAACCCCACCACCTTTTAGCTTTAATGTTTTTTGGTTCAACCTTCCATATCAGTCTGAACAACAGGCCCATGTGACAGTTGAAGCCTCTGGCTCCTTTTAAAGTTCAGATTGACATTTTCATGGTAGGAACAGGTCTGAACGAGAAGCTTATCTCGCTCTGCAGGTTGTGGACCCTTACATGAATGGAGGCAGAGAAGCAATTAGTGGCTGTTGACAGTGGGCTCTAGTTGCCTTTTCACTACAGGCCTGAGCTTTGTTTGTGCACAAGAATTATGAGCACAACACAAAGCTAAGTTGCTGACGTCAGTACCCTTTAAAGACATGATGTTACCAGAGAGTCTGAACAGTGTGCAGGTGCAGAGATGGAAAGCATCACTTTCCCCACACTAACTTTGATGGTTCTCTTCCTCAGCTGGACTTGCTGTGCTGAGGAGGATACAGAGGCTCTCTCCTGCCCAGAATACCAGGAGAGTTTTGACGGCTCTTGCTACGAGTTTGTGGGTCTGCAGCAATCCTTCCTCAGTGCCCAGGGATGGTGTGAGCGAGGCGGAGGACACCTGGCCTTCATCCTGAATGATGAAACACAGCAGTTCCTTCAGAAGCACCTGGAGCCGGGGAAGGACTGGTGGCTTGGGCTGGCACCTGCAGCTCCAAACCTCACGCTCGACTCTGCTGCCACTGACGGTGAGACGGCATGTGGACAGGGGAACCAGAGTAGACACTGCATGACTTAATGGTTTTATGTAGATTTTTAGTGAGTTTACATGTATTTCAGTGCTATGATATAGGGCAGCTGTGAGATTATTCATAAAAGCTTGGAAATTTCTCTGAAACCAACCATTTCAGTAACTATAAAAGTACTTTGCTGCATATACGAACAACACATTTGATATATCTGTGATCAATGATTATATCTAATAATTGAGTAAAAAATGTCAGAAATGAAGGTTCACCTCAGCTGCTATCTCATTAGGCAGCCTGCACGTCCATTGTATAGATCTGTATTGTGTTAGAAGACTGGCACATCTGGATATCTCCTTCAAGCAGCAGGTGTAAGGAGAGATATTTTTCATTCATTGGAACTTGTCAATAGGCTTCCTGTCAAGTGGCCTGATTTACAAATGTGTCTTTATTTCCCTTCTCAGAGAGTCTTTATCATTCATTCACCCAGCTTGTTTTATGATCCCTAAATTGCATCTTAACAATTAACTTACCAGACAGAAAAGATATGGAGAACAGCCCTGTCTTAACATCTTCTGCAGCATTTTGCTTGAATAGCAGAATTTTAAATAGACGTTTGATCAAATTAAATAATTTTTTTGGTCCTTTCCCAGGTTTGCTTGCGTGGCTGGATGGCTCAGATGTTAGCTATAGTAACTGGGTGAACATGCCAGATGCACAAGCAGCCTGTGGACATATCCTGAGACATTCAGGCTTCCAATGGGAAGCTGCAGGGAACTGTAGCCAGGAGCTCAACTTCATTTGCCAGTTTGGTATGCACTCCTAAATAAAACAACATATAGTATTAAACTTGTGTTGTGTTGGCTCCCCTTATATAATTCTTTTTTCCCCCTCAGATTCTGGGAGATCTATCGCATGTGATGGCCAAAATGCAACATTACAATGTGGTTCTGGTCAAGTTATAGAGATAGATGACAGCTTCTATGGTCGAAAAACAATTCACTACTGCCGATCCAAACTTACAGCTTCGCCCACATCCTCCCAAGAAGAGTGCAGCTGGATAGATGTGATAGATTCTGTAACAGGTATTATGAATTATTTTCAAGTTTTTATGTAAAATGTAGAGAACCAGCCTTTTTTCTGTTCTGCAAACATAATACAAAAGTGTATGTATAAAAGATCTGGTTACTCCTCATGTACATTTACTATCTAGAATTTATTTACTTAACTTGCTACCTGATACTTACGTATGAATGATGGAACATTTTGTTTAAAGGCATATGTGTGTTTACTGTAAGAATCTATGGGAACATATTTGGCTTTGTTAAAGCCGCTTTAACAAAAGGGCCAGATTAAATATACTAAAATCACCACAAACTATGTTTTTGTTTCATGCTTTGTGTCAAACACAAAAAACATGCCCTGTGACTGCAGACAAAATGATTGCACTTCCAGAAAAGACATTAGGCTAATCCTCTCCTAGGAGCTGAATAGATGGGCTTTGGGGTAAATAAACATTCACATTCATTTGGGATTAGTTGTGCTGGAGGAGGTCATGCAATTACTAAACATATTATTAACATAACATAATTAACATAATATTTGGTGTTTCTCCTTGTTGTTAACACATCTCTTTAAAGAGCTATTAAACTCTCATTAGAAGGTTATAGAAACACCAGCAAGATTATTTGAATTCAATAGGATGAACATTGAACAGGTTCATGCTTTTTAAACCTACTAAAGCAATATTTTCAAGGCTTCTCAATCAATAAATGTAAAAAATAATCCAGAAAATCTGCAACACATTGTCATTTACTTGATTTAAATGTCGTTCCAGCCCATTGCCACGGACTGCAGGCTTGCCAGGCTCCAGTGGACCTGAGCTCTTTTGGTGAACCATGCCCTGTGCTGGGGAGTTACCTGTCTGTAGAGTACCGCTGCAAACATGGTCAGATGCACAATTTGTCATTTTTACTTCCACTATACATAGACTTTTCCTCTCTAAAATAATACCGTAGATCCTTATTAGATGGAGCAGATTGGACTATATAACTTAAAAATTAAATAAATATATTATTCTATTGCCTTAAAGAGTATATCTATACAGGATAGGTGTAGTTCACAGCAAGTTTGGAGTTAGCCAAAGTTGTGGTAGATGTTGTTGCCCTCAGACTATGTACTGTATGTCTTCCGTTTCCTTCGCAACCAAATTTCTTATCCTTGACCTTTCATCTACTTTGTAGCTTCTCAAGCTAAACCTGCAAGTTGCCTCGCTGGTGTAATTAGCAGAGCGAACTTGATGAACTGCACTGTTTTATTTATTGTAACAACAGGAGTTGCTCGCTCCAGGATGCATTATGCTAGTGATGAAATGTTCAGGATTTGAAAATACTGAAGCAATCCATGATTCAAATAAACGGTGTGATTTCCTCTCAGGACTCCACTTGTTGATGAGTAAGCTGGCGGCCGTCTTTGATAATGTCACCATCACTGTGAAGTGGCTCCTTCATCCTTTTCAGGGAAACCTCACATGCACACTGAATGCTGGAGATGGCCACACTATTGATCCATACAGCCCAGTAGAGTGAGCAAGACTTTGCATTCAACCAGATAGATAGATAGAGGTTTGTATTCATTAACTTTATTTATGTAACTGTATTTAAGTTTTTACTTGTCTCACAGGATGGAGAGCACTGTGATGCACAAATTCCGCCGTCCCGGTGTTTTCATGGTTGGAGTGGAGTGCACCACCAGTGACTGGCATGTTACAGCTCAGAAAGCCATAACCATTCAGGAGCCTGTTGGAGAGTTTGGTGTTGTTAAGTGCTATAGCAGGAATATATCAACAGATGGCACTACATGCAATGCGCTTCATAGTAGGCCTGTTCAGATCCAGGTTATGGTAGAGGCAGGTGAGTCAGTCTAACACTGTAGATGATAAATGCTTCCAATAAAGCACTTCTCAAAAAATACAGAATAATTTGATTCCCTTTTTCCCCCTGTAAATAGGCACAAATGTTTCCTACTCAATTCAACATGAAGACCATTTAGTTGCAAACTCATCAGTGGACAGAGGGACCACACCCCACAACATGACACTGAGTGTAAGTGTGGTGGAGAAGCTTGGACATGGCTGCCACAACCTGACTCTAACTGCCTCTAACAGGGTCACAGCCCACAGAGTGTCCACTGATCTGGAGCTGTGTCTGCTTGAGCCCGTCGAAGGCCTGCAGGCCTCAGTGATAGCGGAGGAAAACAAGTGTCCAGACTCTACCGATCTCATCACTGGTGTTTCGTTGGAGCAAGGAGCCCCTGTGGAGCTGCTCTTCACTCTGACTGGAGCCAAGGATACTCTCTCTGAGACTAGAGACATGCTCAATGGCAGCTTACAAGCTTATACATTCTCCAGCCCACTTGAAGGTACTCACAGCTTAAGCTGTACTGTAATTAAATGGAAACAGTCACTTATAGTATATAATACATGTGCTCAATGCTCTTAAATACAAACTCTTTTGGTAAAGGATTGTTGAAGGTGAAGGTAAGAGCCATGAATGCCTTCTCTAACTCTGATGTGGATGTGGACTTAGACAACATACTTCAAGCTTGCCAGAATTACTCTGACCATTCACCAGATGAACATGGAAACACAGTATGTAGAAGATTAAAATCAAACAATAACAATCTGTGCACTTTTGAAATGTATTTCACCTGACATTAAATTATAAATATGTACAGGTGTTTGTTTCTGTTACACTACAATGTCTTTGTTTTCATCTACAGAGAGGTAACATGAGTATCGACGACTCTAATGACTTGAAAATAATTGCTACCCCAGACACTTTGGTGGACTACACTCAGAGTGTCACACTGAGCGTAACTGGAACTGAATCATTACCCAGCAAAGGACTCACATTTGAATGGAAATGTAGTAAGTACAACAATTAATTCACCACTGAGCATTTCAAATGAGTTAGTTTTTAATAGTTAATCCATAATTAAAGTAATTACAGGGGGTGAACACAATTAGAAGAACACAGACAATCCAAAACAATAACCTTTTAAGAGCAGTGAGGCTTTAAATGCTCAGTGTTTGTGACTGTGAGAACATTTTCATGCACACTATGAGTCCTGTTTTATTCTCATTAGGATATGAATTTTACATCCTGGTTATTCAACTCAGTATCCAGGTCTCAGATAATTTGTCTGCAAGTGTGTCTTTGACTTGTCTGTCTTATTTTGTGTACCAACTGACTTCGCTCAGCAGTTGATGAGAATCTTAGTTTGGTATCTGGCTGTCCGGACACTGCTGTATATTTTTACACAACTGGATTTGGTTTCCCCATCAGATCACCAGTAATGGAAGATGAGAGCACCAAGACTATTTATCCTTACCAGTGTCCGACTTTCAGTTTCATTTCAGTATAGAACACCATTACTTACTTAATCATCATATTTTGATCACAATGGTCAGAAACCTGCCGCAGGTCTTCTGGTTTCACAGTATTCTGGTTTTTATCAGTATAGTCCAACTAGCATATTCTGGTTTCTCAAAACCAGGATACAGGCTTATTCAGATTTCTGAAGCCAGGATATGATGTTTACATGTTAACAACAAACACAGAACCTCCAAAAACCTGATCATAGCTGGGACACTAGTGCGCATGTAAACTCACTCACTGTGGCAAACAGGTATTGATTCAATTGGATGGTAGTTTCTTAGGTTGTAGTTAGCGGTGGTGTTCTATGGGGTTGCATTGTGTTCTTGTTATTTTGTCCATCCCCTGTAAATATGCTATAATGACACTGTGATTCATGATGTTTGTCTTTATACAACAGCAGCATTGTAATCGCTTTATTGTCTAATTTTAAAGTTCTGACTCTACTTCTTTCTGTACAGAAGGAAACTGCAAATGCAGAAACAAAACAACAGATGAAACTCATGTTATCGAAAAAGACTGCCTTCCAGATCCCTTTGATATTTTCAATTACGCTTTAACTGTGAGGAGAATAACCTGGTTTAGGAAATGGGTTGACCTTGCTTCAGCTTCAAAGTGTATCACTGTTGCTCCAAAGGAATTCACAGATGTCACCATCAGGTAAAAGGGGACCATTTACAATAAATGCTCGAATATCCTCAAAATAATTACTTGTTAATTGTTGGGAGGTTGAGAAACTCAGCAGTAAAGACTTACAGGTATTAGAATAGGTTATAGTTAGATTTACTTTTATTCTTGCAGTTGTGATGATTGCGCTTCGATGAATGTGAACAACCACGTAAAGCTAAGACTGAGCTGTGTGAGAACGTGCCCAGACGTAGTTTGGTATATTGAGGACCCCAAACCTTTGACGGTAAGTCTGAAACTGCACTTAAATTGATTTTTTAAACTGTGGCATAAGAGATTAATGTGTCAAACAATTGTTAACTTATGATCTTTTCCCAGGGTAACCTTGAAAAATGTTACTCCAAAGTGGGAAGAAGGCGTCCTATTGAGAAGCAGGATGGCAACACTGAATATGTTGTACATAGCCAACATCTGAAAGTTTCAAGGGACACATTGCACAACATCAGTGTGATAGCTTATGGTGTGTTTTCATCCCATATAGTCAGTCATAATGCTCTTTTCAGCAATGCAGGATTTTTAGATATAGATTAAGGGTTAGTATAAAAGAGGTTGAGTGGCTTTTGAAACCCAGTGCTTTGTTCAAAATTGCATATTACTTTTTTTGCTTAAACTGAAATAATGTTTTTTCAACTTCTGGCTTTGAAAGAAGCTGATCATGTTTTTCTTTTTTACAGGCAAGAAGGAGGCAGGTTTTGCCAAGTACACTATTCCAATACCAGGTCCTGAGCCAACTGAACCATCTGCAAACTCAGCAGTGACAACTGATAGACCTGCAGACACCAGCCCCCCCTCATGTAGCATCTCTCCGCTGTCAGGAACAGTTCTCAATGCTTTTGACATTACCTGCAAAGCAAGCTCTTTCTGCTCTACGGGCTGTTTTTATTGCTTCAAGACAGACACAGGTGAGAATGTGCACTGTTGTGTCTTGATTTAATTCACAAATAGTTTCTATTTGTGAATTAAATGCTCTGTTATGAAGCAGAAAGAAATAAAGAAAGAGAAGAAAGCAAGAGGAGTATAAATCTGTTGGAAAGAAGTAACGAAAAAGCACATCAAGGTTTGCTGATGTTAGAAGCAAAAGAGTTGAAATGACAGCAGGTTGCTTTAGCATCTGAGACAAACGAGACAAACAAATGTTGCCATATAATTTGTGACAATTAGTTGCTTTATGCAAGATCCTAAAGTATCCCAGAGAAAGTAAAGTTTTGAATTTGGTTGGTGAGACCGAGATTTAAAGTCCCTCTCTACTCAAAAATATGTTTTAATTTTTAATTTAATTTTGTGACATCACAAAGTAGTTTGAAAGCGGTGCAGTATGCAACTTACACAAGTGTGACGTGGAAACTTGAAACTTCCAGTGCACTGGCACGCCACTGACATTGGACTTTTCTGTTAAGTAGGAGACGTGTTGTGTCCAGCAGTTAAACTTTTGAAGTGAACAATATTTGCATATACATACTACATATACATTCTGGATTTTTCAATGAGGGAGAGGGAGAGGATGAATTGTTAATTAGGTAATTCATTTTTGTGTCAAACCATATCAAACACAAAATATTATTCAAAGCAGAGTATTTTTTATGTCATAAAACATGTCTAGAGGGGATCTTTAAGCTATTTTAAAATTGTTGCACATAAGGTAAGTCCCTAACATAAACCAAAAAACAAATGTAGAATGAGTTTGTTGACAATGGCCGACCTTTGAAAGAAAGTGCTTTGCTCTAAATTTTTGTGATTGAATTCAATGCTTTGGTCATTTAGCAACCTTTGTGCAGATAAATAATCAAGACTTCATTACAGTTTTATTAAATTGTCTTTTTTGTCTTTAAGGCAAACATCTGCGCTGCAGTAATGCACGTGAGGTGAAATCTGTCTTCCTGCCTCTCGGAGATAAGAACAACAATTACAGTTTGTCTGTTGTGGTGACTGTGAAAAATGAACATGAGAAAGCCACCACAACTGTCTCCACTCAGGTTTGTCATCTACCAGTAATTTTGAGGAATAAGTAGGGGATTAGAGAAATTAAAATTGTAAAAACAGTTTGTCCATGTAAAAGTCTCTGAATAATTGAGTGACTGTTTATGTTCCTCAAGGTACGGAAGAGCAGCTCCAGTACCTCTGTGGAGGCTCTCCAATCTGCAGTGGAGGATACTGTGAGTCTGTTAGAGCAGCAAGGTCTGCTCTCTGGTGAGGCACTGGGACAAATATTTACTTCATTTTCTGATATGCTGAATACAGAGGCGGGCCAAGCTCAGAATGATGCAAGGAGAAAGGTAACATAATGCGGTTGATGTTGACGCTGTAGAGGCTAATACATTACTGTGATATTTGTGAGGCTTATGAAGTATGATTAATTGCATGATGTATTGTGAGTCGAGTGGAGAACACCGTGGTGCTAATCAGCACTTCCTTCTCTTTCAGCTCAGAGAGCAAATGTTGACCAAAATGACCACAGTTCTGCTGGACTCACCCAGCAACACAACTCAGGAAGTGCAAGTGACGGCCAGAGCTGTGGCTGGACTCACCCAGCGGCCAGACGAGCTCAGTGCCGCTGCTCAAGTACAGTACAGTAGATCGTACAGCAATGTCAAAAATATTTCAAGTTATTAATACATTATTTAAAAAGTTCTACAAATGTCCATTTTTGTAAGAAATGTAATGCATTTTCTTACATGTAAATGCATGTAAGAAAATGCAGTACAGATAGCCCTTTGTAAATAGGCAATAGCAATACTTGATAGAAATGTTCAGTAATTTCTATTACATATTAATAGAAAATGTTCAATGTTCCATCAATAAATTACACACTGTAAGAGTCTAAAACTTTTAAGTTAGGACAGAGTTGTATTTTTAACATTTAGATGAGTATAGCAACACCAGTAGGTGTAAATTGTGTCTTAAAGCCATTGTTTCATTGTTTTAAACCATTGTAAGTCTGAATTAATATCACAAAACAACAAATGAAGAAAGAAAGAAACAGTCGTGGTGCACTTCAGGTTTTTGAGTATGGACTCTGTGGAGCTTATGTCCTGATGAAGTTACTTGTTAAATTTGACTTGACAATAAGTGTAATCTGCAGCAACATGCAGACAAGGCTATTTAAAAGCGTTTTCAACTCTTTAACTGCCTTTCTCAACCTGAAACTTTGAGTAATCTCAGAAGTAAATCAAATGTTTAATAAATCATTAATAGAATGTGTTGCTCTTAATATAATACTTGTTCATCAGCTCTTTTGAAAGTTGGACACAGATCAACTCTAATCTTTTCTGTTGCTGTATTTCCTCTTTCAGGAAGAAGCAGGTTCCTTGTTGGTAGACCTCAGCTCCTCCCTCAACACTATCAGCGTTAATCAGGATGGCTGGGTTGATGGAGAAGTTTTGCAAGCTGCTACACCAATAGTTGAAGCAGCCAGTAATATTTTGAATGTTTCATCAAATGTAAGGACAAAACTATCACTGATATTGCTAAATATCTGTTTTTCCTCAGTTCTCTGTGGTCTTTACCAAACAAAATATAATATGTTTTCCTCAGAAAAAAGTCTCAGATTTTCTTCTTACTGGGATAAACAATGTTCAAAGCGCTTTGCTGAATAATAAAATGCTGAATGGAGACCCTGCCATCATTGATTCTGGTCAGATCAGTGTGTATGTCAACAGGTAAGAGATTACTGAACTAGAAGCTAGAACTTGTACTTAAGGATAAACTATGGTTTATTGAAGTTACTGAGATAATTCTGATTCTGCTTCCTGCAGAGTATCTCCAGAAAAGTTACAAATGCAGGATATAAATGTCCAGAAGAAAAGCTCCTCCAGATTTTCCTTCCCCACACTGCCTGCTCATATTGTCTCTCCAGAGGAGCCAGTGGATGTCAGAGTAAGTGGAAATGTGGAAATGGAAACAATAAACATTTACCGTGAATTTAAAGATGCTAATGCAGCCTGATGTTTGTCACCATATTGTGTCTAAGTTGAGTTGTAGTTGTAGAACTCTGCGTTGATCTGGACAGTATAAGGTATAGTTTTCCTTATTGTTGAACATCCATAATACCTGGACCAGTTAAAAAAGGCAACAGTAAACTAGTTCATTCCTCATAAATAATGAAGTTCTTATTTGGATCAGTTACAAATCTTCCTTCTTACCTTTAATGTTTGCACTCTTTTGGGTCAATGCATGTAATTTTGAGAATGCTAAATAGAATATGGAGGAGAGAAGCATTGTATCTCAAAACTGTTAAAGTCTGACATCATCTACAACTATGGAACCAACAGAAAAAGACTGAATAAAGTAATCTGAGTCACATTTTAGCACAATTTGTTTAATTTATATATCAGTGTATGCCTGCCTGCTTCTAGATGATGAGTTTTGAGACAAATCCGTATTCTTGGAAGAAGGAAAACATCACAGGAACTGTAGGATCCATCTCTCTCACCAGAGTAAACGGCACTGTCATTCCTGTAGAGAACTTACCTGACGAGATAGAGGTAATAGTTGTTTTAGAGATACATTTAGTTGCTTTATTTTGGATAATATTGGTGGACTGTTTAGAATAATGTGTTTTCTGGCTTTTCAGATTCTCCTCCCGAGGCTTGACGTTGGGCAGGAGAACAGCACAGTCCTGGACCTGGCCAATTTCAGCACATTAATAATTGACGTTCCTTCACCGGATGTAACACTGGTGCTGAAAATGGAGCCGTCTGAAGACATTTCCTTCATGCTATTCCTGGGATGTAAAGGTTATCCAAATGAGGAGAATTATGTAGCCAAGACTCAGATCCCTCTAAAGAATTCCAAAGAAGGTAAAATTAAAACTAGCAGATTTATTTTTTGTAGCATACACGTTATGGCTGAAAGTCACATTTAAACTATACTCAAGAGAGAGGAGATAATATGACACTGCTGTCTACTGGTTGTCCAGTAATGAAACATTTTCTTTTACCATCATCATCATCATCATCATCATCATCATCATCATCATCATCATCATCATCATCATCATCACAATCAAAGTGTGATGGTGACACTCAGATGTTTGTGGTGTACTGATTATCCATTGCTAATGCATTTTCCTTCAAATTTCATCTCCTTTTGGGTGAAATTATTTCTGACAATCTGCATTACACTGTATATGCTTGCCACAAATGCAACCAAATTTTCCCTCAGGAAAAATCAACACATAAAGTAGTGAGTAGAACCAACACAGTTAGGTTTTCATAGTTGACCAAACACATGAACACTTTCCAAATAATTGAAGATCCCATCCCTGTCGTTCGGCTATAAACTGACATGTGAATTGAAATGACAATGAGACAATTTGCTAGATATGTACATGTGAGTCTGCATGTGTGTGTGTTTGTATAAGAAAATATCTGTCCTTTTAACACAGAGGAAAAATATACATGGGTGCTGAGTCCCAAAGACAGAACAGGAGATATTGGAGTGCACTACCTTATTATGAAGCCCATTGTAGAGCCAGGCGTCAAATCCATCAATGCCACTGTCACTGTCATTTCCATTGCTGCCCAGTGCAAATACTGGAATGAAACTGAGTCTTCTTGGAGTGAACATGGCTGCAGGGTGAGTAAAAAAAAGAAAACACAGTTGTTGTATCAATACATCCTTTAAAAGTGAGCTGTGAAGTTTGACCGGTTTTCTTTCTTTTTTCTTTTCTTTTCTTTCTTTATTTTATTTATCTACAGGTCGGTCCGCTCACCACGCCTTTGGTCACTCAGTGCCTCTGTAACCACTTAACTTTCTTTGGCAGCTCTTTTTTTGTCATGCCGAACGTAGTGGACGTGTCACGCACCGCAGAACTTTTTGCTACTTTCACTAACAATCCTGTGGTGGTGTGTTTTGTGGGGGCCATCTTTGCTGCTTATCTCCTGGTGGTTGTATGGGCACGCAGGAAAGACATCCAGGACTCAGCCAAGGTAATTTATTCAAGACTTTCACCACATCATGTTGTTGATTTGAAATGCCAGACTTTGCTGCTCACACACATAATATGAAGTCCTCAATGTATGAGTACCACAGCAGAATTAAAAACTCTGAGACGTCACTGTACTGTGTAAACTGCAGCAGCCCTGTTTCGAAGTCAGCGGGCGACCTTTGTTTCATGTCACTAGTTCGCTTGTAACAATGGATCAAATTTTATGAGCTCATTGTATGTTTTGTGCATTAAACCTTGTTCTACAAAGTAACGAGTGGCTACAACCATCAGTTAAATAAATTAAAGAAATAAAAGTACAATATTTTATCTGTAAATACTGAGTAAATACTCTACTACAAAATGCACTCACAGTAAAATACAAAAATATTCCAAATATTATAACAGTTGGTATTATTTATTTATCAAAATATGTTTATGTGTAAGAGAGAACATCAGTGTCTGAATTATATCCTACATGGTCTATGATTTAAATGCTTTTCAGTCCTTCATTTGATACTTAGTTGTGTAACATTCACTTTATGCCATTGAATTTACCAATTAAAAAAGAAAATCCCTGAACGCTGTGTCTTCACATTCACTTGTAGGTGAAGATAACAGTGCTTGAAGATAATGACCCCTTGGCTGAGTATCGTTACATGCTGAATTTAATCACAGGGCATCGGCATGGTGCATCCACCTCCTCTCAGGTCAGTAAGGCCTGTTAAAGCTGAGAGGGACTCACAGGAAGAAAAACCTGTCTGCTGCTTCTGTTGCACAACATTTATGATGCTGACAACTCTGGGCATCTCTGTCCATCTTGACTGACCCCTTTTGTTTTAGGTGACGATAACTCTGCTGGGTACAGAGGGAGAAAGTGAGCCCCACCACCTGACAGACCCTGAGAAACCAGTGTTTGAGAGGGGTGGGGTGGACATGTTTCTGCTGACCACACACTTTTCTCTTGGGGATCTGCAGAGCATCAGGCTGTGGCACGACAACTCGGGAGCACACCCTGCATGGTACGGGTTAGAGGGCAAGACATGGTGATGAAATCAAAGTTAAGCTTGAGTATGTACTGTTGCTATAAGCACAGTAGATAATTACTGATGTTACATGCAGGTATGTGAACAAAGTAATGGTGCAAGATCTGGAGAGTGGTCAGAAATGGCACTTCCTGTGTAACTCCTGGCTGGCTGTAGATGTGGGAGAGTGCACTCTTGACAAGGTCTTCCCAGTCGCCACGGAAATGGATTTGAAGAGGTTTAGGTAAGACTAGCCATGGATCTGGTAAAAACACATCACCAATGAATTTGACTTGATTATGTATCATTGTTGATTAATTATTTCTCCTGAATCCAAATCTAACTTTCTTTCGATACTTTCTAGTAACCTGTTCTTCATGAAGACAGCCAAGGATTTCCGTGACGGCCACATCTGGTTCTCTGTCATTAGTCGGCCTGCCTGCAGCACTTTCACATGTGTGCAGCGAGTGTCCTGCTGTTTTTCCCTGCTGCTGTGCACCATGCTGACCAGCATCATGTTTTGGGGCATCCCCACCGACCCCTCGGAGCAGACCATGGACCTGGGTAAGTAACAAAACACAAGCTTTCAAGACTCTCTATTAAGTAGATTAAGTCATTAAGATGTAAAATTCTATTGTAAGACTAGAATACTTTCAAATTAGTTGTTCAAAGCCTCCCAAGATCCAACTCTAATTCTCCCCATAGACACACTGAAAATATGTGAATATTCCTGGTTTTCAGCACTAATCTGCTTTCTGAAACATCATACAAACAAGAAAAACTATTTCTAATGGATTTTTACATTGAATTTGTGTATGGCAATGATCTGGGGCAGGGAAAGTATAACTGGGGATTTAATGGATAGATGAGTATCCGTAGATGTGCATCCTTGTGTCCAAAATAATTAAATCCAAAGTCTCACTGAAAGAGCCGTCCTTTAATCACATCTATTTAAACTCAATTTAAAGTAAAACTTTACTTTGCAGGTCACATCGAGTTCACCTGGCAACAAGTCATGATTGGAGTTCAAAGTTCAATCATCATGTTTCCCATCAATCTCCTTATTGTGAGTATCTTCAGAAACACTCGTCCTCGAGAGAAGACCGCCAAAACAGACGCGTCCAAACATGGGAAGACTGGTCGAGTTTCTCCCTCACAGACTTCTTCCCCTCAGAAAGAGTTGAAGGACATCACACCAGACACTGTGATCAAGGTGAGATATTCTTATCAGTGTTTTGGAAGTAATAATAACTCCTCTGTTCTACGCGTCTAAAGTGCTTGGTTTCTTCATTAGGACATAAAGAGAATTGCTCAGTCACTCTCAAAGGCCATGAAGAGTCCGCTCCCTGACCTGGAGCTCCGGCCCGGTCAGCAGGCGGACATCAACACTCTGCTGTCTCTGGTGGAGGACATCATCAGACAGCAGAACCAAGCGGCTGGGGACTTCTACACTGACGCCTCCAAGAGGGATCGCTCTATGATCCTCAGCTTACGTGCAGTTAATCTACAAGGTAAACACCACCTTTACGTTTACCACGCTCTTGTTTCCCATTTTTAGTGGCTAGTCCATTTGGAGGACCAGACTTACTAAGACAAAAGTGAATGAATTACTATAATGCTTATTTAATACATAGGAAATGTAAATAAAATACATAAAAATTGAGAAATACATCTATCAATATCTAAAAATATATATAGTATTTTATCTTCTTTCTGTCTCTTCAGAACTTATTTTCCTGTAGCAGAATTTATTTTTCTTCAGCTGTATTTATCCTTTGATACGCAGATATAAAAGTGATTAAGTATTATTATGTTCTTCGATATCAGTTGAACGATTGGATTAAATTATAGGACAAACTGTATCTTTTCTTTTACATACAACTTAGAACGTTGTCAAGCAAACTCTCCTGATAGTCCCAGACTTGTGACAGGCCGATTTGATGATGGTGATGTGGTCGTTGATGTTGTCAGTGGTCTAAATTAGGCCATAGGTTACTTTTTATATGACTATGGCTTAACTATGGTCTCATTTGCATATTGAAAGACAACATAAATAATGCAACTACCTCACAGAAAATTCTGCTGAAGGAAAAATAAATTATGTTGATGAAAAATGTAATTAAAGTAGAAACATTTATTTACTATTATAGAAAATAATTACCCTGAATGAGAACTTTTAATTGAACTACTGATTTCTTTGATGAAATGTTGGCATAATGCATTTGACATCTTAACTGAAAAATACTGATTTTTGCATGGACAGAAAACAGTGTGTGGGGGAGCCCTGAGTTGACTTCAGATGAAGTTCAGAAGAAGAGCAACAACAGCAGGTATCTGTACAGGCAGCTGCGTCATGTTGAGAAGGAGCTGGGTTTGTTGGGACCTTCTCGATTTCCAAACCCAGACAGCTACAACCGAGCCATGCAGCAAGTTCAGGGAATGAGGGGTCTCCTAGAGTACCACCTCCCTTCTTCCAGCCTGGAAGGAGACCAGCTCGAGCGCATCCCCAGTCCAGAAGAGAGCATCAACGGAGACTCCACCAAGAAGTCCTGTCAAGGAGGGCTGCCATGGTGGTTTGTGTTTGTTGGCTGGATACTGGTGATAGCAACCAGTGGTGTGTCGGGATACTTCACCATGATGTATGGGCTGACGTACGGGAAAGACCGCTCTATAAGCTGGCTTATCTCCATGGTGGTCTCCTTCTTTGAGAGTCTCTTTATCACTCAACCTCTGAAGGTGAGCGACATCACAGTTCATGGTCAGAAGGTATAGCAATAACATGGATAGCATTGCAAATGTTCAGAAACTAATTAATTAAGTGAGCTTGGGACATTTCCAACCAATGTCCACTCTTTTTTTGTGTTTAATAAAATGTTACCATACTAATATATTTATGATGTTCTGACTGAAAACATTACACTACAGACAAGCCAGCTTTAAATGGGGGATTCTTTGAAATTTGATATTACTAAAGACGTTGTCCATTTAAGTTCACTCTCACAATCGGCGAGTTCAGCTGGTAGCCGACAACAACTCTTGTCACATCCCACAACATATTAGCAAATTTTTGCCACAACTATGGCCCACAGAGCTAATTAAATGATTTCAGTGTTTATTTAAATTATTATATTTATTTTCAAAACTGTTACTGTGCTTCCCACAAGGCAGCAAATTAAATCAATAAATTCTAATTTTACATTGAAACACATAAAACCAATTTCAGAAATCTATGATGAAATAAATGAATGAAAAAAAATATAAAGACAATTCAAGTAAATTAAAAGTAAAATCAGAATAGGCTCTCTGATAAAAGTATGTCTTGGAAAGACATTTAGAATGATAAATGAATAAATAAATGGTAAATAAATATTTTTATTTTTCATTATTTTTTTTAATTTATTTTTTATTTATTCATTTGTGAAGGTTTTTTTTTTACTAATTCTAGTTTTTATTGTCAAATGTAATATCAATTAATGAATTGTTCTATAAACATTTGCAAGGCTTTCCAGGTCCTCCACAGATGTACTTCCCAGTACTACAGTACATGCATACTGTATTTATATTGAGGTCCGCTGGTATTGAAGCCTGAAAATCTTCCATCACAGGTTCTTGGTTTTGCTGCTTTCTTTGCTCTTGTTCTGAAGAAAGTTGACCAGGAGGAGTACAGAGAGCCCCAGATAGATGAGAGTCTGAGAAACACAGGTACATTTTTTTCCTTTTTCCGTGCATTGTTTTGTGTGAAAAAACAAAACATATCAGTACAATATTCCTCTCTCAGATGACCCTGATGCAGTGCGCGCAGCAAGAAGAGACAGCACATGCAGTTTCTATCAGCCACCACCTCCCACTGACATCGAGAGGATGAGGAACAACATGATTAAAGAGCAGAAAGTCTTTGCCCTCATAAAGGAGATTCTTGGTAGGAGAACCACTTTGATACATAACAGTGTAGAAAGCAATGTAATACAGTTTGAGATACCGATGTAAGATATTTCTTTGTGATGCAGCCTACATGGGATTTATGTGGATGTTGCTCCTGGTGGCGTACGGTCAGAGGGACCCCAATGCTTACTTTCTGACCCAACACATTCGACAGAGCTTCAGCAGAGGGATCTCAGACAGTATGAGTATTCAGGATGTGTTCAACTGGGCAAACACAACTCTGCTGAGCGGCCTGTTTGGAGAGCACCCAGGTCAGTATGTTGTTAAATTAGAACCAACAGTAAATTGGACTACAAAACAACTACAAATTGGATCTGATAATAAAACATTAAGAGTTGTGATGACAATAATATATTGAAGTATTTCGCATTAAAATGTTGGACATACATATGAAAATTGACTAATATCATCCCTGTGGGTTGTTTTGCTCTTAAAATAATATTGTACTTCAAAGCCTCAAATTGAACTCTCTCCTTTGCTGCTTACTACTATACTACATGATATCAAGAGTAAATTTATGTAGTATAAAATGCCTTCAAACATTTTGTGTCACTAAGCTGTAACAGTGTAAAAAGGCCTTGTGTTGTTCAAAATATGGAGTTAGTTGTGACCAAAACTACAATTTATTTGGACTGACCATGACAAATAAAATGAACTGTTTTATCTGTTTCAGAGACACAAAATAATTACCACTTTGGACTGATCTTTCCTTTAAACGTGTTTATTCTTGCTTCCTGATAATTTCACAGGATTCATCACAGATGGAAACTCCAAGCTGGTGGGTAACGCTCGTCTTCGCCAGGTGAGGGTGTATAAAAATTCCTGCCACATGGCTCCATCCATACAGCAGTCTGAGCAGGACTGCCACGCTCCGTACTCATGGGAGCTGGAGGACATGGGCTCCTACGGTTCAGGCTGGAGCTGCTCTGTGGGTGATAACACCTCACTGAACCATCAGAGCCCGTGGACGTATCAGTCCCAGGGTAAACTGAGGGCCTACCCCCTCTGGGGCAGCGTGATGCTCTACAGAGGAGGAGGGTTTGTGGTGAATCTGGGGCCAGATTTACAAAATTCCAGCAGGTAGGTACTGTAATACATTAAGGACCCACTGAAATTAAATCAATACAATGACAGACAGATGATAAGTAAAACAATTTGTCTACTAATTGATTAGTTGATTAACAGAAAATTAATCAACAACAATTTTAGTAATCGACTAATCATTGTAAGGAATTTTATCAAATAACATTTGTAGGTTCCTTAAGCATTTCTTGATAGCTTTTCTATCAATATTAACTGAATCCAATTTTGTTTTTTATCTTTTAAGACAAAATAAGTCTTTGAATGAGAAAAAAAAAGCCACATTGCAAGTTCCCAGAGACCAAGGCGTTCCTTATCTGACAATCATTAGATAATGAAAATAATTATTAGTTGCAGCCATAGAGATGATAGAAAGAAGACAAAAGAATAATTTATTGTACATTCATCCTAAAACACAATTCACACTTGTATGATAAATGATGTGAATTAATACAATGTCTTTCGATTAAATTAAAGTGTTTTTATATGCTTTTAACTCTTAATTAGACTTAAATTAATGTAACAATGACAGTTATACACCACAAAATTGTGCATACTGTACATCATTGCCACCATGTCTCCACAAAGTTGGTCTCTGCATCGGAAATTGCTGTTTCATGATATTGGGAGAGAATTGCACTTTAAGGTATAACATTTATATATTATATCATTTAACCATGTTTTTGTCTTTGTAGATCCCTTCAGTACCTTTATGACAACACCTGGTTTGATGTGTACACCCAAGCGGCCTTTGTCGAGTTCACTGTGTACAATGCTAACGTCAACCTCTTCTGCATTGTCACACTCATGCTGGAGACCACAGCCATTGGCAAGTAGACCATGTTCAGCTGCTGTGTGAGAGCTGCACAGAAACTTGAACTGTTATAACAATCATGTCATTCTGTGTTCTTCCAGGAGCTTTCCAGTTCCGCAGTGAGCTTCAGAGTGTGCGTCTTTACCAGTCAACCGGCGGCCTTCACATCTTTGTCATGGCTTCCGAAGCTATCTACTTCCTCTTCATCATTTATTACATGTTTGTCCAGGTATGAATTCCTTATACCTTGATTCCATTACTTGTAATAATAATTAAGTTGCTCACTCAAACATCTCACACAAATTCCTCTCCTCCTGACAGGGAAAGCTGATGAAGCAGCAGAGATGGGCTTACTTCAAGAGTAAGTGGAACCTGCTCGAGTTGGCGATTATCATCCTCAGCTGGAGCACGTTGTCTGTCTTCATCAAAAGGACTTTACTGGGAAAGCGGGACATGGAGTACTACCAGAACAACAAAGACCAGTAAGCAGGAAACAGGAAAAACACAACCCGTAGAAGTATATAATCAAGGAGAAGAAGTTTTGCTCATTTATTGTGCATTTTGACTGTACATCCATCTTGTAGTTACCAAAATATCCTCATCCTCTCTGCTAACTGCATTTTGTAATTAGCGTTATCTGACAAAACGTTAGGCTAATCTGCAAAATAGCGTAGCAAGTCAGTGCATCTCATACTTCAGCCTCAGAGAGAATACCTAATTTTCCTTTGGAAATGAATATGTACACGGAGAATCTGTTATTTGAATTAAATTTCAACTCAATAAATAGGAAAGCATTACTAGGTCAACTATTATTTCCTCAATCCATTCAAACCCTTTTTCAATAGATTGTTAAAACAAGGCTCTGTCCTCTCATGCTCTGTCTCCAGATACGCCAGTTTCCATGAGACAGCCAAGGCAGATGCAGTGCTGGGGTATCTGATTGCCTTCCTGGTGCTGTTGGCTACAGTCAAACTGTGGCACCTGCTGAGACTGAACCCAAAGCTTCACATGATCACAGCCACGCTGCAGCGAGCCTGGACTGATATTTCAGGCTTCCTGGTGGTCATGACCATCATGTTCCTGGCCTACTCCATTGCTGTAAGCAGGTTCCCACACTTGCCATCAACATGCTGCTGGAGTCAATGCATTCTTCCTATTGTATCTATACTTTGTGAAATAGAACTCATTCAAAAGATGGTTTTAACAAAGAGATTGACTTTCTACTTTTCAGTCTAACCTGATGTATGGGTGGAAGCTATACTCCTATCGGACTCTGCTGGATGCTGCACAGACCATGGTCAGCCTGCAGCTTGGCATTTTTAACTACGATGAGGTTTGTATGAGACTATAATAACTGTACCGCAGCAGATTATGACAGCTGACCCTTCTTCAGTGTGTTTCTTCCTCCTGATCCCTCAGGTTCTGAATTACAATCCAGTGCTTGGTGCTTTCCTCATCGGCTCCTGCATTGTGTTCATGACCTTTGTGGTGCTGAACCTCTTCATCTCTGTCATTCTGGTGGCATTCAGTCAAGAGCAGATACATCACCAGGTAACTATAATGCCGTAATGTACACATGTTATAGACTAAGCCTCTTATGACCTGAGTTATACATATTACTCACTGTTCTTGCAGCCATCTGAAGAGGATGAGATCGTGGACCTGATGCTGATGAAACTTTGCAGTTTGTTTGGACTCAAATATAAGAAACAAGGGGGCGACTGCCTAACTGAGAGGCCAGTTGTCACATCTGCTTCTAATAATGGACTCTCAGCGATTTCTTCTGGGAAAATTTGTGAGGGCTGAAATGTTCCTCTACAGTCAAACAGAAGTTAAACATTAAAAGCTTTGCTTCAGTTTTTGCTTACCATAGCTTGCTTCATTTATTCAAACCAACATGTATATACATTACTAGCATTTCTCTCTAGTGCTGCAGATCTGTCACTATTGTAGGAGAAGCTGAAACACAGAGAGAAAGTAGGAACTGAGGATAATCCTTATGTTATGCGCTGAGGCACTGTAAACAAATACATTTGTGTTTTTGTGACTAAATCTTGTATAATATGCTTTTATTCCATTAAATAATTATTCATGGATACTAGTGAAACATTGTATTTGCATCAATCTGACTAATCAGATTAAAACAACTGTTTTGATTCAGCTGTAAAAGAATGTACTTTATATACGTGTTATGTGTAATTTCCATCAGCTGTCACCTTAAATTTGTCAGCCATGTCCAGTAGTAGATAGTAACATATTCAGCAACATGTTACAGTTAGATATATCATTATGTTTCTCACAAGTAAGTATGAAGAAGTAGTCAAATTATATTTAGTTTCAGTGGTAATATAACTGTTTTTACTATAACTTACTGCTTATCATGAAACAAGACTGAGCTTTTGTAGTATGAGATTTTTAAGTTGAGGTATCTAAGACATGTATCGTGCAACTTACTCCATGCAATAATGGCCTAAGTAATAACAATACATTTGCATTGAGAAACAATGATTACTGAATTACTTTTGA
Organism: Siniperca chuatsi; assembly: GCF_020085105.1. Taxonomy (NCBI): domain Eukaryota; kingdom Metazoa; phylum Chordata; class Actinopteri; order Centrarchiformes; family Sinipercidae; genus Siniperca; species Siniperca chuatsi. Next base: position 16,966,206 of record NC_058042.1, read on the forward strand.
GACAACAAACACAAGGTGGCTGCATAAAATAGAACTGATCAAAAAAAACTACAGTTCTTAAGGCATATGATGCTACTACCTCTGGATGTTATCAGATTAAACAAGATATCATTCTACTGTATGTATATAGCCAAAATAAATAGTAATATGTAATATGATCTGGAGATCTGTGAACCATAACCATTAGTAAGCACTTGATATCTATATAGATTGATTGATTTACGGTGTTACAGCAGCCATATCACATAAATCACAACAAAAAATGACATATGGACACTCAAGGTGGACTGTAAGTAACAAAGCACAAAGCTATGAATAATAAACAAATAACTAGAACTAGTAGAAAGTGAACTGAAGACTAGGACAATATAAGTCTAAAATGTATTGAATATCCATTGTAATAATAATACTAAAACAGTCTTTTTTACAAAACATTTCATACAGATACAATACAATGTGCTTCACAAAACATGAAAAAAAAAACATAAAAAGAGCATACAACATTGCACAGGTAAGAGGTATGTTATATGCAGGTATATAAAAATACAGAGGTATGAGACCATAGATATAATAGGTATAAGACATTTCCATGTAAATCATATTCAAATGTAGAAACTATTCACATATCTCATAATCATAAAGATGGTTTCCTTTATTGAGCAGAATCCATACATATACACATTTTTCAGCAGCCAAACAAAAAAATAAATGTCAGTTTATTTAAAATAAATGAATGAGTAAGAATAAAACATTTTATATAAAACAAATACCAGTAATAATATTGATCAAATAAACAATGAGTAAAAAATAAAATAAACAGTTCATGATTGCTTACCACAGAACTTAATCCCGACGTGTTTTTTTACGTATTGCGTCATCTGTGTGGGCGTGGCTCCCGGCGTGAGCAGCTCGGGTCGTCTGCTGACAACAACATGCGTCGTAGGCGGACAGAGGGGGGACTCGCGACTGTCGCCAGCCAAGTGACGGCGGAGACGGTTAACCAGCCATAACGACAGGGTCAACTTAGAAACTACAGTTGTCTGAACACAAGTTTTAAGGTTTTCTGACAGTTAAAATAAAATCGTCCAGCGACGTCACGCTGTATCTCACTGAGGGTGTCCGGTTTCTCAGTTTGAGGGATTGCAATGCCCTCTGACTTTATCTCCCTTTTCAGCGGGGACCTCGACCTGAATTCTCCCACATCCTTGTACTCAAAAGGTAATAATAACAGCTCTTATATTTTGTCCTGTCTGTCGCTCTTGTTTAAGTTTCTACACTGTTATTGTAGTTTATGAATGTGTTTGTGTAACTTAGCCACCTACCTGTGTTTTTGGTCGTAACTGTAAATGTGGTGGCGCTCGTGCCCCCCCTCAGTGTCATTCATCGATGAAACGCGTCCTGTCACATGCCTGCTGATAATACTCTGGAGTTAAGTTTTCATATCTCTGTACATAGATGCACATCTATGTCACATCACGTTGTCCTTCAGCTTTCTCACATGGTTTTGTTTCCTGGAGCAAAGTGAAGTAGTTTTTATTTGGGATATTTGTTTTCCTTCGAACTGAAGCCCTCAGCAGCTGCATGTACACCGGTCAGACCAGTTTACTAAGTGAACTGTCTATTTTCTGTGGGTTGTTTGAATAGGCCATCGGTGCCCCAACCCGCCACCCTGAGTTACCTCACATGCACTACACTGCCCCTGAGAGTGGCGTTAGTGGGCCTATAAACATTAACTGTGTCATCGTCAGTATCTATCAGGTAGAATAACTGACCTGAACTCACGAGAGCAGGTGTAAGTCTGAAGAAAGAATCCAGAGGATTGTGAGTATTGTAGCATGCATATTCACAGAAAGCGTTCATAATATGAAAGAGTTTATCCATTAAATAATTTCCACTCAGACACTTATATGGAAATATGCTCATTTGTATCATACCAGCAGTAGGAAAAGTGAAAAAAAACCCTCCAAAACTGTTTTATTAAGTTAGATACAGATATGTTTTTAGATAACAATGTCTACCTTCGTAGTTAGTACATCCGTCATGACAGTGTGCATAGCTAGCAACTGGAGTATTGAAGCAATATCAATATTTGAGTTGGAAAAAAAAAAGAATCAGGTGATAAATAAATCACAATATAAATAAACTTTTGAAAAATAATCCCTTAAATATGGTTACTAAAGATTTGTGACCAAGATACTGTATGTACTGAGCTGGATACATTTATGGATGAGAAAGTAACTTAACTACACACTTTTACATTACTGCAAACATATCTTTGGCATTTACATACTGAAATTGTTATTCATCAGCTGATATATGTATAAGCTGATTCCAACAGCAGCCAATTTATCATTCAGGCCAATTATTACTGTAAGTACGAGTGAGCACACAAGTTCTCAGTTACACAATTTCTTTTTAAGGGTCTGTTCACTCAATGACCCAAAAAACAACAACAAACAAACAAAAAACACATTTTCTAGATACCACCAAGTTGTATCTAGACTCTTAATAACTGAGGTTTTAAGATACAATGGAGGTGAATGGAATTTAATTTGTGGCGCTCAAAGCGTCAGCATTTTTAAAAACTCAGCAGTAACTGTTCTTTCCATAAACAATCCCAGTTTTTTTGGGTAATTCACAGTTGATATTTTTTCAACAGCAACAGAAGTTTACTTTAAAGAGGGTCATCTCTTATGCTTCCATTAAGAAAACTGAAAATAAGGAGAAGATACAAAAGGGGTGTTGATTACGCTACGGATCAGCCAGAACCCGTTGATGTATTAAAAACAAACAAAAACACTGCCAATGTTATTTTTATAATCCTCTGGTCACCTGGATTTTTTTTTCTGTCTAATTTTTACCCCACAATATTAAAAACAATTATTAAAATGTTCACTGATTCAATCACTGATTAAAACAACTAAAAAGTAGAGAGCCCCGATCCTACAATAGTATTTAGAGGAATTGAGATCCATTGGTAAAGTAAAATAATTTCACTTTTTGAATTAACTGATTGGAGAAAAAGGAAAAAATAAAGCTTATTATTTTTCTAAGATCAGTTTTGACTCACGATATTATTTATTGATTCATGCAGTTTTACTTTTGACTCATCAGAAAGCCTGTTACACAGTATACTTTCATAAGTTCTTGTGCACCCTATAAATCAGCTGAAATTCCTTTGAGATGAGATCTAGACTAACTGTAACTTGTTCTTCAACCTTGTTTGCGTACTAATCCCACTATTGTGTATTCGTGTCAATACCGTTAACTCGGCTGTGTGCGAGCAGTGAAGCTAGTTTTGCATCTTGCCAACAAGGCCAACTACCGCCCCCCCCCTGCTCTGTAGGATGGCCCTTTTGGTTGAAAAGAAAACTCCCATTCATCATTTAATTCCTCAAATCCTCAGTACTGACAAGTTATACACTGCACCTGGATTATTCTCTATTGTGGACATAATATAAAGTAGATTATAGCATTATTTCTGCTTATATATTGGGTTGTTTTGTCAGTTAGGCTGTTTTTCAGAAAGCTACAGCTAAACCACAATGAGGAATACATATTTTTAGCATGCGAGTAGTCCAGGGAATACCAAGGAAAAACACAACACTGTGACAATGGCACTCAGGACAGGAATGCTAGTCATACTACCTTTTGTGGTAAAGGACTGCAGGTTAATGGATGTCATAAAATGTCTTCCCACCACTTTCACATCAAAAGTGAAGAATGTTATGGCTTTCCCATAAATTCTATCAAACCCGGTTAACAATTGTAAGACCACAGATCTCGACATAGTTTTGTTTTTTTTAGATTGACACCCACCAAAGCCTGGTCAATCATTAACTCTCTGGCTGCTCTGTGTGTAAACCTGGGCTTAAATAGCACTCTATTAATATTGACTCTGCTGTGTTAAGCAAACTTAGCGGCATGAGCTTAAAAATACTTGATTGCCTAGAAAGCTTGTTGATATCTGATGAAAGAAAAAATACTGTAGAGGGAAAATGTCTGAAAAAAATGAAAAGTGTATTTAAAGTTCATAAATGTGCTGTTGCATTAGGTTAGTGTCTTTTCTATCATAAACACATCAATAGGTGGACTCTTGACATTATTAACTCACGACTCAGTGGTCTTGTGAAGTTGCGATCATTGTAAACATCATGGTTTAGAGATGTTTAGTGTTATGTAGTCATCCAGAACTTTCTTTACAGTGTCTTAATGTGTTTAACATCATCACCAACCAGTTAGTTGGTTGGTTAGCTGGTATAGCTTTGCTCGGTTGTTAATAGTACCTCACTTCATGTAGGGTCCTAGATGTTCACCACAAGCCTTTGGTTCTGGCTCTCAGGCTCCTCGGTCATCTACGAATACTGTACTTGGGTTTTGTCAAGTTCGTCATCAGGTCCATCTGTCTGCAATGCCTCTATGTAGTTCCTCAACTCTCTTGCTACCTCTTCTGGAGGTGCTAAGCCCAGGCCAAGGAAGAGATGCACGAGTATCATGGCGCTTTTTCTCCACAAGAACTTTTATTTAACCTTTTTAGGATCTCAGGAGCTTTACCTGCATTTTGATTGAAGGAACCTACAGTTTTGGTTCCTGGACCCACAAAGTCCTTGCTCCTGAGGTAGTATTCTTCATGGCCCAGGAAGTATTGAGGTGGGGTTTGCAGTATTGTATGATCTCTAATGATGATACTGTGATGATCTAATGATACTGGATATAAATTTCTCCTATATTCAGTTTTAGGATTAAGTGTTGATAGGTTCATTGCATGTGTGTCTTGACAAAAACAAATGTAGTGATGCAAATTACTCACTCCTTACCTTCTTTTAAATCTCTTTGATTAATCATTAACACTAACCAAACCTCAATAAAAAAGACTAATCAGGCTCAGGTCAAAATATGTCAATATACCTCCTCTGGTATTTACTGCACACTTTTTTTCCCTCATGAATGTTTTAAAAGTGATTTCTGCTACAATTTGTTCATCTTATTCATATCTAGATTAGATCCTGAGCCTCCCATTTGTTGTTCTACTATTTTTACACTCATTAAATATTTTGCTTTGCAAACAAAAAGCTAATGTCAGCAATTTTAGGATATATGGAAAAAATAGTAAAATAGCCCACAAATATCAGTAAAATATGCTACAAAATATGAGTAAAATATCCGACAAAATATACTGTAAAATCTTTTATTTTTATTATAATACTATGAGTATTTTTTTAATGCCACAATTACTGTCACTTGATATCCTTGATTTACTTTAGTGATACGTACACTGCTATTTTGGTGATATTAGTACATTGTGTGTCAACATTTATGGATGTTATGTGCCTTACCAGAAGAGACACAACATCTTTGGACCATGAAAGATATATATTTTGAACATGCACTGTGACAGTTTTGTATGTACTATATAGTGCACTTTTATAGATGTTATGATCCGCAATGCAGTTAACAGTAAACCATTTTAAGTTAGCAGGTCAATTGTGTTCATGAAATGGAAGCAGATCTTTGCTTACCCTGAAGCAGCCACAAACACGTATCAGCTCTTGAATGGAGTTTATTTCTGGGTAAATGTTGCTGTGGAGCAGGGTATTCCTTTAGAAAAACTACAGTGTACAAAGTGGAACAAGAAGCTGTATATCTTGAAGCAGCATTTTATGCTGTTTCTGGTTTATTTCTGTGTGTCAAGCTGAATTTCTGCTTCTCCATGAAAGTGTTTCAGTGATTCCACTGTGGTGTCTCTGGCATAAGGATTGATTTATAGTCCAGCATTGGATTTCTATTAATTAATCTGTTGATGATGTTGTCTTCACAAGTCAAAATGGAGAGAGAAAGATGTGTTTTCAGATTCAGCTGGTGGTTTAGTCTCTTCCTAGTCTGAAGGAGGAGTGTTGGAGGCCATGATGCCTAATGCTTTGGCTTCCAATCATCTTGTGGAAGATTTCTCACACTCTTCTGTGAAAAGCCCAAAGCACCTGTGAGATCTAACATCCACCCCTTGTGTTTCTCTCCAGAGCAAGATGATTCTGAACGAAGACATTAAATATTAAGTGCGGTGACTTTTGGCTGGCAGGAGTCTTTCCATTGGCAGATGAGAAGCAGCAGTTAAGGTGTCAAGAGCTCATAACTAGGCTGTACAAATTGTGTTACATGCTGCCAGGGTATTTCCTGGCTCAAATGAGGGGAAAGGTGGCCCGTAAAGGGTGACCTATTGAATTAATATTTTCCTATACCAAATCCTAAGCACATGTGTGAGGCCCCATCTGCCTACCTGCCTATAGGGAGCACTGGCGATGACGGAAATAATCTTATATCTATAGAAACAAACAAAAAAGATAGTGATTTGGTGTTAAAACATGCTTAAATGATAAGATTGGTTTACAGTGTAGTCAAATATCAATTTTCTTCACAGATCACTTAATTTACCAACCAAACCAGAACACCAGCTTCATGTAATCCAATATACCAGCCTTACAATAAACCCTCCCTCTGTGAAGCTTATCATATTTAGTTTTTGTTGAGACTGTGCCAGAGAGCTGTTGATTCAACTCTTTGGTCTTTTTGAAGGCTGAATGTTTTGGTTGTGTATTGTTTGATTATAATATATTAAAACAAGCTTCAAATTGAAACTAGTTGACCTTTAACACCTGTACTCTGACTCTCCCATCATCCCCTTCTATCTGAGAGAAGAGCCACAAAGGCCGTATAGGAAGGATAGATGGATGGGTCTACGAAACATCAGACTTTGACATAGGAGACTGCTGTTTGTTTCCTGTTTCCAACCAGCAGTCAATGTTGTTGTGTTTTTTTGTATGACCACAATCATTTTCTAACCTTAACCACATGTTTATTATTGTAACCATGACGACGAAGGTCCCTTAACCACAATGAAATAGTAATTTTAACCCAAACCACAATTGTTCCTTAAACCTAACCCAGTGGTTTTTCTGTGTAAACCTAACCAAAACTTAACCATAGTGTTGTTACGTCATAAAACAGAATTATTTTTACAAGGATTTGTAACGGTTTTGGAAGACACAGACAAATTATGTCGTCCTGTCAATACAGGCGTTGGATCAGGAAACGCTTCTATGTGTCGTATGTAGAGGGGATGGACAAATTACATATGTTGTTGTTTAATTTGGAGGACTTGCAGTTTGTTTGGTCAACAGTCCAAAATCTAGATATATTCAATTTTCTGCAATGCAAGACAAAGAAAAGCAGAAAATGTTCACATTTGAGAACCTGGAACCATCAAATGTTTGCCATTTTTGCTTGGAAAATGACCAGTCCAACATTAATTAATTATCAAAATAGTCCCCAATGATTTTCCTGTCAATCAACTAATTGATTAACCGATTAATAGCTGCAGCTCTAATGGCATGCATTTCTACTCTTTTCAACTCTTACTACTCTTGGGTCTAATTATCCTCAGGTCCCTTTCAGTTTAGGTTTAATTTATTTATTTTTTTAATACATTTTCTGCACATTGGGTTTGGAAAAGCTTTCCACAGGTCAGTTTCGGACTCGTTTCAAATGTTGGACCCGTGAAGATCTCTACATTGAAAGTCCCATGTCAGTTCATTTTTAGTCACTTCATTTGTGTCCCACTACCACACTAAGCACAGTGAAAAATGCCCTCAGGTTTTCTATTCCTCCTGCTGTGGATGTTTTGAGACACTGTATAGCCACAGTCACTTCGTGGTTTCAAAGACCTGATCCAGATTTATGTGTTCAACATTGTTGGTTTTCTGTAGAGGGTGAGACTGTCTTTGTTGAGTCTGTTCCTGCCTTTTATACTGTTCAACCTGTCACGTCACAAGGTATTTCATGACCTTCAGAAATGATGTCAAACAGTCCATCCTACAGTCTAACACTTGTGAGATCTCAATATCCTGTGTATTAATTTATTTTTTCTGAGTCATCTGCTGCTTCCTTGGCAGACTGGCAGGGTTGTAATGAATGGATGCACCGGACTGGGCGATTTCCCCCTGCATCCTGTCATTGTTGGTATTCTTTCTTGCTTTCTTTATTGAAGTGACACTTAAGGGTTTGGCTACTGAGAGAGATTCCTGGTAGTGTGGTGGATGACACGTTAATTGTAGCAGAGGAATTATCTGTTCAGTTGAAAGCAGAAGTAGCACCAATATCTGTATTGTTTAGAAAAAGGAAGACGGCAGTGAAGGGGACGCTAACCAACTGTCTCATGTACCTACACACAACACTTTTATCTGGACAGAGGTTAGGCTTTGTAGAACTCATTCATACTTCATTTGTCAATGTATCTACTTAACAAACACTGATCGAGAAGCATCAACCAACACCATCTGTATTTGTTACGTTTGTTCTTAATGTTAATATATGATTTTCTGACTTTGGCACCCCCAGTGGTAGTATAAAAAAATACTCTGCCCTTCCCCACATCTGACCAGGGATCAAGGAAGATAAACATCTGAAAGCAACACATAGACTGGACCGATATTCACTTGGATTGTCTCATTTTTCTACAAACCAGAACATATACCATCAGAATCATTCGAAAGATGATATAATTACATAACAATTCTACATTTCCTGTATGGGATTTTTATTAATACTCAACCTAAAAAGTTTGAGGATGCCTCTGACTACTTGTGCTGCTGTTGGTAATAAATGGATTGAAACTCATTGTTGGTGAGAAGTTAAAAGGACTCAACCATGAAAATGAAGGACTGTCGCTGAAGAAGGCATTGCCGAAACGTCTTTGCATTTTCCTGTGCTGAATTTTGACATTGAAAACTAAATAAAAGGAACAATCGAACTGATTTGGGTGTGCAAATCCTTTTTGTACTTTTTGGACTCTGACTTTGGTGGCACGCAGCCCAGCTCTCTTTTTTGTTGGTTGAGCATGATGTTTTTTTCTTCTACTTTATTAATACTGAGCCCCCTATTGTTCCATCTAATTCACAGAATTAAAGATGTATTTCACTCTCATTGAGTTCTGAAACTAGATCTACGTTTGTTAGATGAAAAAGAATCTTACGGGTATAATATGAGTTTTATAAGGATATAATGCTTGGAAACAATTAAGAAAAACAGACCTATGTATATATGTTGGTTTTCATGTTAAACTCGAATCAGACTCGAGTCAAAAGGTAAATCCCAACCTAAAAAAATCTAGAGCATGACAGCTGGTCACAAGGCCGCTAACTGCATGTTTTTTATGAAATCTTTAAACATTCATTAGCTACTGGAGGTCTTCTTAGCTCCTGACTACATTATAGTCCTTTTAACCTTGTGTAAAGTTGCCCTTCCACAGTTTAATTTAAAATGAAATGTTTGCTTCTAGCCCCCACACACAGTTGAATCCCTTGCCTCAGGACAAGTCAAGTCAAGGTGAACTGGGTCTCTCCTGAATAGCTTTACATACTGTGCATATATGTAGATTATTGTTGTCCCTTATGTCCTTTTTTTACCCATCTTGGTTGCCAAAGTCTCTTTTAATATCACTCACTGAAGTCAGGCACTGTAACTTTTTACTGCTTCAGAAACTAATAATTATTGTTCATTTTAATCATTAATTAATTCATTGTATCAGTCATTTTAATAGTAATAATGACATTACATTATCTCCCTCTTTTCACTCCTTCATGTATCAGAGTTTGACAAAGAGGGAGTTTTTTGACGAGTTAAATAAGACATCATCAGCAGAAATGATAATGTTCATCTCTCACCGTCTCTGCAAGCCGCAACCTGCTCAATTAGAAATAAAACGTTTTCTCTCTTCATGCTTCTCTTCAAAAGCATTCTTTTGGGGGCATTTTTACTTAGATGACATGCACATCCATATACAAGTAGTCTGGATCAAAGGCTGCTCACTTACAGAAAAAATAAAATTAAACTGCACATCTTATAGGCTAGCTGCTCTTAAAATTACATTTTTATTGCAGCAGTGGTGTCTTGAGCTGTGGTTTTGCCTGACTGATCAGTAGACTTTCCAAATCCTAATTAGTCTTAACACCAAATCTTTTTAAGTAATTAATATCTGAAGGAGTAGGCTCAGTCTAGCTCTGGAAGGTGAGCTTGAAAGACACATTGTCATAAATCTGGAAAATGGCAAGTCTTAAAGAAATAAAATTTAGGAAATTAGGACATAAAGACTGTACAGTATGTATAAGCTCTAAAGCAGCAGGTTAGGGTTTTGCCAGGCCTTGTTTAAAGCTGTGATTGTTTTGAAAAGCCTTCTCATTTAACACATTTTTTGGCGTTAGGTTTCTTGTCCTACATTCTTATGCTCTACTGTTCTATTGTGAATTTCTGAGTGCCTCAAGACTCAAACAGACCTTCCCAGTGTACGCGAAATGTTGATCCAATGCCAGCTATTTTATCTGTTTATTCCCACTTTATCAAGAGAGTCAACAGCTTCCATCAGAAATCAGTCCAGAAGGTTTCCAAAAGTAGACCTCTGTGCCACAAGCTATTTTTAAGTCATGTTCACTGTGATTGTAGTTCATACACTTTGGTTTGTACAGATTAAACAAACAAAATATAACACGTCAATTACTGAGCTTTAGAGGTGCTGGTATGCTGATTCTGTTACCTTTGAACATAGGCTAGCAGTTTCCCCCTGTTTCCAGTCTTTGTGCTAAGCTAAGCTAACCAGCTGCTGGCTGTCGCTTCATATTTACTTTACAGACATAAGAGTGGTTATTGAACTTCTCATCTAACACTTGGCAAGAAAGTGAGTAATCGTATTTCCCAAAAGGTTGAACTATTTCTTTAACTGGCTATAGGCTTAAGTATTTTCCAGCATTTCTTTAACTTAATCATTAACTAATTAACTAACTATTTTGCAGACTGTGAGTAGCTAATAAATTCAGTTTTGCTATGAGTCCTCACCAGGCTCAGACTAAATGCAGTTAGCATGGGTAGCTTGGTGATGTCACACTGTCATTGAGTGTATGTGTGCGGTATTGCTAAAGGCTCTTCCTGTTGCCTCAGCACAGTTTTCCTGTGGACATGCCACATGCCTGTGTTGGCACACCAAACGTTTAGTTGAACAATTCTATTATACTGTAGATTGTTAATATTTGTGTGTGTGTGTGTGTGTGTGTGTGTAGTCACCTCGGTTTTCAGATGAAAACAGGCAGTCTCCAGAGGAACTTCTTATCACCAGTTAGGCCTGACTTCATTGGAAGCGTTGTGTAGAAGTTTAGCACATTCCAGTATGTGTCTAAGTATGGCATTTTTTGGCGAGTGTGCATGTGTGTGATCTTGCGTTTGTGTGTTGTCCTCTGTAAATAGTTTGAATTCCACTGCTCTCTGAAGTCACGCTTTCAAGTTAAGCTCGGACTGTTTCATCTTTTTGAGTCCGCTGGTAAGCACAGAGCCAAAGGTAGATGTGTTGTCGAACATTATTCTCTGCCAGAATTTGACTGTATTTTTCCCAGTTGTATTCACTCCCAAATAACATACAGTAACACTGACTACATTGCACTGCTGCAGCTGGGTGGTTTGGCCCTCACAGGAGCCTCAGTGGGCTGTTTTGTAAAGTCAGGATAGTGGTGGGTGTTTGTTGAAAGCAAGTCATGTAAACTGAATGCTTGGAGGTCGTTCCTGGTCACTTCAGGATTAACTGGACTGAAAGATCTACATGCCACAAAGCCTGGTGTGACACAAATGGCTTAGCCTGATCTCAAGCCTGGCTGACCTTCACTTTTTCAAATGAATGTGTAGAAAGAATAAAATATATGAGACTTTTTCAGAAAGCTGTCAGAACTCAAAGATTATTAAGATTGCTGGGAGTAATAGCCAAAATAGAAAATGTTTACATTTCTGGCAAAAGTAAAAACAAATATTTTATCATTGTTACTACTAGTCTTTTTATTTGGGATTGACCTAATTAACAGCTGCAGCCATAAATTCTTCACTATAGCTGCTACAATATGAACACATATTTTTAAGGGCAGCTGATATAAAATATCTATGGTTTCCACCAAACTTTGACGTCTCATTTGTTTTTGGCCTAAAATATATATTTAAAATACAGCCATTCTTTGCTGTGGTGTTTCTGTACCCTGAGTTGTAGGCTTACGTGGAGCTTGAACCAGGTCCAATGTAAATTTGCAGATAGACCTTCTACATAACCAAGGTCCATATCAAATGAAGATGCAGGTCAGGGACTATAAACTGATATTGTGAGCAGTTTTTTTATCTGTATACTTTTCCTTTCTTTTTTTCACAGTGATCCAGTAGATTCACTTTTTCCGAGTATACTGGTCGACAATCACCGGCTTAAGCAGCCTTCGCTGTTTGGACAGTAAGACCAGCACAAGGTGTTTAAGGCTAGAAAGATGCTCAAGGTAGAAATATTGGCATATTGTCAATCTAATATTATTATCTAAATAGTTTTGAAGATGATATCATAATATGCACTGATCATTCTCTGTTCCTGACTAAAAATTCTTCTCCTCTCCATCTTCTGACATGCATTCCTTGGGGTCGGGGGTTGCCTATACTACTGTAGCTCTGACTAATATTCATCGCGTACAGGAGCATCACACTGGCGCAATAACTGTCATTTCACATGTCCTCTGTACTCTAGTGAGGTAATTCTCGTCTCTTTCCTCATCAGGCGAACATTTTCTCAAATACAATGATTGTGTCACGATCCTTCCTGGATGCACTAACTGGTTAAATACAATGATAATATCTCCAGTTATAATGGCTGCTATTGTGCAGTACGCTGTAAAGTAACCACTTTAGGACTTTTCTTTCAACATCATTGAGTCATTATGTATAATAATTTTGTATTTATTAGTGACAGGCACTGCAGTCAAAATGAAAGTTGTGTGACCTGTATTCCACTTAGTTGATATTATTATGTTATTAGGTAATGTGGAGTGAAAATGTAGATCAAACTCTTAAGCTGTGGAAAAATGCAGTGTGCTGTAAATTGAGCTCTATTTATTACTTAAATTATGACTTTTCCGCTATCAACCTTCATTATCTGTATTGACCTATAGTAAAATGATGTAAAATCCTCTATGCCTCAGATAATCTGCTTTGAAAATGACTCATAAGTCTTGACTTCCTAAGATTGTGATGAACTGTTACAACAGATGTTGATTACTTACGGCTAACATGGCTGTATGATAAGGGTTCACAACTCATGTCTAAAAAATGCAACAGTAATGAATGACTCGTCATGATGAAATGCATGAATTCATATATGAAATATCAAGAAATCATGTGGCTCAATATTAACAAATGATCAAGGTATGTTTAGGTTAATATAGTATTCATTTATGAACATTAAAGATACCCTCTCTGGTTTTGTAAAGCATCCAGTAGTGGCCCCATAAAGCATCAACAGAGAGCTGAGAGGAAATTTGTGGATGTTGGTGGGTGTTTTAACAAAATCAGGGAGCGTTGCATTGGGAGCATTACAGGCAGGTCATGCATTAATTAACATGCCATCACATTATCTGCAATTGGCTTTGTCAGTGGACAAATGCTTCTCTGTTCATAACTGCTGTTAACATCTGCCACCTGTCATTGAAAAAATTGTTTCTGATCTCAGAAGTAAGGCCTACTGGATGTTTTTACTTCATCGCACATGTGCTCACCCCGCCTCCCCATCATTCATGCTTACATCATGTTACATCACTTTTACAATATGCATACTTCTTTGACAAGTTTGTTCCAGCTTGTAAATGTATACTCAGTTGCCAGTTTATTAGGTACACCTAGCTAAAACAAACAAAAAAAACCAACAGCCCTGCAACAAATCCTACCTTTCCTACCTCCTGAAGGTTATAATGTTCAGTTTTTGTTGATTCAACTTTATGGTCATTTTTGAGGCTGCAGTCTGTGGTTCTGTTGAATTGTATTGCGTTATACTGAGAGGTGCTTCTAATATTTAGTCTACCTTCATTGATACTGCAAATGTAACCAAACTAACCTCAATATTGAAATATGTTGATCTAATGGGATGGCATTTTGGGGAGGAATTTTTGAGGATTTTTAGAAAGAAAGTCATTGGTAATGTAGATATGACAATCAGCTCGATAAGTCACATAAGCTCAAGTTTGAGTCACTTAATGCTGCATTTAAGACCAGAAGAACATAAATGTAAGTTACATTACAATACTGGGGTATTTAAAATTCCAGGTGATATCGACCACATATAATAATAATATAATAATAATAAAAATGATATGAATCATATATCAGCCAATATTTATTTTTAACATAAACATTTATAATAAGAATCCCTTAGATTGTATAATTTAAGAACAGTGACCAGAGCAGGACATTTTGCAGTTGAATAATAAACTTGTCACTTCACACATTTATCGGCCAAGCTCTAATGATCATATTTGGTTCAAACCGAGGCCCGTCTTGCATCCTTCTTGCTTGGCGAAGGTAAGCTCTGTGCCGCCAGCTACATTAATGAATGTATGACCTAAATGTGAATGAATTTATAACTTCATTATCCATAAAGTGTTAAGTAATTACTCAATTACAATAAAAAAAACAACTAATTTTGTGACTTGATTATTTATTAAACCAGAGTTGTAATGTATCATACACTATTTCTTGAGTCATGCAATAGCTATACATTAATTAAGCGTGAGTGGCAAACTCATATTTTAAAGTGTATTATTTGGTTGTGCTATCCCTTAGTAGTGGTTGGTGACAAATAGGATAATATGTGGTGACATTTTACAAAGATGATTCAGATTTTTTGCCAATTTGTGTAATATCCTGCATTGTTAATGCCCAGTTCTCTAATTTTCTCCACATTATCTCACAAGAGACGCAACCACTCAAAAGACTAGTCCCCTGATCTGTGTTGCTATGGAGTCCCTGGCAGCCTTCATGTAGGCTTGGCTGTAAACATTTCAGGGTTGTTGTACATGGTTTGCTGCAGGTGCCAGCCCCTTCAGTTCTTTTCCCTCACTGCTTGGATTAATGTTCAAATGTACTGACAAGGTGAGCTTAATCTTATCTTCCCCATCACTTCTTGTTCAGTAGTATTCCACCAAGTTCAATAATATAATATCTACCTTGTGTATCTCTGTAGCCTGAATTTTTCAACATAAATAGGTTATTCTATTGCTTCATTTCTGCTTGACAGGATTCCACATGACAATACAGCTAACCTGTTGAGCAAGTTGAAGTACAGAAAAGGGTCTGGGAGCACAATAAACAAGACAGAGAGAGAGAGAGACGTAGGTGGAGTGGAGGAGGGGGACAGAAGGGGAGTTAAATCAGTCACTCAGCCAAAAAACCAGTGCCACGCCCCAGGTGCCAGGGCTAGTAAGAGCAAGCAGCAGGAATGTGAGGGAAATGAATGGGAGTGTAAGTCCTGCCATTCACATGGTGAGTGCTTTCTTTTTTCACCTTTAGCCTGCACTTCTTACCATATAAACATATCACAAGGTATGGTGAGGGTATAAAGAGCAAAAATATTTGACTGCTCCAAAAATGTCTAACTTTATTCAGGATTTCTGACATGGAACTTGGATTTTAAGAGTATGTGATTTGTTAGTTATCCTTCTGTTTACACTGAACATGAGTATAAGCTAAATTTGTGGAACAGTTAATGAGGGTAGCCACATTTAAGTTCAGTTCATATTTATCAAAATGTATTAATAGCATGAGCATACCTGATCAAAACTAACCACATCAGCATGGTGTCTGTCAGTGTGAACATTTTTGGTCAGGCTTTAATCTGTTATTATGATGATCACAGATGGACAGAAAATGAAAGGTTTTCCTCAGTGGTCTGCACAACACGACTGCAGTCTTAAGTTAAAATCAAAACATCACGTGGCGTGTGAGTCAGAACGGTTTATTTCCCAGCAAACTAGTCTGACCTTTTTCATTTTTTTTATTTTCTCCTGTGTGAAAGGGACAGTGTTTTGTCATGTGTAAATAAAGAATTGCACTCTGTCTGCTTATGAGGAAACAAATATGCAGCAAAATAAGAATTTGTTTCAGTCTTTAAAAATGTCAAGGGACTGTGGAAACACTTTGAACAGGCCAGCCAGTGATTCGAGTCCGCTGCTCTGAGAGAAGAGTGCATATTTTCTGTCTGTGCGGTTGGCAATCTGTTTACTGGAAGGGTTGCTCACTCGGAGCACATGTTCCTGCATGTGCAGTCAGTCAGTGAGCCCCGAGAAGACTGTAGAGTTAAAGTGTAAATGCAGGGGGCAGAGAATGTGTTTTTGTGGAGGTGGTGGGGGGCATTTGTGTGCATGTGCATGCATGTGTGTCTTTGATTTTGTTTGGAGAACTTAGCAAATAACCAGCAAAACCACACTAGAATCCTGTGTGTGTGTGTGTGTGTGTGTGTGTGTGTGTGTGTGTGTGTGTGTGTGTGTGTTCAGTGTGAGTTATATGAGTTTGCTGAGTCCAGATTTAAGCTCCCTTTCTGGGAACCAGCATTCCCTGCTCTTCTAAAGCGAGCTGTAAGAGACTGGAGGGCTTTGGGAATGAAGAGGCATGGGCTGGTTTCAGTATGTCCCAGGTTTGTCTATTGTACACAGCGAGTGGTAACAATGGGAGGGTTAAGTATCTGATATACACACCGAACCCTGGGACTCAGCTGCAAGTAATTAAAGCTGGCAGTTGGCAGAGAAGAGAGTCAGGCGACTGTAATGGCCGCTCTTAGTTCATACCATAATATTTGGATGTTGAATCAGGCTGCTAGTAAAAGTGTTGTCATGCTGTTGACCCAAGGCTTTCTCCCCTCCCCATGTCCTGTTGGCCCTGAGGGAGGCATAGAGAGGAGAGAAAAAGGCTTTGTACAACCCTGCTGTTGTTTGTAATGAGATCTGCTGTTTATTTGGTATGCTCCAGCTTTTGCTTTTACCTCAATGATCTTGTCATTTTGTGCTTTTTTTCCCATTTGGTTTGGTCCTCCTCAGGGTGTATTCAGAGCCCCGAGTTACCATTTTAGCTTTAGTGAAATAGACAATCTTCCAACAAAAGAAGACGTAGCTTAGATATTAGCTTTCCACCTCCTTGTTTAAGGAAAGCTTGCTAGGGTTAACAAAAATATCATAAATTGGGCTGCAACTAATGATTATTTTCATTATCGATTAATCTGCAGATTCTTTTTTGATTTATTGGCTAATCGTTTGGTATTAAAAGGTGAGAAAATGTTCACCACATTTCCCCTGAGTCCGAAAAGATGTCATCGCTTGTCTTGTTTTGTCAGACCAACAGTCCAAAACCCAAATATATGATATATATAATATATCCTGTATATATGGGTGACGTCAGTGCCAGGTTTTGGCAAGGAAAAGAAGAATGTGGGGAATAAAAAAATCTCTGGATCTGCTACATCGATTTTGCTTCTTTTTTTTTTGCTGTCCATCTTGAGTCTGACAATGTTGACAAGAGTGCACTGCTAAACTGGACTATCATGTGGTGCGGCAGAAGGTCATTGTTTGTAACAAGTAAAGATGGATCTTTAGAATTAAGTTAAAAGTCCTGATCAAAATCATCATCTCTTCACATTTATTGCCACTCTAATGTCATTTTTTTTTTTAATTCCTCTTGGTTTTCAGAATCTATCAACAAACTAATCGTGCATTGGGCTTTTGTTTTCTTTAAATTAATGCTACATCTTGGAGAGGACAGGCAACAGTGCGGCATGATTCTTGATAGGTGCAGCCGGCAGCAGAGTTTGTAAGAGAGGTGTAAACCTGTTAGTCATCTGAGGCTGGAATTAACATGCATTTCCCATAGTTGTAACTCTGTATTGTGGGTATTACCTTGTCTTTTGTCAGATTTGTTGCCAACCAGGTTGCAGATATGTTCTTAAAATTCTAAAAGTTGGGATGCTAAATTGATGTACACCTCTGTATCACTCATTACAACATCAACATGAAATCAAATTACATAGAGAAACTGTATTTCTGAGAAAAGCAGGACTCAAAACATGTCTACAATATTTCACCAACAAAAGCTGTCGAGTTCCTGTTAATATGTCACCTTATCATCCATTTTATTTATGCCCCCTTCGTCTCTCAACAGAATCAGCGTATGACCTTCTTCCTAGAGAGCTACAGTTGCCTTCCTCCACTCAGCAGAACCCAAAGGTCATGAGTCAAAAGAGCGGCGGAGAGGCAGGGCCTCCGCCTTCAGCTGCTCTAGCATCAGGTAGGATCCTGTTCCTCTTATCTTTATTTATCCTCTGCGAGCAGGACTGATCATGCACCACCCCAAAAAACACAACTCATGTTACAGTCTGTACCTGTTGGCAAACAAACACCTGCATATGACAAGAAGCCCATCAGACAAACAGCCTGCTGCACTGTGTTCCTCTCATGTCAGTCCAAAAGGGGAAAAAAAATGACTGCTTAACAAGGGAAGTTATGTCATTGGCGTTAAATCAACTGAACATGTCTGCTATCTGTACCTGCTGGCAGACTGTGAAATATTTGGTCGAGGGGATTGTCGTTGTGAATACTTGTGATCTACTGTATGTTGTCTCTTGCAACAACAAAGTGTTGAAATGTAGGTCATGTATCGCAGGTTTAGATAGTATTTCGAGCCCTCTGCCTTTTCCCTAACTGTTTTTGTGATACAGACAGACTATAAAATAGATGAATGGTTTAAACCGTACACAGTACCCAGTAATGATGAGAGAGCCCAACAAAGCTTATTGTTTCATGGTGTTTCATACTCAGCACAAAATACTTAACTTTTTTAGAGAATTAGGAAGCTTTGATTGGCTGTAATCACATTGTTGACCATTCTGCACTTCCAAGGTAGAGCTGTTGTTCACAGGAGAAAATCATATTGGCAGAGAAACACAGAAGTACAGAAATTAGACGTACTGTTACTGGCTAATTACTGCACAATTTAAGCTTTATTTCTATAGGAAATCAATAACATCTTGATCACTATGCGTTCAGTGTGGACAGATGGAAAAGGGTCACTTGCAACTTTTAAAACACTTTGGTTTGGTGCACTTTCGGTGAACCAGAGATGTTTTGTTAGATGTGTGATGATAAGACAGTATTTCATTTAAACAGATCTTTTACCTCATTGGAAAAAGTTACGCTCTTCAATGAAATGAGAATTTTTAATTTTCTTTAGTCCCAATTCACCTCTGAAAATTCCCAAATGGCCAGCAGAGGAATAGGTAAAAAATGTTTGGTCACTATAATAAAATTTGAAACAAATTTGACATTTAGACTGTACTTCACTGTAGCTGCTTTGCTCTGCTCCGCATTGAAGCGTCACGGCTTTAGAGTGAGTTTCGGTAAATTCCTATGGACTTCAGCGCTCCATTACAGCCACTTGCAGGTGAAGTATATTTTACTTTACATGGAACTATATGTTTTATTTAAAACTGCCCATAACATCATCTGGCTCTTTTTTCTTGTTTAGTTTTTTTGTTGTAAAAAGATAGGGGTTTTAACAGACTTCACAGTGACCTCGCTTTTAATTTCAGCGTTTAGCAGAACAGTATTATATTTTTATTTTGGCATTTGCAGCACTGTTTTTGCTGTTTTGAAATCTTTCATGGCGCTTATGTAGTGAGTTGCGTATAAGAGAGGGTAAACGCTCGTAACCCACCTCTCAACATCTGTAATAGCACTGGACATCCGACAGTATTTGTTCATAGATTAGGGGTGCTATTGTATGTTTTTGGTTTATGATTATATATGTCTCTGTGTTTTGATACTTGCTCAAAATGACACTACTTCCATACGTTTTATTTGTCTTTTTTTCTTTCCGACTGTGTTTTGCAAACTAATGAGTCACCAAACAATCCAGAATGTCAACAACAGTCTAACTCCTTTTTACAATCTGCAACTTAACCAGACTTTTCCCCACTCTTCATCTAGTTCATTGTAACTATTTGAATGCTTTTGAAATTACAGTGTACGTCAGCATGCTGGAGCAACATTTTCTGACAAACAAACTACCCTGTGTTATTTATTTATTTATTTTTTAAAATCTGAATACATTTTTACTGTTCAGCTCTTATTGCTCATTCGCTGTCTCATTTTTATATTCCAGGAAGTTCCCTCTGAAGCAGGGAGTGTCTGCATATAAAATGGTCTGCAGTTCTCTGCTTCATAGGTCAGAAGCTTGTTTATTTTGTCTCTGTGGCTACGTTCAGTCCCACCGAAATGAACTTTTGTAGCAAAAGAAAAAAAATTTAAAATATAAGCTCCAATAATTGGCATGCATCACATTGTACATATTACTGTTTTGAACTTCCCGCTCCATTTCACTATTTTGGCTCATTAGTCCAACATAAACAAAATGCTAATAATAATGATAAATTAAGTTATTAAATTTTTTTTTGTTGCAGTTAATTTATGCACAAGCATTTTTAGTCTCTTCTCAAATTTTTAAATAAGGGGGACTGCTCACCTCTCATCTCTTCTTTGGCCCTTTTAGTCACCCTTATACTGCGCTTCACATACTGTACAATTACAAATCCTCAGATATCATCAGCACCAGAGACACACACACGTAAGATCCAATGAAAAAAGGGAAATTATAATTGGATGAATAAATAAATACAAACAAAAGCAAAAAATAAACAATCATGAACAAAATTTAGCTGCTTAAATGGGACTGCTAGCCAACACTGGTTGGGATGCCTTTATTCACTGTCTAATTATTTGCACTGTAGATGCCATGTCCTCTTCTATGACCTTGGAAGGCCCCCGCAGTGCTTTTTCCACCTCTTCCAGTTCCGCCATGCATTCCAGTACTTCAGCCAGTGACCAGAACCCAGTTCACAGCAACAATGTTGACCCAGAGGACACCAGGAGTAGCAGAGTGGTACCAGAGGTTGTCGGAGCAGAAGGTGGGAATGGTAACGGCAGCAGTGGTGGTAACGGCAGGGGTAGCAGTGAGCTAGGAGGAGGAAGGGGTGCAACATCCCAGGAGGCCCAGCCACATCACCAGATGACCCCATCTAAGCGCCGCACCGTACTGAACATCTCTCCACCCCCACAAGACCTGCTTGATGACAGCCGTATGTCCTGCCAGGATGAAGCATCCCTGGACTCCGAGCAGAGTAGCATCTGGATGGATGACTCTCTCTCCAACTTCAGTATCATGAGCACTGTCTCTTACAATGACAATACAGAGGTGCCACGGAAGTCCCGCAAACGTACCCCTCGCCAGAGGCCTGGTCCTAAGTCTGTGCCTGCAGGGGAAGCCAGTATGGACGTGTTTGATGCAGACAGTGCCAAAGGTCCACACTTTGTCCTGTCACAGCTTGGCCCTGACAACAAGACTGGACCAAAAGGAAGGTTTGTGTAACCCTTGGATGTAGTTAGTTTGAAATACTTTAACTGAGATTGACCCGTTAGATTCTAATGGCCACATCACGCCCCCCCCTCTACATCTCATGAAGTTGTCAAAGGAGGCTATGGTTATGTACAGATGGGTGGAGAATGGTAAAACCAAGGTAAAACCAACATTAAGTGTCTTAGCAAAATGTTAGGCCTCCACAAGCTTCCAGGTCAAAGTCTCTTCCAGTCGCTCTACTAGAGGGATGAACACCATTCTTCCAAAATATATTCTACAGCTGCAACCATTAGTCGACGAATCACTTAGTCGATAGACAGAAAATTAATCAGCAATTGTTTTCATACTGCATTAATCGTTTTTCAAGCAAAATGCCAAAAAACCTGTGGTTCCAGTTCAATTAGAATCAGATCTGTTAACTGCAAAAGCTATAACGTATGATTGGCATCATTTTGCTATTTTATATATATATATATATCCATACTCATCAAACCATTCAGTAAAGCCTCCCTGTATGGAAGTATCTGCATTTAAGTTATTTGTCACCCATCAGTGACCAAAAAACAGAATGACTCCTCTTATTGTAGGAAGTTGTTTACTGAGTAGTTAATTGACCTTTAATTTATTTAATATTCTCCCAGTGGTAGTTGCACAGTTAAGTAGGTAGTCAGCCTTTAGGGCCTTCTGGATAATCTCATACAATCTCATCCTGGCTGTCAGAATAGGTATTATTAGGAAATGGCACAATGCACAACAAATTGAAATCTTCATCAAACTACTCTGCCTCTAAATTTCCCACCACACTTTGACTGAAGAAGAGCGGTTAGATCAGAGGGGAGGGAGGGGCAGGATACTGAAGTACAAACAATGGTCAGCCACAGTGAATCACAGAGCCTCTTTCAAAGACCTAGAATAAGCAGAGCAGATTAAATAAACAGATAACTCTGAACGCTTTAAGAGCTGAGGATAGAATATGCTTGGTTGATGGAGGGCCTGTTAACTCTGCATTGCTCAGAGCACCATGGGGGGTGGGAGGGTCCTGAACAAAAAGGACAGGGTCATAATCTGTCAAAGCAAGTTCCAGACATTCTTTGCTTTTTCCACCACAATACCAGAATATGCCAGCTAGGTTGCACGAACTGAAATAAAATTGCTAGAACAAATTAGAATTAGAAGTGATCTGCCGGTGTCTCTGTCAAAACTGTCTTTGTTGCAGCTCTGATGATCCTCAGACAACTAAACAGAAAGGAGGAACTCTTTTGATGCAATACCCACAGAAGAGTGAGGGGAAGGAGCTGAAGATCCTCGTCCAGCCTGAGACTCAGCACCGAGCCCGCTATCTGACCGAAGGCAGCAGAGGGTCAGTGAAGGACCGCACTCAGCAGGGCTTCCCTACTGTAAAGGTATCTGTCAAACCCCTGACACAGCCTCTGTAATGACTTTTCTGCTATAGTATGCCTTTGTTTAAGGTTAGTTAATGATTTGGTTATTGCCAGAGGCTTTGAAATATGTGTGTGTGTGTGTGTAAGATTTGCTATTATTAGAGCCATAGGAGCAGTGGGGCAAAGAAATGTTGTTGAAAATGTGTTTGAGATGGAAGAGTAAAGGTCATTGTGTGTCAAAAAGTGGAAAGAGCCTTCTTCTGCAGAGACTTAATATGCTCGTTAGGGATGTCCCAATCAAGGTTTGGTGGGTTTTTGCCCCCAAACAGAGTCTGTTAATACTCATTGCCTGCCAATACCAGGTCTAATCCAGTATTTGTTTTATATCTGCTCTGAATTATTGTTTCCTATTATATTTTCCTAACGTTTTATAGTGTTTTGTATTATATATGTGGAGAGAGGAGTGTCATTGTAGAACTGTTGCATCAGAAAGATTTGGACTGGATTTGAAGAGCCCCGCTTCATCCCCAGCATGAATGAAGTACTGAAGTACTCGTGGAGTGTACAAATTGAAAAGGGTTTGTCAGCTGACCATGACAGCACTCATCAAGTTTTATGACAATCTGCTCATTAGATTTTGATATTTCTTGTGTACAATTGGATCCGGATGGTGGTGTGAGGAAAGGTCTGGTAGTCAGTAATACTTTATGAAACTGCAATCTCTCCCCGTCATTCACCACTCTAGACCATCGATTAACTTACAGGAATCCAAGTGTCCAATCGAAGAATCCTAGTGGAGACTAAGGAAGATGAAGAAGAGTCTCAACAGAGTGAGTTAAGAGCCAGACCAGAGACACTGTCTAGTGTTTGATCATTAATTTGGTCAGTTTGTTGTTGATGTTAGCCCAGGAGGTGATCTGGAGATGAATCTGGGCACAAAGCAGTGTGAGTTCTGCTGGATCAGTTACGGGCTTGTTTGTACTGCCAGGGCTCGTGAAGAGTAGGCGGACCCAGATGCAGAACACGGGCATGTCAGAAATAAAAGGTAACAGCTGAAGATGACAAACAGGTAGGCTTTTAAAAGGCTGACTAGATTGCACAAGAAGATGGGCTGATAAACACGCTAAGACTAATTGGGGAAGGCGCTGTAAATGAGCAGGACACATGAAGCTTAACTGCTGGATAAGAACAATTAAGCTTGTCAAGCAAGGCAAATGCCCACTTTGTTAGCATCTGCAAAACAAAAGGAGAAAACGTGAAGGGACAAAGGAACAGGTTCAGTCGCAGGAGCTGCTATGACAGGACATTATAACACAGGGCAGGATAGAAAATGATCTGATCTTTACCATGTCACATGGCACATGTCTTGATTAAGCTATGAAAATTAGCATAGCAATCAATTAGCAATCATATTTTTGCCTTCCTAATTTGGTTTAAAAAAAATTATAATGCATATAATGCTTGTCCTTTTTTTTTTTTTTTTTTTTTTTTACTTACACAGCTGGAGGGACTGAATGAGCCAGTGGTTTTGCAGGTGTTTGTGGGCAACGATACTGGCCGTGTGAAGCCTCATGGATTTTACCAAGCTTGCAGGGTGACCGGCCGCAACACCACAGCCTGCAAAGAGGTGGACATTGATGGCACAACCGTCATCGAGGTGTCCCTTGATCCAAGCACCAGCATGGCACTAGCGTATGTACTTTCTTGAGATTGAAATTGGGTCGTTTTTGTGATAAATGTTACTCCAATAAAGAATTTTACTTTAATATGTTAAACCACAAATGGAGCCCCTTTTTTGAGAGCAAGTGTTGCTTTTTTGTACTCGGTTGTACTTCACAGATAACTCAGACCAAATGCTGAATAAAGCGACTGCATAATGGATGCACATGTGAGCTGTAAGGTAGATTGATCCCCTTGGGGAATCAGTTGTCGTAATTAGACGGTGGGGTATTTAGTGTTGTAAAGTTTGTTGTTTTAAATGTAAGTTTTCCATGCTAACATTGTCTCTCTGTACAGGGTAGACTGTGTTGGGATCTTGAAGCTCCGCAATGCCGACGTCGAGGCTCGCATCGGTGTGGCGGGGTCGAAGAAGAAGAGCACACGCGCTCGGCTGGTGTTTCGGGTCAACATCCCTCGTCCAGATGGTTCGGTGCTCACATTACAGACCCCCTCATCTCCAATCCTGTGCAGTAAGTCAGTCTCCTCGTGTTTGTGGAAATGCTATCAATGGTTGAAACATTGAAAGTGTTAAATCGTAGATATTTGCAAATAAATGGATTCTATAGATTGTTGCTTAGATTCTGGTGTATTATTTCACTATATTAAACCAGTTTCAAAAGTGGCAAAACAAACAGTTGACCTGTAACCTACTTAGTTAATAATTACCATTATAAACTGAGCTATTTTCTTCTCTTTTTACAGAAGAGGTCCTGTTTGTAAAGTTTAATATACCCTGAGGTCAGGAGACTGTTGTCTTTTGATGTCCGCAATTGGAGACAATGTGTAAAGATCTCCTCAGATTCAAGTGTTATTTGATAATGCGTACAGTATGAGGGTGTGGTTGGTTTCATAAACAGGAAAGACGCTTAGGGCCATGAGAAGGTTTCTGAGTAAGGATTTGGGAGATCTGCTTTGAGAGAGACAGGGGAGAAAGAGAAGGAAAGGACGAAACAATAGAGGTGTGTGGACTTCTATTGTTTACACAGAGCCAGCATGCAATCCAGGGAAATATCTTTCCACAAAACAAAAAAATAGTAATCTCTCTTGGCATCTGAGGGTGTGTGTGTGTGTGTGTGTGTGTGTGTGTGTGTGTGTGTGTGTGTGTGTGTGTGTGTGTGTGGTGCAGAGTGGTGAAAAAGTTTGTGAAATGTGTTAGAGGAAAAGGGGAGTGGTTTTGAGCTTCAAAAGAGGTTGTTCAAAGTTCTTTTTGCCAGTGAGAAATAGCCAGTATTTTAGTTGTCTTTGTTCAGGACATCTGAAAACGTATCTGAAAAGTCTTAAAAATCATTGAATTCAGTTTCCTTCAGGGAGTTCCTGTTTCAGGGAAGTTCTGAAAAAATGTGATTTAATTAATAAATAATTGTGATACTAAACAAGTCTTAAAAAATCCAAAATTGACTTGGTGAACCCTGCAGAAACCGTGTTGTTAATTTTACTTGGCCCATTTGTTGAAAGAGATCAGTGCCACCATGAACACATGAGCCTGGTTAAACAACTGTCTTCAGCTGTCATGGTGGTATTATTTGTTTTGTTGGTAACAAATAATTTTGTGTGAAATTGTGTGATTTTAACAAGAACACAGAGACAAAAAATATAAAATTGTATTTGTACATGGGGCCTAAGAACATCTCTATTGTGTTGTAGTCGCTTGTTCATTTATGGCTAATTATGCTCAGGTCAGTGTCCAATAAAGCCACTGTGCTATGTTGAAATGATGTTGGGCAATCCCAAAACAAATATTAACTAAATGCCTAAATACAAAATGTGTCTACTCTGGCTTTTTTCAATTCTTGGGATTAATCTGTGAATATATCAGTGTTTGTTTTGTATATTTAAAAATGGGTGACAATTGGGGAAAAAAAACAAAAATACTAAATCTGAAAATCTGATTTTATAAATACAACTTCCAGCACAAACCCTCTGTAGTTTAACCATTAGTGTTAAATGCATTACTTTGAGGGATTATAGCTACAGCATAGCTATGTATTTGTATTTTTCTCTTCGCTATTAATGGAAACATTTGTCTGAGCGGACCTCACCATAAGAGGGCCTCATTGACTGTAAATAGTAGTGAATAATGTCTTCTCAGAGCAGGAAACATACCTTTTGGATTAATACCAACATAAAATCTGTGGTAAATAAGACAATAAGTTTAAAACATTCTGCTTCTTTTATTTCTTCTATAAAACCTGTTTTTTTTTGGGTGAAAATCAGTAAAAATGAGCCTCCTCAAAACTGTTTATATCTGCTCTGTTGACAGCTCAGCCTGCAGGAGTGCCTGAAATCCTGAAGAAGTCACTACACAGTTGTTCAGTGAGGGGAGGAGAAGAGGTCTTTATCATTGGCAAAAACTTTCTTAAAGACACCAAAGTCATATTTCACGAGAATGTTTCTGGTAAGAAATTTGTCTTTTTAGAAAATTATTGTCCATGGATATTTTGTTTTCATACATTTTTATTTTTTCTCCAGTAAACATGCTGCATCTTCTGTCTGTTCCAGATGAGAAATCGTGGAAGGCAGAGGCTGAAATTGACATGGAGCTGTTTCACCAGGTAAAAATGTGATTGTTCTTATGTTATTTTTGTTCCGAATGATTAATGCCAATTACTAATAAGCCGAGAAGACAGAAGCAGCTATTTCAGATTTGTATGGGGCTTTAGATGTAATCATCTTAAATGGCTGCCGGTTCAAAGGTTTGAGTACTCTCATTGTGTTCTGACCTAATTACACTCCGTCTCAAAGGCTGTACTGAGTATGTCTCAACAGTCCAGTTTAAACCTTTGCCCTTGTAAACAAAATGGTCAGAAGTAGATGAATTGATGAATCTGCAGCTAATACAAAATGTTCTTGTGTTTAACTCATTGGATGTTTTGTTTTTTATTAAAGTTACACTGTGGATTTGTCTTGTAAACAAACGCAGTTTTGTAATAAAGGTGAGCATGTTTCATGCTCAAACCTTTGGTATTCCCCTGTACATTTATAAGACAAATCTTCATAACTAAATGCAGAGTCATTACTGTGTAAATCCAATTAGCTCATTCTTTTGCTGCCTCCAGTCCAGTACATATTTACGTTACAACCTTCTGTAGTCACAGAAATGTGTATCACGTTACCCCCATGCTCATGATGTGCTGGAAGAGCATAAGATACGAATAAAGGGATGACCTGCTCATCCAAATATTGCTCCTCATGTTGTCAGTGGTCAAAAACTCTACAGTGTACCTTTGCTTGTTGTATATTTATTCAGTGTTTTCTAATCAACTCAACCTTTTACTCATATTAAATATGTGACGCTACTGTAGTATTTGTTCTTTTTAACTAACTTTTTTGTAATGATCACCCCCAAAGAATCACTTGATAGTGAAGGTTCCTCCATACCAGAACCAAGCCATCACCTCTTCAGTGTGTGTGGGAATCTATGTGGTGACGAATGCTGGGAGATCCCATGATGTTCAGCCTTTTACCTACACTCCAGATTCAGGTTTGTTCCAGTCTAAATCACAAAAAAGTTTCTCTTTATCTGTCTGTTTTTACAAGCAACTGATGGGAAAACCAGCTTGTTACATAGCATGTAACCTATTCCTTCTGATTACTAGGTCATTATTTGCAAAGTCCTTTTTAGATTTACTGGCTGGCACCACAGCTGGCTCACTCAGTTTCTCAACTTGAGGGTAAAAAACAAGTTGTATTGTAGCTAGCCACCTCAAAAATGTTTATTTTACACATATTTTCTGTACAACAGAAACAAGAGCTGCATTACAGCTTTGTTGAGTTTATGCTCACAAGACTTTTTTGATCTATGATCACTTTTACTCAACACCCCCACCTACAGTTCAGTAGGATCAGAGCAAGTATGAGCAATCGAGCAATATCTTTCAAGAACACTCTACACAGCCCATTTCTAAACACTGTAATCCAGGGTCATCCATATTTAGGACTGTCTTTCATCAGGACTTTTTTAAATTGCAAGGGCCATGATACAAAACTTTGAAAAATGTGATCATCAAAGTAACTAAAATGAAACAATGTAATTTACAGTGCTGTGCACCACATTTAGCGTCTTTCCTAATAACATTATTATCATGCTGTATATTTACATTTAGATAGAGACATAAAAATCTGTTGATGTTTGGCCTTGCAGCAAAAAATGATGTTCCTGTGAAGAAAGAGACTCCCTCTCCTGTGAAGACTTGTTCATTTGATGAACAAATTAAAGGTTCTTTTCCCTTTAAACTTTCTTTTAACTATTCTACATAACCATGATTGTAGCCTCCCACTTGAAAGCTGTTTATTTGCTAATACCCTGTACATAGAGTCAAGTGCATACTTTATTACATGTTTTAGCTCACAATAGAGTGTTACTTCTTTGAATAGCTGAACACAAAGCAAAATAAATAAATATTTAAGAATATTTAAGAATGAGACTTAATATATTCCTTGGTCTTGCTCTTACAGTTCTTGATGGTTCGTTGATGCCTTCGATGTTGCCTTTAGTGAAGAGAGAAGATGTCACCCCGATGGAGGTCACCAGCAACCTCCAGTCTTCTGGTGTATATAAGGTGATATATTGATCTGTAACCTCATTAAAGGCTTTATTAATAACTTTTACATAGTAAAAACTATTGAGATTGGATTAAGTAAATGTTCAGTAAAATTCTATTTAGTTTAAACTTAATTCTCTTACAGTACTTGTAAGTGTTATATGTGGACAGTTTTAACAATAAAATAACACAATAAAACTGACTACAAAATCCTAAAGCAAAATAAAGCATATCTTTTATCTTCTATTTTGTGTTTTCAGCAGACTGGTCCAGCCCAGCAGAACACAGACATGACTGCAGGCCATCTAAATAAAAACAGACCATTCCCTAACAACCTGTCTCAGCCTGCAGGCGACCCTGACAAAGGCCAGGCTCCTGTTTTTGCCAGCGCAGAGCCCTTAAGCACTATCCAGAAGCAAGACATTGCAGCCACCAGCTCCTTCTCTGTGCCTGCCGACTCCCTGCTCCAGCAAGGCTCACAGCAGTTCCTTCTGGAGCCCAGAGAGGGCCTCGGGCAAGAGAGGCCTGGCAGCGGCTCTGGAGCTGTGGGAAGACTGTGCGGAGAACCTGCACCTCAACAGCAGCAACTGCCACTGTTCCCCCCAGACGAAGTGGCCCAACTGGAGGAGGCAGTGAGGCAACTTAAAGCCAAAGGGTTCTGTAACTTACCACTTCAATCTGACAACTCAATGACCAAACAGCAGCAACAACACATCCAGCACCAACAACAGATCCAGAAACAGCAAATTCAGCAGCAACAGCAGCAACAGCAACAAATTCAACAACAGCAGCTCCAACAGCAGCAACAGCAGCAGGTTTTGGAGAATTTACAGCAACAGCTGTTTCAGTCACAGATTCAGATGCAGTGTGGCATGTTTCAGGATGCCTCTCAGGGCAAGAACACAGAACAGCAGGGCTCATCACAAGGAGTGGTGCCAAACCAGGGGACTCTTTTCCAACAGGCCCAGCAGCAGCAACAACAACAACAGCAGCAGCAGCAACAAGCAGCTCTCTTTCAGCAGGCGAGTGACCTGCTCTCTATTCAGACCAACTTCCTCCAGCAGACACCCCCACACCCTTCACCACCCATGTTCCACAATCCCAGTTCTTTGGCTGAAACACAAGATCCACAAGGGGGCTTGTTTCAGAAAGCCTCTCAGGAGCAGGTCCAGGCTGCTCTCTTCCAAAACACAATGACAGTACTACAGTCTCCAGACCAACAGCCCTCAACCCCCGGGCTGTTCCTCCCTCAGACGTCCCTGCCCTCTCAGCTTACAACCAGTAGTGCTCAACAACAGCAACAGCAGCAACAGCAGCTGGCCTTCCTCAGTGCTCTACAGACCCCTGCCCCTGAACCACAATCAGTATTTCAGGCTCAGACCCAGCTCTCCCCCATCCAGCAGAGAAGCCCTATGGAGCAGCAGCAGCCCTCCCAGCCTCAGTCCCACACACAGCCAGCCCAGCAGGCTTCCCTGTTTCAGAACATTTCCCCACATCCATCTACAAACACACTCTCTCCAGGCCAGCAGCAGCAACAGCAGGCTGGCCTACTGTTCTGCAACAACCCCCTCTCCCCTCCAGACCAGGCCTCCAGCCTCATGTTCAGCAGCCAGGGCCAGATGCCACCGCTGACCAGCAGCAGTCTAGTTTCCCAAGAGCCCCAAAACCCCTCTCTGCTCTTTTCCCAAGCCAGCATGGTGTCAGTGAACCAGCAGGATCGCTCTGAGCCCATGGCCTTAGGGAACCCCACCGATCCACGACAGCAAGTCATGTTTCAGGAGCAACAGCCGATGCAGCTGGGCAGCAGCTCAAACAACCGGCAGGAGCAGCCTGTGGGCCTCTTTATGCCTCAGTCTAACATGGCCTCCCTGCAGGGGGGACTGGCTGCTCAGGAGCTCGCACAGTCAGCCATGTTTGCCTCACAGAACGGCGTGGCAAACCTCCAGACGACCACCTCCTCCCCTGTTCAACAGCCAGGGACTCTGTTTCAGACCGCTGTCAGTGGGAGCATCAATCAGCCCAGCCAGCCGCAACAACCTGGCCTCTTCCTTTTTGGGATTCAGAACGGTAAGGACTTGATTACACAGGTGCACACCTTAAACCTGTTGATATAGCATTAATGTCTGCAAACAAGTTCAACACAACAAGTTCCGATGGCAGAAATCATATAAACCACTACAAAATTGACTGATAGCCAATGAGAGCTTTTGTTAACTCTCTCTGCAAATAGACAAAGTCCATAACAAGTTCTTTGAACCTCAGTTGTCAAAGGGGAAAGTAAATGGACAACCAATTGGAAAATCTATGTGCAATTCACTAATTTATTTAGATATTTATTTAATGAGACAAAAAATTCTCATCACAAGGTCCATTGACTTACTGTTTCTGAAGCTTTTAGCCACATCTTTTGGCCTTCCTCAGTGGATAGAGTTGCTTAGTTGTCATGGAGATAATATTTGAATTTCTTTTATTTAGTCCATTTAATTTGATCAATTTATTAATGTGTTTCTTAATTAGTAATTCATTGCTAATTATTTGTAATTAATTATGATTAATTGTTACTTTATTCCCCTCTTTATTGTCCAGTTAAAAATAAATGACTGAATTACTTAATAACCATTTCAAAGGCTCTCTAGGTCCTCAGTACAGATGTGCAAGAATTCACTGTAATAGATTAATAATTGTCTTTCAGTTGAACCATATTGTGAAATGACAGTATTGTGATATCTTAATACACTGTCTATTGTCAAAACTGATGACCAAGTAAACTTTTTAAACAAAATGAGGTATAAAACATAAGGAAAATAAAAAGAAAAGTTTACATTACAATGAATTAAGTAAGTTCAGCCATAGTCTTCAAGTTCACCTAGTCTCAGGTTCTGCTAATTGTCCTTCCATTTCATTTCAATGCAGTTGAAATAAATGTACTAATATTTTTACCAGCTGAACTACAACTGAACATGAAAGTGTGCTTGCATATGAAAAGCACAAAGAAACGTGGAATGTTAAACTTGCATTAGAAAACATCTCCTCTATTATGTCATTAGTGTGTATTGATAGCACTGTAAATGTGAAGCTTGTAAACTCATTGTGACCAGCTTTTGCTGCTCCCTCCTTGCAGAATGCGGCCAGCTGATGAACACTCCTGGAAACACACTGTCGGATCAGATTATAGCCATCAGCCAGTCTGGTCAGAACCAAAGAGAGAGTGACGCGCACATCCAGTCCCTGCTCAGCCAGTCCCTGTCTCAGTCTGGGTCTGTGCAGAACAGCATGAGTGCCTCTCAGAACATGGAGAAGATTGACGACCTGCTGGTTAGCCTGCAGGAGTCGGGCAGCAACTTAACTCGTTCATACTAACCTTCATACAGGTTCACGGATTTGTCTTTTGATTTTTTAGTGATAATATCTGGAATAATTGTAAAATGTAGGCAAAATAGTCAAAATACTGTCTGTTGATAAGTACACGCAGTAGAATTTTTGTGAATGCATCATGAAGTTTGAGACAAACTGAACATTATGTACTTATTTCTGATCACCAAGTATGTTTCTGCCCTACCAAGACATTATTTGGTTTTCTTTAAGATTTATTAGGAAAGAGTAGTGAAGGCGAACTAAACATTGTGAAGAGCTGCTGGCCTTGCTGAGCCTGAGTCTCTTCCACCTAAAAGGTCCTTGTGATTGTTCTCCAGAGTGGCATGAAATTATTATTAAGGACAAATGGGACAAATTAATATCCAGACAGTGAACTAGGAATTTGGTATGGAATTTAGTGGGCTGGCCAAGAAAAGTGAATGTCTCTTATTGATTTCATGACTGACTGACTGACTCCACATTGTTAAAACATGCATGTGCAAGATGACATGGACTCCAGGCGAGAACAGACAGATTGTCATCACTGTTCTGTGACAGAATCAGCATTTGGCCCTTTCCTTCAACTTTTCCTCCAAAAGTGCAGTAACTTAATGTTTTGAAGTTTTGTGTATATCTATAGATAGATTGTCAGTGATGTTATTTGCAACATCTGTCAGTTCTCGTGGTGTTTTCTAAAGTGTTCTCCAAAGTGTTTAGTGGTTTCCATGAATGGTGTTCCCTTTAATACTTCTTTTGTATTTTTTGTTGCGTTGAGGGCGGAGTGTGTGGTACAGCAGGAACGGTTGGACAGACTGTGGCATGTATGGTTGAATACATCCGACGTCGAAGGTAGCCACTGTTGACATGGTTTGAAATTATTTTCACCCAACGGTGCAGAAAGTGTATTGAAAGAAGGTTAGAGAAATGAGAGGTAGAACAGCAGAAATGAATAGAAACGTTTTCTACACTCATTTGATGTGTAGTCACAAACAAGTATCTATCATATATGTGGGTGCTTATTATTTCAATGTTTTAGCAGTTAGTTTGCACCAGATAATATAAATAAATTCACTCTAGCTGTCTCTGATAGCCCTCAAAGTGGCTTTCATTAATGATATGATATAGAAATAAACTGCTCAGAAGATGTATAACTAAAGGCATTTTTTGCTATCTACAAAAGACCTGGCTAAATTAGGTCTAGTCTTGTGTTTGGTACCTGTTTGGTACAGTAATATCAGTAAAAGAATATTTGTAGTTCAGCCAACAGCTGTGCATTGAAGATGGTCACCTCCAGCTGTGAAACATATCTTCCAATATTAGATACTTTGCCATCTTCACCACAGTGTACAGATAGCACTTTGCGATATAGGTAAGCAAACATGTTCAGGCTAACATTTAGTCTGTATTCATCAAAACCAAACTGTGTCAGTTTGCTACTTTGTAGAACAGATTCTCCTTTTAATACATTACAAAGAGGCAAATCTTTTAAGAAAGTTTGGTGGTAGAAATATAACAAATATTGGCTGAGACTTTTTTTTACATGTATATTCAGCACTTTACGATGCTGTTCTTTGTGACCACTTAACTCATCGAGGGTACAGTACAGTCCCACAAGAGGTGGTGGTGGGGTGGGGGTGGGGGGTTCCAGCCGCCTCTTTCTCATTGTTTACAGTAAAGAAGATACATTTTTAACATGCACATGGATCGGAAATTATTGTCATTACTGTCCTGTGTTTCCATGGCAACATTTGAGAAGTGGAGCAGACTCGAAAATATATCTCCAGTGGAATTCCTTTTAAGCCAGTATCATTAAATTTATCATGCATTAAGTTACTATATACTTTTTTTTTTCCTATTGGTTAAAAATGTCGTTTAATGGTCTGGATTTTGTAACATAACAGTGCATCTCATTGCCCGCCATGTTACAACTATCATTATTCATTCCCACAACCTAATATATTATTTATTCCTTAAAACAAGCTTACAAATCTGGACAAATGAGGAAAAATGTGGATCACGACATTTTTATTCAAATAATGTAATTTCAGTTGGCATATAACTCTTATTTAAATGCATCTACAGTAGAGAGAGTAGAATGTAATATAGTATATTATTATTGTTGTTGTCATAAGGGTTAGATCATTATGTGTTTTATGTCATTTTGATGTCATCATTCTGCGTCAGGCACGCATGAACTGGAATAGTATTCTTAAACCAGCTAGAAAAGAGCCTTTTTTACCAGTTTTATTAATGTGATGGATTTAGTGAATGTTGAGGAGAAGCAATAGCTTGTTGGCTATAGCTGTACATTATACATCTCATTAAGGTTAACGTATTAACCTGTAGGAACAGAGTCCATTTTACATGTTTTCTTCTAAATGCAAACTGTACAAGTTCTAAAGGCTCATTGTCTTCGTCTGCAGTTGGCCAGTGGCCTCAGTACCAAAGTTTGACTCGAATCTGGCTTTGCATAAATCCTGATGACAGGCCAGTTTTATGGCTCGTGGGCTTTTCTTTTTTCTGACTTGCAAGTTAACTTTAAGACAATATTTTTGCCTTCTAAACATACAGATTTCATTATTAGTCACGATGTCCTGCTGCCACACTTTTCTTTCTTATTGTTTTGTTGATTTTGGCAAACAAAAAAAAAAAAAATCAAGTTTGTGTCATGTTTAGTTTCACTGTAAGTGTATGCATGAACAAGGGGCTGGTCTCTGATGGTGACAGAATTAGCTCAGTTTTATGCCTCAGTTGTTGTCTTGTTTTCTCTGTACAGTTTATTAGAAACACATAAACACCGTTACATTTTATACACTTTAAAATCAGAAACAGCTGTATGTTTTTTTGATGGAGATTATGTAAACTTGACTAATGTGATTTGTGGAACTACGGTGCGTCAGTTTGAGCAGTCTGAGTGGTTTTTAAAGGGACCCTACTCCTGAAGGAAACCTGACTTTGGAGAAAAGAGCTATCTGTGATTGGCTTTCTTCAACTCGTGAAATAGAAGAACTAAGATTTCCAGTTTTGAGTATTTATGATTTAATTTGTTTTTGTTTGTTTTACAAAGTTTAGAAAGACTTTCAGAGAAGCATATCTAATTTATTTGTGTGTTGGTTATTATCCAAATCATTTCCCATAATCATAGTTGTGTTCAGATATTTTCTAACTGTACTGTTGACAGCAATGTGATTTGGCCCCCACACCTGCTGATACTGTAATTGGCACCTTGTGATGATGATAAATGAGATAGTAAAGTGCTTTGTACACTGGATCACGACATTTTTATTCAAATAATGTAATTTCAGTTGGCATATAACTCTTATTTAAATGCATCTACAGTAGAGAGAGTTTGTAATATACACATTAATGTACATGACGTGTTTGTTCAGGGCTTATAATTGGACCGGTGGCCCTGTAGTCTTTTTTGACCAAATAGTTAACAGCAGGGCAAAATGACACCAAACAGTTTTTACTGTCAAAAATCCTTCAACAGGACCAACAAATTTCAGTATTTTTACTATGAATATAGTACTGAATGTGATTATACAGCATGGCTGTAAATGTCTCACTTAGATGCAGAATGTTCTTTTATCCACATACTGGGGAGGTAATTACTTTTTTGAAATTACAGTTTCCTCATTTGTGTATTTACAATGTAACTGGAGATCAGAAATATATATAAGTGTGACTCATTGTACAGTCACTGCTAATTGTACGGAAAAGAGGGAGATTGTTGATAAAAGTTCTCATATTTCCTTAAGATGCTACAGACTCTAACTTTCTCTGTTTCTTACAATAGAACAAGATGTGGTTTTCTTTCAACATCACCTGTTAATTTAATACCAACAAATTAAGTCTGCTATCACAGCTGTTCAAATTGTTACATTTTACCTAAAATGTGACTTTAGACACTAGTAGATATTGTACATGTTCCTTGAGGAGATGTTTTAGTAGCGACCAGATAGATGTTTTACCAGTTTTGCCTGTTTAATACTCTGCTGGTTCTGCCAGTGATGATTAGTCCTCATTAATTAGAATGTTTTAAGCCATAAGACTTTAAATGTACTTTAAATGCTCGACAACAGTGACCAGATAAATGCGGTTGTGGTTGATAAATGTGTTGTGCAATTTCTGTCATGCATCTAACGTACTGAAGTATCCATTGCATTTATGTTATACAACGTAGATGCAGGCAAATTTTCTCTGAAACTGCTATGCAGCTAATATACTGTAAATGTAGATCTGTTAGTTTTTGAATATATATTTTTCTAAATAGCCTCTCCAAAGTAGAAAACCAAAGTAGATGTTCTTTCTATTATTTATGTTGCTTGTTGAAATGTTTTCTGATGCTTTGAGCGCTGCCTGAAACCGATTTATAAATCTTTTAGTCAGTTAAAATGCAATTTCCTCTTCTCAACAACCATCTCAGACATGGGATTGTTTTTGGGTGAAACAAGGGTCACTAATTGTTTGTCATTCTTCTTTATTCCCTTCTTGCTTGCAGGGTTTATGTGGAGGTTTGTGTTGCATCCAGGTTTACTGTTTACTGGTGCAGTGGTTCCTAATCTTTCTGATTTCTCTCAGGGCCTCTGAGTTACCAGGATGCCATGTCGTTCTCACACGTCTTCTTATTCACACCAGTAAACATCAATGCACAATAGATATGTTTTGTCCTGGAATTTAGGAATAATGATAAATGACAAATTCTGTAATTTGTTCCTTATTTGATCTGAGTCTGATATTATTATTCTCTGCACTTCTGTAACATCTTTAAAGTCTCTTCACTCCGAACACAAGTGAACCACTCTTCTAGTAAACAGCCTATTTTTGGTCCTGGAAATAGCAAGGGGTAAATTTCGCCTTTTTGTTTCTAACCATGTGAACAACATGTGTCAAATAATCACCCTTGGGGGGCCTCTATATATTTGGCTTTTGTTGGGATGTTTTTATTCTCTTGCAATTAAATTTCTGTAAACTTGCTGCTATCTGTATTAAACATATATACTTTAAATATTAGACCTGTGAGCTTTCATTTCATGTTTTTTGGTGTAAGCTACTGCACAAGAATACGTGGGCCACGGGATGAGGATACACATGGATTCAAAAATGTATCTTCTTATTTTTAGCTTGTGTGCAGCTCTTTTTTTAAATGGATACTTAAAGCATATACTTAACATGATTTAAACACGTCAAGGGCAGTTCAACAATCTGTAGAAAAAGTGTTTATCCCATTGACTTTTCTTGCTTTTGTAGCCTCCGCTCCACCTGATAAATTATCGTACATAAGGGTGTCATTACAGACTAAATGTAGAAAGTAAAGGTTAAAATCAAAGAACACATGTATGCTCAGTCTAACAACTTCTTTTTAGCAATGTGGCTCTATGTAGAAAAGGAAATATTGATTTAAAGGAAGACCATGTCAGTCTGTCCAACTCCCCAATCTTTGATCAGTGCTGCTGTCAGGTCAAATTTTCCTGTTGACCAGCACTTTGTTTTATATGTGTCAAAAACAAATGGCCAGAATTCTGTGAATTTTACTGTAATAATTCATGGTCCTTGGGGATGAATGGTGTTTTTTTAGTGACCCTGTGACCTCTCCTGTAGTGCCACCATCAGGACAAACATTAGCCTACATGTTTTTGGTTTTCCCCCCACTACTATATAAAGATCATGCTGTTTTAATGGCAGTTGTGAAAATTGCAGCCCCTAGGGTCCACCATAGACTGTATATATCTTTATATACAGTCCACCTGCATACATTCTTAAATAGTCCAATCTGCTCTCACAAGTGCTGTTTCCCAATTTAGGCTCTGAACCTTCAATCAATGTTGCCTTGGCTGCATGTTGTTGATCCATATTGCAGTTTTAGCTTTTTTGTTTTTTCTCAAAAACTGCTGTAGGGTGTTTTAGTCAAGTATTATTCCCTTAGTCTTTAAAGTAAACAGATTTTCGACAGTCACCCAAACGCACCATCGAGTTCTCGCGTTTTTGCGACGCGTGC
The DNA here is from genome assembly GCF_020085105.1 of Siniperca chuatsi. Taxonomy (NCBI): domain Eukaryota; kingdom Metazoa; phylum Chordata; class Actinopteri; order Centrarchiformes; family Sinipercidae; genus Siniperca; species Siniperca chuatsi. The sequence goes on from NC_058042.1 coordinate 17,004,485, forward strand.
GCTTCCGTTGATCTTTCCGGGCGCAGCATTTACAACATGGCTGACGTGACAGCGGTGGACGGAGGAAAACTCAGCAAAAAGTGAGCTTATTCTTTCCTTCCATCGCATTGTAACCATTCTCAAGCCCTTATTCTCCTCGAATAATTTGTTGTTTTAGCAGTTATTGTCGTTTTAATTTGGCTATGCAGCATCACTAACGGTAAATGTTGCATCAGGTCAGAAGATGATAGCGAAGTGAGGGTTCCATATGGAGACAGACCACAAGCCTACACATCCCAGGATTCAGTTCGTTTGTGTCTCTGGTAGTTGTAGTGCTGAACATGATGCGAAGCCCAACGCGATAGTGTCTTTACTAATCAGTAAAACTACAAGAACCAAAACACATTAATCGTGTGGTTTCTTTTACTCATATGAGATATTACGAGTTTTAACGTATGGTATATTTAATTGTGGCATTTCTACTGTAGCAGAGCACTTTGGTGTTATTATATATTTTAGGCGTATAAAAACGTCAAGCCAATTCTTAAATAATGCTGCTAACTGCGTTGTCCTTCGTTCGTCTTGACTTTCTTTGCTTTGCTAGCAGTAACGTTAATGTTAACTCTTCTATGTTAAGTCTATTGGTTTTTGCTTTAACCTCACTAACTGGATTTGTACTCTGGCGAGGGTCTTGGTGCAGAGCAAAAAAAAAAACAGCCTTTGCTGTATGTGCTGTACACTACCTTTTGTATATATGTCTATTTTCTCAGGTGTGTTCGCTGACTGTGGTAGCTCAGCATGCTGTGCCTGGTCAGGGCAGCCAGCCAGCAGCTGTGCCAAGCCTTTGGGGTCAGGGGACAGTGGTTAAAATGTGCACCCCCATGTACAGCTGCAGTCCCAGCTCAAATTTACGGGCACCGTTGGAGAGGTGACAAAAGGTTGGTGGCTTTTCCATTCCAGTGAGAAAAACAACCAACCTTTTGTCATCAGAGAAAATGTGGTCCCCTTTCCCTTTCAGCATTATCGTTTGTTGTGCTTCTCTTGTTGTGCTATTAGTCGATTGTGCCGTGGCCTTGTTTTTTTTCTAACTGTATAACTGTACCAGAATGGAATAAAATGTACAGTGTGGTTATGTGGGAAAAAAATAGTGTGCATATTTGTTGTTAAACATTTTGAACATCCATGAATTTCAGTTGTAGTTGCATCATTAATAGCAAACTTCAATATCTAACCTCATGACTCATCTTTAATGCCTCATTTCTTTTTTTATCAGTGAGCTGAAGAGACGAATGAAAGCTGATAAAAAGGCAGCTGAGAAAGAAGCCAAGGTCAAAGAGCAGGTGGAGCAAAAGAAGGAATCCAATGACCAGGGAGCGCAAAATGCATGTGGGTTGGATGAGGAGACGCTTGACCCAAATGTGAGATTTTTGTATGATCATTATACCTTACTCTTTACTTAGTCTAGCCTACTCTTTATGTTTTGGTCTTTTTGCATTAATACAATTGTCTTTTTCCCTCTAACATAGCAATACTTCAAGATCCGCTCCCAGGCCATCCAGGACCTGAAGGGCACAGCGGAGGACCCGTACCCACACAAGTATCATGTGGACTTGTCACTTACAGAGTTCATCGAGAAATACAATCATCTACAGCCTGGAGACCAGCTGACTGACGTTGTTCTCAATGTGTCAGGTACGAGGAATATGTTATGGTCTTAAGCCTATTTGCTATTTTGTATGTACAGTGTAATCCAGAAGTAGACCCCTTGTTAAACTTAATATATGATTGGCAGGCCGCATCCATGCCAAGAGGGTTTCTGGTGCCAAGCTGCTTTTCTATGACCTGCGAGGTGAAGGCGTCAAGTTGCAAGTCATGGCGAACTCAAGGTAAAGAATGAAGAAAAAACATCATTGGTACTAGTTTGCTTTACTCTGTACTGTGACAGCATATTTGTTTTCGGGTGTAACAATAATCAATTCACGGTCCAGTACACTCACCATGTTTTTTCCAAATTTGAGACATCATGACTGCAAACACATGCAGATTCGTACAGAGTGATTACTTGATTATGTGATTGTGAAATTTTGAAATATTTCAGCCAGATTATTCATATTATCACATTTTTGTATTATGAAATGTTATGCATTATATCATTGCACCTCTAACTATTTGTTTTTGCCCATGTGGATACTTTCGAGTGCAGTGAGTTAATTTCTGTATATCTTCCTTTACAGGAACTACAAGTCTGAGGAGGCCTTTGTGGCCATCAACAACAAACTGCGCCGCGGTGACATTATCGGTGTCCGTGGTAACCCAGGGAAGACAAAAAAAGGGGAGTTGAGCATCATTCCCATCGAGTTGACCCTACTCTCACCATGTCTGCACATGTTGCCCCACCTCCACTTTGGCCTCAAAGACAAGGTAATGCCCACCATGATTAGACACTCTGAGAGACACCCTGCACTCTTGTCCTCTTATCTGCAAATACCATATTTAGAAAGTTAGATTTTACAACACAAAGTAGAAGCATTCGTTCTTATTTCTCACCATTTGCTATGCATTTAGGGCAGTGACAAAGTATTTCTTAAATATTTGCAGCATTTGCTGCATGCATTTACTATATGGTAGTAAAAGCAAAAATTATATGTAGCTTGCTTGTTGTTGTCCACAGTAGACCCTTTTCCACCGTGGATAGTTTGACTTGCAAACACAGGTGTAATTAATAACATTAATGATGGCGGCATACTGATGCATACTAATGGCCTGCCGGTGGCAGGTATAGAGGGTATGCATAGACATTACTTTTTGGAATGATACCACGTCTTCCCCATCACTAAGGGGCAAAACAAACCAACACATGGTTAAAATAAAAGCTGCAATATCTGGAGGAAAACAATGTAAAACACATTGTTTCATGTTGCTTTTCTCCTTTTAGACAATTAGACAAAATGCTTATCTGAATTATTTTTTAATCTGTTTGTGCTGTCGATTGCACAGCAACTCTTTACCATTCTCACTGAACGCATTATGGCAGATGATGACCGATGCTGGTACTGAAGGAGGAGTGAGTGTGGTGACTTCCATGTGTAGTGACATCAAAAGTATATCCTCTATTGTACATACTGCCCCGTTTACTGGCATGCCTAAAATGGAATAATTAATGTTGTAAGATATTTCCTGCTATGCCAAGTCAAAATTACCCTCTGAGAAAGTTTGATCTCACAACAAAGTTTGAGCCTGAAGGGAAGATTCCAGTTTGTCTGGTACAATGTTACCTGAAAGATTTGTGGTCTTTTCAGAAACTGTACTCTCAGAAGAGGACACATGATTCTTCTTTCTCTTGTTACAAGAGAAAGAAGAATCTTGCTGAAGTGATTTTGACATCAGTTCAAAAACTATTCTGCTTTAATATTTTCTTTTTTGTATCAGCCAGCCCTGGATGCAATGTCACAAAAGTGGAAAAACTCGAAGCTTTTCAGTGTTAAAGTGATGTATATTTTCACAGTAGCCTGTGTTCATGGGAAGAAGACAAATTGACATATCATTTCAACAGCAGTAACTAATGTTGAAGCATTTTTTTCACCACTGTAATCTTTCTCTTAAAGGAAACACGATTCCGCCAGCGCTACTTGGATCTGATTCTCAATGACTACGTGAGGCAGAAGTTTATAACTCGCTCCAAAATCATCACGTACCTGCGCAGCTTCCTGGACCAGCTGGGATTTTTAGAGGTAAGAATTGGTGTCTGTAGTGTATTGAGACATCCAAGGTGACCACCTCACACAACTAATCAACTGAACAGTATTTCTTAAGTCTTAAGCTTGAGTGGAAAAATGTTTTACACAAATTTATACTTGAATTTGTTCAAAATAGGGATTTTATAAAAGAATGTTCTGTCAAATAGTTGGTGCATTTGTTCCACGTTTGAGGCAGTTAACATGAGTCAGTGAAAGCTTGCTTTGCTGAATCGTATTTGTTGTTACTTTAGATTGAGACGCCAATGATGAACATTATCCCTGGTGGAGCAGTGGCCCGTCCATTTGTTACTTACCACAATGAGCTGGATATGAACCTGTTCATGAGGATTGCGCCTGAGCTCTACCACAAGGTAATCCGTCAATTTAAAGAGCCATCCTTCTCAGTAATCAGTCACTTCTGGGGAGAATATTTTAGTAAATTTGTTGTATCAATTTGATGTTGGGCCTGTGAATATTTATCTCCGCCATGCGTAAGTCTGGAGGGGATCGTGCGTTTGATTGTGTGTGTCTGCTTGTGTGTATATGTCCGCTGCTAATATCGCATACTACTGGACATTTTTTGTGCACATTTATGACTGTATGCTCAAGGACCTCTTGTGGTTGCGGTGATTTACAATTTTTGAAAAACATATTTTATTGACTGCTCTGTTTTATACTGCCATTGACTGCTGACTCCTCACTTCTCTTAACCAGGCGGTAGGAAAATACGTTAGTTACGTCTCTTTATACTACGTCACCTGACATTATTTTGTCTATGACATTTGCGCACTCCGTCTCTGCACAATATAAGTCAGTAGAGGTTAAATGGCGTGAAGTGACACGCGGAAAGGAAAAAAGGCGTTGTGAAAACACGCGAAATGACTTTCCCGTGTTATTCATACGCTATTTAGTGATACCAGGTCTGGCTGCTACTGAGTCCACTCCTCTAGTTTGCACAGAAATACATAGATTGTTCTTATACTTCAACTTCACTTGAAGTGGTTTGTTACATTTCTCAAAAGTCTAAATATTTACGCTGTACATCTTATCTTTCCCCATAGATGCTAGTGGTTGGTGGAATAGACAGAGTGTATGAGGTTGGCCGTCAATTCAGGAATGAGGGCATCGACCTTACTCATAATCCAGAGTTCACCACCTGTGAATTCTACATGGCATATGCAGATTACCATGACCTGATGGAGATCACAGAGAAACTACTCTCAGGTAAGTGAAAACACAGTCAGCCATATGGTTACCTCTAGGTTTGTAGTCATTTGCTTCTTCACCTGTCAGGGTTTACACTGTCCAACAGTCAACCGTCACATTTATGTCAAGATAAGCAAACTGCTAGTCTGATTAAAAAAAAAAGACAAATATCTCAGACACCTCATCTAAATGTACCATTTATATTTTGAGGCAGTCATTTTGGTTGTCTAACCTACCCATGTAAAAAAAAAAAAAAAAAAACCCAGCCGGGATAAGCAGAAAACGCTTTTTGCAGTCTTGTTAAAACATTTCCCTTTGCCACAGTTATCGTTTAAAATCCAGTTTGTCAAATGAAACTGACTGCCCTAACTTGTAAACTGCCACGCCTAAGTCATCCACCATGCACTAAAAGATTTCTTGTTGAAACTGAAAAGCATGTGCTGTACATTTATAATCACATCAGTGTGGAGCATGCCATGAGGTGAGCCTCCTTCTCAGATGGCATTCCTCTCTTTCCTCTCAGCCTTGTTCTCACATTGCAAAATGGTTGGCAGACTTAAATCCTAACCTTAACCATGTATAAACAAAAAATATAATTTGGCTGAGCTTGTTGGGGCAGTACACAACCTGAGAGGAAGTGTTGCCTTGGAGTCTCATTCAATAAGTGGACTTTAGGTTTCACTTTTCTTTTTACAGCATGATTTTGTCACATCAGATAAGATGTAACAAGAGCAAAACTGTTTACACCTGTGTAAGAGGCAACAGCAGACCTCCTAACAATAATATGCCAAGTGGAATTAAGAGAATTATTCCACATAAAAAAAAATAAGTATGAAGCCTGAAAGGGGTCAGTAATGAGCTGGTTGGCAGGTGACAGTTGTATAGAAACTGATAACTTGCAATGTATTCATTTACATCTGTGTTATTGAGGATGGCACCAGGAATTTGTTGTATATTTCAAAATATAAATTGGCCAGAGCTCCATTTCTTCTCAGTTTTGTCACTGCTCACACAATTAGGATGTACTGGAAAAGTGTACAATAAACGAAACTGCCCTCCCTTAACTCAGCTATTCTCTTTGCTTCAGGAATGGTGAAGCACATCACTGGAGGATACAAGGTGACTTACCACCCTGATGGTCCGGAGGGACAGGCCTATGAGATCGACTTCACTCCACCATTCAGAAGAGTGAGCATGACGGACGACCTGGAGAAGATTATGGGAGTCAAATTCCCTCCTACTGACAGCTACGACAGTGATGGTAAGAATCTGTCTGTGAACTTTTTGATATTGTTAGTTTATAATCTGTGAAAAGCTTTTGTCGTTTTCTCTCTTTTCTTTGAGGCAATGTTTTTAACCCTTTTTAATCTCCATTTAAATAAGGCGCATTGCCCCTGTGACATTCTCTTTCTCCTTCTCTCTCACTGTCCACAAATTTAGGGTTTATTTCTCATTTGTCTGTGTTTCACATGGTTTTATATATTCTAACAGCTCAGTAATACTTCATCAGTCATTTCTGATTTCTCTTCACATTTCTCTTTTTGCACTTTTGTTTTCAGAGACACGTAAATTCTTTGACGACCTGTGTGCACAGAAAGGAGTTGAATGTCCTCCACCTAGAACCACTGCCCGCCTCCTTGACAAGGTGCTCTATTGATGGACATCACCATCTGTGGGTTGGTTCTAGTTTATTGCTTTTTCTCCATTTCTCTTTACTAATATTTTTTTTTCCCACAGTTGGTTGGAGATTTCCTTGAGGTTACCTGTATCAACCCCACATTCATCTGTGATCACCCTCAAATCATGAGTCCCCTAGCAAAATGGTGAGAAACGCCTTGTTTCAGCCTCATATGTCATTTAAAAATGTGATAATCAGGTTCATACTGACACTTTCTCAATTGTTACAGGCACAGATCACAGAAAGGCCTAACGGAGCGTTTTGAGCTCTTTGTGATGAAAAAGGAAATCTGCAATGCTTACACTGAGTTGAATGATCCAGTTAGACAGAGGGAGCTTTTCGAGCAACAAGCCAAGGTGTGTATACAAGCCTAAAGTGATTGTTTTCCATTGTCCCATTAAAGGATAAAGGGCCAGGCTTCTTCCTGTTGCAGTGTGAGCATGCGTATTAGTTCATGTTAATCATTTGAGTTGGATCTTTTTCAGGCCAAAGCTGAGGGTGACGATGAAGCCATGTTCATTGATGAAACCTTCTGCACAGCACTGGAATATGGACTGCCACCAACTGCCGGCTGGGGGATGGGCATTGATCGTCTCACCATGTTCCTCACTAACTCCAACAACATCAAGGTAAAGTTGTCGTATTAATCATGATGCAAGCAGGTGTGTTCCTTTTTTTTAAACAAGTACTTTATACCTAAATGACAAAATAGGTTGTCATTGTCTTCCAAATCTACCAATATGAGCATTTTCTGATCTGATTCCCCATGTGATTAAAGGGACACATGATGACACACGGTACACATTCCTGCCAATGGTTTCACACTATTCAGTTTCAAAGGTTTTAGTATTTTCTTCAGGTATATGGTGTCAAGAAATTAATTAAAGACAAAGCCATAATTATAAAAGGACTTATTCAAAGTAACAAATTGCAGTAAAATAAGAATCAAAACAAAACCGGCTTGTTGCTGATCATGTAGCATGTGTGACCACATGGCACTTTCCCTCAGTAAATTGTCCTCTCAAGACCTTTAGGCTGTGTTTAAACTGAAATACAACAGAAGAGTACAGAGATACAATGATACAAAAAATCTTTTGGAATGTGCGCACACACATGAGCTGCCAACATCTGCCAGACAGATGTGGTCTCCTTTTATGCTCATGCTGTAAGAGGGGGAAAAAAAACCTCAGATGACAGTTTTTGTTCTTTCACAGGAAGTGTTGCTCTTCCCCGCCATGAAGCCTGACGATAATAAGACATCAGCGCCCACAGAGGGCACCTCCGTCTAATGACATGACCCCTGACCTCTCGTGCTGGAGCCTTTTACCTCACTGTGGTCATCAGTGGAGCCTGCAGGTTTTGTGTGTTATCAATATTATTGTTTGTTTGATCCTTGTTGTCATTAAGGGAAATCATCTTGTCTCAGTTACATGGTCAACAATTTCTTACATTTCTGCGATCACATTTGCTGTGTCTTCCTCGTTTGACTGTAAGGAGACATTTTAATCCTTATTGTCATCCAGACAGTAAATGTGACAGTGTATTTGATCAGGAAGTCATGTTGTATGTAGACCTGGATGAAATATTTTTGAATATACCTAGAGATTCTTCAAGGGGTGCTTGATCCTGGCTACCAAATACACAGAGGAGTTACACCACATAATAACAAAACTCTAGCACCTTTCAATGTTTTAAGTGTTCTCAGAATATTCATCTATTTTTACCAGGTCTGCTAGAATTCCTTGTCTGAGAGTTTTCAAGATTGTTTCCACAATATTCCTCTGCCAAGAAGTTTAAACATAGGTATGTCTGAATAAATTGCATATGACTCTACATTTTGCATTCTCTTGTGATGTTTGTTGTCTGTTTTACAGAACAAAATTCAAAGATAAGCAGCTCCTTAACCCCTGAAAGATTATATTTTAAAAACTTTTTTCACACGATTGGAAAGATCATCAAGGGCTCTGTAGAAATGTAATATTTTTAACTTAGATTTCAGGTTTCCACTATAATCAAATTGGATATCACCATGGAGCATGCAGTACTGTATTTTTGATGAATTTCAAAATGTGCAGAGTGGATCTATGTGTCCAGCACATATTGTTTATGTTGAGCCATCACTGGGTTTTTTCACCAGTATCTTGAATGAATAAGGTCGAAGTGTCATAAAAATGGGTTGAGTGGATTCAATTATGGTGATGTAACCTGTCAACAGTAACCTGTCACAGAATACGATTATAGGATTATGGTGATTTTGAGGGTCACTGATTTAGCTGCTGCCAGCTCTCCTCATCACTGGATCCTTGGGTTAGAGTGTACTCACCTGCAGGCTTGGCCTTGTGTGTTGTTAGGATGTCCTTGATGGTATGTTGAGGGATGAATCTTAGGAATGCAGGGTCTTTTCTCACCAGCCACTTCCTCACCTGGATTGATGTGCCAAATGTCCTCATAAGGCTGCTCTGGAGAAGCACCGCGGCTTTCCTGATGTTGCAGGGAGGAGGAGGGAAGTTTTTATCCACAGAGACACTGAGGAGTCTCCTCAGGATCTCTAGAGTCACAGCAGCACTCATATACAGACAGAGCATCAGCAGTTGTTGCTGGTCCAGCTGAGCACCAGTGGAGCTCCTCCGTGGTTTGAGCCTCAGCATCAGCTTGACGAGCAGATCCTCCACCAGCTCACTGCTGACAGTGACTGTAGCAGGGAGAGCTAGCTGGGAAATAACATGTTTGAGAGGAGCTGTGGACCAGCATAAAATGGAAATACTTAAGTAAAGTACAACTACCTCAAAATTGTAGTTAAATACAGTACTTGAGTACAAGATGTTTCTGGCACTACGATTAGAGGAAAAGGGCAACATAATGGAAAGATGCTGAGGCTGCAATCAGAGCAGACTAAATAAGTGAGCTCAAGTGATAAGTCTGTGGGTTTGTCACTACAAGTGACCCCTTTCACATTTTTTTCCATTGATAATATAGAAATATTGATTAGCGCAGCTTTAACTAAATACCTAAAATGGTTAATTACAATTATAAAAGAGTTTTGAACAGTTTTCAAATGTTTCCTGAAGGGATCTGTGCCATGTACATTAAGTTTTTCTCAATAAGAGGCACTGCTTGATGACTGTCTGTTCAAGCACTAACAGCAGGATATTGTAGAATGAGGCACGGGTGTGTCACAGCTAATATGGTCATTTTTCAGTAAGCTGTAATATATCAGAAAATATTGTAATAATGTGGCTTGTCAATGTTTGTTTTCGAAGAGGCGAAGAAGAAGATTAATGCTTTACTGGAAGTGTTTTCAAACAACATTTTTTACTTTCTGGTTGGTTTGGCAAATGTACATCTGGTTACACCCAATTGGTTGAAGTGCAGCACACAGCCACTTCCCTGAACTTTACTATGGTAACCATTCTGGACTGTCTCCACACAGTGGAGGAGACAGTCCGGAAGAGTTGTCTGAAACACTGGTTACCCTCTCTTAATTTGTATGCATGACCTTACATGTGAAATATGGACACACTGAGGTGTTGTGGAATGTCTGCACTGATTGTGTATACAATAATGATACTGTGGCTCAATTTGACCTGGGTGCTTTTATGTACATGAACAGTTGTACAGACACAAAATAAATATGTGTCTGTGAAATATATTGTTAGAACTGGTTTATTGGCCAGTCAGGGTAGACATTAGCTGCCCTACAATTTTCAGTGCTGCAACAGATTTTTCCAAAGACATATATGTTTGTTTATAAATGTATTCATTTGCAGTGGAGGAAAGTAAGGTTTAGGTACTACTTTACTTGAGTATTTGAATTTTCTGTTACTTTAAACTTCTACTTTGCCTATATTTCAGAGGAAGATATTATACTGTTTACTCCCTTACATTTATCAAACAGCTACAGTTACTAGTTACTTTACACATTTAGGTTTTACATGCAAAACATACGATCATCTTATAAAATGATGCATTGTTGTAGATTTTAACTACCCAGCAGCAGTATATAAAATACGTATAATTAGCTCTACCTCTACCTGCTACAACATTAACATGCTCCTTACATGTTAATGCATTAAAATTAATATTCAAATAATATAAAATATATAATAAAACAACAGTCTGAAAGGGGAATTTCTGTATAACAAGTACTTTTACTTTTGATACTTTGTACATTGTGTTGCTAATACTTCTATAGGCTACTTTTACTCAAGTTGTATAATATTTTAATGCAGGACCTTTACTTGTATTTGGACAGTTGGGTAGCCTATTGCTGCTTTTACTTAAGTAGAGGATCTAAATACTTTTCCAGACACTGTTAATTTGTTATAATTAACACCTGAAAAAGTCTGTAATAGTTCAATATCAAGTTTTAGACGGACACACACTTGGTTTTGAACCTGAGCTAAGCTCACCCTCCTCCTCCCGGCCACCACCCCCAGCGGGAACCCGCAAACAGTGGGATGGTGCGCGCACCCGCGGTCAAGTGTATCGACACACACACACACACACACACACACGGAGTGAAGATGGCGTTGAGAGCAGCGCTGCGGTGCCTCTCTGCAAACTTTCCCCCCGGATTGCCTCAGCTCTCGCCAGCAGCGCAGGTTTCAGCGACTCGGCTGCTGTGGAGGAGCGACTCTCCGCGGACACTGAGCACGCCCGCGGCCCTGTCCACAGGTAAAAAAAAAAAAAAAAAAGGAGCTGTAATGTTACATACTACAAGTGGTGGGCGAAAAAAGTCACGCAGTTTGTGTCACTTTCCCACAGCGGAGCAGAGGAATGCGGCAGGGAGGGCAGCTAGCATAAAAGTTTGTTTTTAAGTCTAAGTGCAAAAACTTTAGTACAGGAAATAAGCAGCCACATGTTATGTTGGCTAAAGTATACAATAAGGTTTTTTGGTCCCCTATTTAGTGTCGTTGGAAGACAGTCAAACCACGAGCTCCAAATTGGGATTGGGATGTTAATTAATGACCATAAACAACAAATTACCTTACTGTCTGTTGCACCAAGCTTATTAAATAAAAGTCACCCATGATCCTGGATATGTGCCACCAATAGCTGTGGAGTGGTGCATTTCATTTGTACATGTGGTATAACATTTCAACAGTTGAATGTATTTTCTTCTAGTTGTAGCTTTCATTCATTATTCTTCCTCACAGACACCACCCTGTGAAATGTTAACGCGTTTTTAAGGCTGTCAGCCAGTTTAATAGTTAGAAAATACGTTTCTCCAGCCCTTTACAGCAGGGATATTCAGCAGTCAGGGCTGACGGTGCTCTCCGCGGCCATGCATCAGCATCTAGCACAGTTCACAATCTGGTTCAAACCTGTATTTTTCTGCATGGTCTGATGCCAACACTGGGAATTGTTGAGGCATTGTGGTTCTTCCCTCAGGGTATTTTAAAGAAGACAGCATGAGCTTGGAATCAAAAGGCCCTAACTTGTATTTTTAAATTGCATTTGTGACTCAACCAGATAGGTCTTTTTTTTGCACCCGTTTGCAGCTTTTTCTGTCAAAACACTGATGGTCAGGATCCAAAACTGCACATGCAGAAAGCTCATGATTTTGACAAGTGAATTTGTGAGGTTGCAACCAGTAAACTACAGATTTATTTCTAATTGACAACACGTGTTGCATAAGAAACAGCCTACTCTTCAGCTTTGGTCCACAGTGCAGTAATGTGTTCTTTGGACATCCAAATGATGTACTTTGAGTCTGGTGGACTTCCCTCTATGTGTTTCACAAGATTCATCATAGCACCAAAGTAATTTTTTTTTAAATCATGATTCATACAGATTCATAGTTTCATTTTGTGTTTGCACACTAATCTATTCCAACATATTCCCTTGTTCTCTCCGCAGCCCTAAAGCTCACAGATAAGCATGAGTGGGTGAAAGTGGAGGGTGGAATTGGCACAGTTGGTATCAGCAATTATGCTCAGGTAGGTTGTTGGCGCTGTTGCCTTACTAATCATTGATTTATGACACATTTGGTTCAGAGGTTTGCTGATGGCGATCTAAAAATAGTGATATTCTAATGTCTGCAGTTCATTACTGCACTTTGTCCTCACCAGCAGCAACTGTACTGTAACAAGCTAATTTACTGTTTTATGACTATTGTTTGAGACAATTGATTACTGCCAAATTGCAGTGGTGTGCAGAAAATCTCAAGGGCAGGCACTTGCTTACCTATAGACGTTCAAAGCTTTGAATTTTCAGACAGATGTCTTTTGTCTTCGACTTGAATGCAGCTTTTAGAAAAAACGAAACTTAAGAGGCTTTGTTTTCATATGTCGAGCATTGACAGCTAATCTGACAGTGGGCACACAGCCACTGAAATCAAAAGTTCAAATGATTTTATCTCTGCTGCTGACCAGTCAAAAGTACTACCAGTAGGATTGCAGTTTAATGTGATGCAAGATGGTGATGTGAAGACATGGAGGAAGAACTCAGTCTGCTGCATTTGTTGTTGCTTGTTTCTAAAACTACACTGCAAATGTAATTAACTGCTTGGTTCAAAACCTCTGAAATGCTGCTCACATCTCCAATATTCTCAGCCAGTCAAATATATTATCTAAATGTTTGGCTGACAATTTTCAGACACGTCCTCTTTGCAGTGACCATGTGTACCCATAGCATCTTGGAAAGAACAAATGAGCAAACTGTAAAGAAGACAAGTATGAACAATAATAAGAAGATTTAACACTGATAGGCTGCCTATTTACTTTTATAGACTTCAGGCTCCTGTTCCTGCGGTTCTCTAAAACACTTTGAAGTTTGTTAAGTCTAAAACAGCTTCATTTATACATTCAATATGAATGCTTTTTAGACTTTAGACAGGTTTAGACTTCATTAAATGGGTGGCGGTACAACTTAAACGGCCATGGTCCATGTTTTACCCCGTAAGAAGGCGTAATTTGTGGGCTGAAGCAATGATGGCAACGCTTTGACACTTAAAGTGTTCAGATACCTTGCAAATTAGAGTGGAAATCATGGATACAGGTGATTTAGGCCACCAGCAAAGTATATAAAATGCAACACTCGGACAGTGATTGTGATTTGTACCAAAAGGCAACTCTTGGATTGCTTTAAGACACTGCACATGCTGCATTTATGCAGGGAACGCAGTCCAATAGAGCTCAAAGACACAGAGCTTTCTCTAATGCTACTGCCCGTGTAAGTAGGCATGGAGACTAACTTGCTTTCCCACTTCCCATCCTGAGTAGAGGATCTTGCACTAGCCACCACATTTGAGTCTCCTTTAAGGCCTTCAAATTCCAAAATCAGTTGTGCCATCCCCCACTAGTTCATTTGCATGAATATAGCAAACCAAGGGACAGCAGACAACTTATAACTCCAGCCAGTTTATACTGTATATGGATACCATTTCCTACGCACAATGCATATTACATCTAACTGGTCAATTTGACCCGCCTTGTAAAGTAGGCCAAAATATATAGGAAATATAGGAACTTCTTAATAGTACAGTCATTTCTAGGATTGCCTAGGACAATGTATTCATTCACTGCCAACATAAACACTCTTTATCCATACTGTAGGTACAGCTCTTCCAGTTTATTGTGTATAAATGAGCAAAAATTAGGAAAAAGCTTACATCTTGGTGACATCAACAGTTTGGGTCTCATGTCTCTGCTTGAAAAAGTATTGATCAGGCTGACTGCGATCAGCTGTACTTTATGAGTTGTATGAATGAGTTACATACAGTATTAGTCTCTGTGGCAGTAATCTCAGTAGATTGTGTCAGTATTGCAACAGTATTGATGTCAAGACAAGTGATTTCTGATTTTGTTTTTCTATGCTGCCTTTTATCATTTAAAACAATGTCCCCCTCACATGTGAGGTAGACTTAAAGACTGGTGAAAGTCTATATTTTTCTTATTGTTAACAAATCCCATGAAAAGACCAAAACCAACAATGAATTGATCCTACTAACAAGTATTGTCTGTGCAGCCAAAGCCTGATATAGCTTATTCCTCTGTGCCATAGACTTCCATTGTTGTTCAAAAACTATTAAAAGCACATTGAGCCACACTATTGCACTGTGTGACATGTTCCTTAATTACCATGAACACGGGCAGAGCCACAAGCAGGCTGGGGTAGTCAAAGTATTGAGAGATGGACTAATACGTAGTTGGTTTTAGGAACATTACAGATAGTAACGTTATTCTAAATATGATTGTAATTGATTTTCCATCATTCAGTGTTCATTTCAGCGTTCAGTCTCGTGTCACTTTTGGCCGATGCCCAGGATGATGCTCGCTCGCGCCTATAGAGCAGCAGGATGCTGCCTGCAGTTCACTTAACTGCCAAAGGTGTCATTATTAACAAGGGTTTTCTGAAAGTTACATATAGAACTTTTAATACATAAGTTAGTATCATGAATCATGTTAACTTGTGAAGTAATTTGGCAAGATAGCCAAATAACATATCCACTCAGATAGTATTTTGCTAGCAATAACGTTAGTAAGCAAGCTAAGGTTAGCCAGCCAGTTACAACCCAACCACGCTGCATGTATCCGGCAGCCCCGCAACGCCAGCCGACAAAGTAACCTGCAAACGGCAAGCAAACCAGTTTACCAGCCAGATTAGCCCCGGGAGTCTGGATGTATTAGCTGACGTCATCCACCCAAGACAGTATTTTGCTATGTTTACTAGCTAGCAATTTGTCCGCATTAGCAAGCAAGCTAACGTTTTGACTTTGGACTTTGTGTTTGTCTCTGTTTTGGTGGGTGCCGGTCGTTTGTTAGTGGACTCCATTTCTGAGCCAAATTCAGCAAGCGTTGCATACTGTTGCTGCTGTAGGAGAGCGGAGAGAAAAGGCACTCAGGAGCGCACATAAACGTCACATCCTTTGGATTTTCCCAAAACCGACCCAAGTCCTTTACATAGAAATCACTCCACAGGCTGTTATCGGCAACCGAGAAAGTCAAGAGAAGGTTTCTTTTTTAAGTGTGGTTAAAACCCATTCACACATTGGCAATAAAAAGCGATTTAATACATGTCAAAAATTACATACAATACCTTTTAAGACATTATTAGATTACTGCTTTTACTCACTTTTATATACTTTACTTTTATATACTTTAGGTAGGTTATAATTAATTCAGTTTGTTCTGTCATTTTAGGAAGCATTAGGTGATGTGGTATACTGTGGACTCCCTGAAGTTGGCCAAAGACTTGAACAAATGGGTAAGAGCCTTGAATATGCTGTACATTTTTTTAAAGTAATTGAGTCCAGCAGTGTAATAACAAGTATCTGTCACTGTGTGCGTGTGCGTGTGTGTGTGTGTGTGTGTGTGTGTGTGTGTGTGTGTTGTAGAGGAGTTTGGTGCCTTGGAAAGCGTAAAGGCTGCCAGTGAGCTCTACTCACCAATCACAGGAGAAGTGACTGAAATCAACACAGAGCTGGCAGAGAATCCTGGACTTGTGAATAAAGCCTGCTATGCAGAAGGTAAGTGTCTCGTACTCACTGTTGTTCTTTTCTAGTACATTTGCCATACTCATTTCCAGGAATTTCTCTCAGTAGATTTATTGCGTAGGCAGATGACAAGTTGCTTGTTCATGAGAACATGTACATTGTTGGCTTTTAAGATATGAACTCTCACTTTTCAGGGTGGCTAATCAAGATGACGATTGAAAAGCCTGAAGAACTCGATAGCCTCATGGATCAAGCTGCGTATGATAAATTTATTAAGTCACTTGACGAATAAATCGATACACTCACTGTGCTGTTTTATAATGTAATTGCAATCAAAGATTAGTAGGCAGGGTTACTAACATGTTTTGTGACACTTTTCCTTATCTGTGGTATTTATTTTGATACTGGAATTGTGCTATCAAAATAATTTTAAATCCTCAGTA
This sequence comes from Siniperca chuatsi, assembly GCF_020085105.1. Taxonomy (NCBI): domain Eukaryota; kingdom Metazoa; phylum Chordata; class Actinopteri; order Centrarchiformes; family Sinipercidae; genus Siniperca; species Siniperca chuatsi. Next base: position 17,020,964 of record NC_058042.1, read on the forward strand.
ACATCTTCCACTTAGAAGGTTAGGATTTGTTTAGCTACTAGCCAACCTTAAGGGCTCTTAATCACAAGATCTGTAAGTATTATTGGGTATTGTTTCTGTTGCTTTATTCCATTTTTAAATGTGCACAGATGTAGTAAAGGCTGGAAAGTGATTGTAAGTGTTGTGTCAAAAATAAAATGTGGTCCTTACGTTTGAATAAAATTGACACCCCTGCGATTTATTTATTTTTACAAGTCAAATTTAACTTTTGCTTATGTATCTTTTATGCCTATTCTTGGCAACTAAACATGCAGGAATGTGTTTTGATGGTGTTGGTGTCAAGATGGCACCAATTCACACAGCAACATGGACAATATAACTTAACATCGTTTTTTTTTAAAAAAGCTCATGCACAACTTATGATGTGTTGTAGACAGTAGACATGTTCATATCATGTTGCTGTACATGCTGCTTCTTTTTGCTTATTATAGTTCCACACACCTTGACCTTTGCCCTCAGGTGAAGATAGTCAGAGATTGCAGAAGCTAGATGATCAATGATTAATGAAGCAGTGGTTTTCAAATAAGTGACTGAACAAAAAACTGCACTGAGATAATGGAAAATAAGAGCTGTAATTGGTATTCCTGGCTAAAACTGACTAACTGAAATATTAAAGTCACTGAGAATAAAAATGACTTTCACCTAGTTCATTCCCATTAAATAATTTGTATAATAAAACTGTTTATTTTAAATGTATTTTATAACCAAATGTCCCTACAATAACTTCCTCTTAAAGAGAAGGTCTATTGTGTTGACCTATTGATTACCTTTTAAGTCTCCCATTCAAAAACTGCACATTTCTCCATAGTGATACCTCTCTCCACTCTATGTCCTGCTCCAAAATAATAAAACGCGATGCTCTTAAAATGCAGTTGTATTATGTTTCACATTTTCTGCTGCTGGCATTTAACAACCATTTGTTGTCACATTGCTGAGATAGATTGAGGAGACAACGGTTCCAGTTTGTTCCTTATTAGGCTTTAAAAAACTATTTAAATAAGACTGTACTCAGATGTATTTAAAGAAGAAAGAGAAGTAGTTGAAATTCAATTTAAAAAAAACCCCTCATCAACCAAGTTCTAACAATTAATCCACTTATTCATCAGTAATATCAAGGAATTGCAAAGCAGAAGCTGTTACTTTCTTTTTACTTTAAGCAATGTATGATAGCAATTTAATTTAATCAAGACATAATTATCTTTTTCATTGTGTTCACAGAGGACACACTGACTCAGGGGCATGCAGAGAAACAAGTTTAGACAGGTCCGAGCACAGCAATAGTGCACACGGAAAAATGTCTTGAATTAATTTGCATGTGATTAGACATGGAATTAGTATGAAATAAGTAATTATTCTCATTAGAGGAAACTAATGTGGCTGGTGCTTGATCACTTGTCTATGCACATGGATGGCTTGTGGACAGTCCTGCTCAATCATTTTCATCAATCTAAACACCTGAACCACCACACATCCACCTTTTTAATACATTTTCAACCTAGTGCTGTGTGCATTATCATTAAATTCCCATTGTCTTGAATAAAAAAAACTACTATTTACATCAATGTCCTGCACAGCACCACTCTGATTATTGACATCTCTGATGAGATTGTATAAATGTATGGAAAGACACATGTCACAGACAGGCTCAAACAAGGGGGAGGGGAGGCAATGATAATAATAATAGCAATTACTAGTTAAAGCCTAAAGCATTAATTAATTCATTTATTTTTTTATAAGATTTTTTAAGTATCCCACTGAAATCAAAGTGTCAAGCTTCAGGGTAAAATGAACAAAATGAAAAATCCTTTCCCAGGTCAGTGCTGTCCTGATTAATGCTCACATAAACAGGGCACAAGTCTGTGTTTTTACATAAAACAGGAGTGAATTTGTAGCATAAATCCAACCACAGAATATGAGTAAATATGTCTTTATTATATCAATTTATAGATCAAGGTTGCTTCCGCTGTCCTCTGCGCCTACAGTACAGCACATGGAGATACAAGCCTTGTTTTCATATGAGGAGGATAATATTCATAAGTTTCTTATGCTGCTGCTTCATGGATGGACTGTGAGACAATGGGCCCCTGCTCTTACCCGCCAGAAAACAACCATAATAACACCTAATATAAATAAATATTGAATCAGACTTGTTATCTCAATATCCTTTCTCAATATGAAAGGACTGGGATCAGGAGCAGGAGGAAAAAAAAACAAAACATGATCAGGTCATCCCTACTGTTGACGGTAACCTTTGACTGAGAAATGCTAATAACCATCACTTCAAACAGAGACCCGGTCTTAGGAGCCCCATGATCTCCCGCAGCTGTTATGTGACAGTTTGGTTTTATTGAGCTCATATGTCAGACATGGTGGTAAATAAGAAACATCACACACGTAGTTTTTCAAGACTATATGTATTTAACACATAGAAATAACCCTTTTGAAAGTTTTGTCTTTGGTTTCCAAATACAGCCACATACTTACAGCTATACCCTGCTACCATAAAGTTATTGTCTCTGTATGCTTGTAATTAAAGCAAATAATGTGTGGTACTAGTTGCATCCTGTCTACTGTCAGTATACTTAGAAGAGATGTAGCCATGCTATGACTACTGATGAAAGGTGCCAGGCCTACATCTAGTGGCCAATGCAAAAACTTCACCTAATAATACACACTTAGGTTTTAAGAGGCTTTAAAGGCGTTCAAGTGTTATTATTAGGTTAATATTCTAGTCCAATCTTTGATGAAAAAAATAGATGTTCATAAATCATTGGATTAATAAATCTCCAAGGTACTACTCTTGCACTTTTTGGCAACCCCATTTCTATTTCAAAACGCAACACTAATCCTAATAACTGCTGTGATATTAGTCATATTTTCAGAGCTATAAAAAAATATGTAGGCAAATTCGTATTATTTTGATAACATAAACAAAAGCAAGTTAGATTTCCCTGCATCACAACAAAGATGATTTAAGTGTGATGAACGCGTACTTACTTCCGGTTTTTTTCTTACATGAAATAGTGCCCACTGCACTTGGTTTAAGTGATTTCATATTTTAGTAAATATTTATCTTTTTGTACAGATACTGACAAAATCTTTGTTTACCGGCACAAGAAAAAAGTGTACAGCCATTTAGGTCTGCTAAAACGAAACTGTAGCCAAATGGGATTGCTTAGTTTTACTCGTCAAGTAAGTCACCGTTGTAAATTCAAACATACTATGAAATAACGTCTATTTTTTTTTACTATGGCAGCCCAGATATGACAGCACTGCACGGGGAACTTCCAAAATATATAACGTATTTGTCAAACATTAAATACCGTCATTATATGTAGTTTTGTATTATATATTTTATCACAATCATTAAATAATATCTTTACCTGTAGGGATAATGCTCTTTTATATACTCTTTGATAACGTCTGCTCTACCATTGGCTGGTTGACACATATCCCACAATACACCGCATTACTACTTCCTTTTTCCTTTCGGCCATTTTCCTCCCTCGTAGGTATGATAATTTTTTCTCTACAGGTTTAGAAACAATCTATCTTAATCCTTGGTATTTTATCGATATTTATCAATTTCACTTACAGCCTGAAATAGTGTGATTTGTCACCTTTAAATTAAGGTGATTATTGTCATAGTTTTCCACGTTAAACTGCTGAACAACATCTGTGTTAGTGGTGATCCCGGGCAAGTGGTGACTGTAAGCATTGCCGTTACAGGCCAACATTTGTTGCTCCGTATTTTAATAATGTAATAAAAAAGAGCATACGTAACGAATGCCGAAATGGCAAAGACTAGTAAGTATAGCATGTAGCAGCCGTTAACGTGAATTGTTAATCGAAACAGCCAATAGCCTGGTTAACCTGCTAGCTTAGCATCTCAGACGTAGCTCTGTGAGGACTGATGGTGTGCCGGCATGACAGCCTGCTAATGTCTGTGTGCCATGCTGTGTTGCAGGGAAGTAGGCAGCCATGGCCCCCAGCCGGAATGGAATGATCCTGAACCCTCACTTCCACAAAGACTGGCAGAAGAGAGTGCGCACCTGGTTCAACCAGCCAGCCAGGAAGATCCGCAGGTGAGAACTGCCTTGTGCTCCAGGGAGAGATGCTAACTCAAGCTAACACGCCTTCATGAATGAGTAGCAGAAACGAACTTTGTTGGTAATATAGTCTTGAGCCACTGCCCAGATAAGCAAGCTAATAAAAGTAAGATGTTGGTCAAAGACATTTGCAAGGATGACAAGAATCCAGACAACATGAGCACAGTCAGCTAGCTTCTCAATGTTGACTTCTGTTTTTATTGGAATTTATAAAATGCTATGTATGGGAAAGAACTGTAATAAGCTACAAGAAGTTAAATGACATGTTATCACCTTTTGCTATTATTAAATGTCAACTGATCTGAATTTTGTTTGCAAGGACATATAGTGATACAAACTAATCTGACAGTGAACATAAAATGGTGGATATGTGTGTTGTAATGTTTTTTTTAGCTGATGCCATGGACTCTCAAATAGTTTTCTTGAAGACAATCAGTATTTACTGTCTGGGATCAGGTCTCCAACTGTGTTTTACAGCTCTTGGGTTACAATGTGTTAGAACATTATAGGAGGTTCGAAGCACATTTACGCATATTCATTGCTGTAAAAAATGCAGTGTGATTGCAGTACATGGTTAGCAGCCCTTTTCCCACCCACTGTAGTTTGACCAAAATACCGCTTCCTTTAGGCGAAAGGCACGTCAGGCCAAGGCCCGTCTCATTGCTCCCCGTCCTGTCGCTGGACCACTGAGGCCACAGGTCAGGTGTCCCACTATCAGGTACCACACCAAGGTTCGTGCTGGTCGTGGCTTCACCCTGGAGGAACTCAAGGTAATACTTTTATAGTTGTCTGTAAATTGATTTTACATGCAGGAATAAGTAATGTCACTATTAAATGTGTCCAAAAAACTGGTCAGTGCTTTGAAAACTGTCTCAAAGCACTGAATTATTTGACAAAGGGGGGGAAAAAGCAACAAACCAACTGATTTAAAGTGCTTTGAGTGGTCGGAAGACTAGAAAGGTGCTATACAAGTACAGTCCATTTACCATGTCATGGTGTCTGTTGATTGTTTGGTTAGGTAGAATCTTAATTATATGTCAGCGTCCGAGACAAAGTGTTTATCAAGGTGACCTCCACGTCAGAAATGCTATTGACGACTATTGTGCAATAGAACAGGCTCAACCTTTCTGTGATGAATCCTGCAACCTACCGAACCAAAAAACTCAATAGCTATCGAAGAAGACGCATTGCTGCTCAAAGACTTCTTGTACCTTGCCTTTCCTCCCATGTACTTGCCTGCTGTTGGAGGAAGGCTAAATGACTGTTGATGTGCTTCATCCCAGAACATGTGGACTTGTTTGTTTTCCTTCAAAAGAAGTAGGCTCAAACAGGAGTTTTTTTTTTTTTAAAGTTTGTACAGTTTATATAGTACTAATTGCTTTTCTCTCAGACTTCATATTTATGAATAAGAACCCTTAATTTCAACCACCAATAGCTATTTCAGTTTGAGGGAAACAAATCCCCATGTGTAGTGGACACCCAACTCGCATACTTGAGTTTGATCCTCCACATCAGCTAAATTATCTATGAGCAAACATTACATCAATTTCCTGCAAAATGTCAGCTTTTTTAAATTGGTACACAAGATATTCCATGCTACTAAAATAGGCTGGTTTATTAGGTTGAAATGTTGAATCTTTATTGATGGGGTGTAATTGAGAGCATTTATTTGTCATTAATATTTATCAGGATAAGTAAATAAAGTTTGCTCTTGTAAATGTCATTATGTTAATAAACCAGATAATCAAAATCCTGACTAAGGCTTAAGCCAGCCAGGACGAGGCTCATATTTTTATTATGAATGTGTATGTAAGCACACATTTTTGGCCAGTGTGGAAGTTAAGTGTGAGCTTGCATCGTCAAGTAGAGCTCTGCCCCATGTAAATGCAGAATAACACATACAGTACCTGTGCCAGCATGTGATCAGTAACGTGTCTGCACCACAGTGCACAGTTCAGAAACATAAGAACCATCTTATGTGTTTTGCCTCACAGCTGTCAGATGATGACAAATCTCCGGAATCTCTGTATTTGCTTGATGAATACTTTGAACCTCTTTTCCGATGACTGCCTTTTGTTACTCAAAATAGAATAAATTGGTCATCAGTATCGTCTCATATAGTGGACGTTACATCAAAGTCTGAAGTTTTTTATCTTCAACTCCTAATGTACTGTGTTCCTCCCTGCAGGCGGCTGGTATCCACAAAAAGACAGCCCGCACCATTGGCATCTCTGTTGACTCCCGCCGTCGCAACAGATCCACAGAATCTCTTCAGTCCAACGTGCAGCGCCTGAAGGAGTACCGCTCCAAACTTATCCTTTTCCCCAGGAAGGCTTCTGCTCCCAAGAAGGGAGATAGCACTGTAAGTTTCTTCATGTTGTTGCATGAAGCATAAAGAGAATTTCAAAGAAACTTCACATCCGGTTTGTAAAGCATCTGATGGACTGTAGTAGTGGTGGTTAACGGTTTTATGTTGTGATTGTATTTTACTGAGAAAGACAAGTGTTAAAACATTGAACAAAGGCATGTGGTCAATAGGAGTCAGCTCTCAAAATTGAATAAATACAATTTGAGAGCCCTCTCCAGTGTTTGTTTACTATTGCTCCATCTTATGAAAAGTAATACAACAGCTTTTACACACATTTACTTTAACATTGTATAAAAACTAAAAATGCTGTCTCAACTAAGAATTTAGTCCTTGTGTGTTTTGAAATGAAACAGTGTAGAGATTTGTCTTTGAGGGAGCTCAAAGATTTAGCCCTAACCCTAAATCTTTGTATTTGAACTTTTCTAAGTGCAGCGATCAGTTCCTCCGTAATCTCTGCACAACACTGTTTGAGCTAAACTCTTGTTTCTGACAGCTGCTCACCATCAGTGAAAGTAAATCATTTGCATTCTGAATGCCATTTTTAATTGGTTGTCAGGAGTTTTTTTATTAGACTGCATTGGTTACCTAATGACTACTACTAGTGAGCTTTTCAAATTCAGTCAAATTTGAAAACGAATTCATTTATGTAGTGATCCGGGTGTATGGTCAGTCAGAACAACAATAGAGGCTGATAGCCAAACACAGCCTCACTCTGCCTGTCCTTGTCAGTTCACCTGTACTCAGATCCCTGTACAGATTTACTATTACACTTCAATCATCTTGCAAGTGGATCGCTCTAGTTGAAAATGAATAATCAGCATTAATCAGCTTCTCTTTTTCTTTTGACTTGACCTTTGATCTGATTGATTTCACTACACCCAAATGTTGGGAATAGCTAGGTGGTTGTTGCCTTGAAGAATTAACTGTTTGTAATCTTTTCAGGAGGAGGAACTGAAGATGGCCACTCAGCTTGCTGGTCCAGTCATGCCCATCAAAACTGTAAGTTTTAATTCCTTCAAGATTCCACTAGAACCCAACACATCCATATTCAAAAATATATTAGGATGGATTACATTGAGATCATTGGAAATAAATGTGATTAGTTTTAGGTGGAAAATAAGTAGAAATTTTATCCTTGAAATTGCACAGCAGCTAACATTGAACTGGCTGGATTTTGTGATGTGCCATTCTTACGTAGGCTTTCATATCAGAAATATAAGCACAATCTTGATGTTTTGCATCACAGCAGTCAGATGATGACAAATCTCCGGAATCTCTGTATTACTTTTGATGAAACATTGAACCCTTTGTCTGATGATTGCTTTTTAAAATCAAACTGAAAAAACAAATTGGTTGTCCCAAAATAATGATACCATAAAAGTGGACTTGTTTTCGTATATAAGCAAATGTTGAATTGGCTGGATTGTGTCCTTTGGCAGAGATAGGAGATTATGAAGCAATGTGTGCAAAGTGTCGTATGTGTTTACTATTGTCCTTTTCTTCTCTTCAGGTGCACAAGAAGGAGAAGGCCCGGGTTATCTCTGAGGATGAGAAGAACTTCAAGGCTTTCGCCAGCCTGCGTATGGCCCGCGCCAACGCTCGTCTTTTTGGCATCCGAGCCAAGAGAGCCAAAGAGGCTGCCGAGCAGGATGTGGAAAAGAAGAAGTGAAAATAGTCACTATGGAACTTTGCAAAATAAAGTGTTTAAAAAGATAAATGTGAGAATGTCATGATTACTTTGTTTAAAGGTTTCATGGTTTGCTCATAGATTAGGAGACTTGATGGAATAGAGCCACACAACAGACTTGGGAAAATACATGACGTCTGGTAAATAGTCAAAAGAACGAAGAAGAGTGTCGTTCCACAACTGGGTTACTTCTACAGGCAAGATTGTATTTATAGATGGTAGCAAATGTGTTGGAATAATGAGTTCAGATTGCAGCTCAGCATATGACTGGTCAGAAGTAAAAACATTAAAACAGCCTTTGGAATTTAAAAGTTGATTTCAACCAGGGACCAGGTGACAGATAAAAGGCAAGATAAAAATGATAAAATAAAAACAGAAATTCATGAAACCTGATTGCTATAAAATCAGATGTCTCGGCAGACATTTTGACTTGTTATAGTAGGAAAAGCATGGGTGTTGCTTATAACATCAACGATGGTCCTATACAGGTGTCCCGGTGAGCAATGCCGGAGCCCTGAAACTGAAGCAGATCAATGGTATAAAGCCATCATCAATTTTATTATTTGCACCTATGCTTTTTCCTACTGTGACATGTCAAGACATCTTTGTGAAAAAGGCCTATATACTGCATCATAAAATCTTGCTTTAGAAGTTTTAGTAATGCTTAAAAGATGCCTGAGCCCCTGACAGCTGTGGAGTGAAATCGGAGCACTTGATAGTACAAAAGAAATTTAGTTTTTCCCAGATTTTCTGATTATAAATTCACATCAGTCTGAAATATACAAGCTATGAACGAAAACCTGAAATTTGGATTCAGTGGATTCTATATTAGGCTCAATTACAGCAGTAGGTGGCACTAGAGGCACAAAATGTAGCTCATTAATGGAGACAGAAAAGCATTTAAGAGTAGGGGTATAAATCCATTTTTAAATAGCTAGATATTTTGAAAGCAGGTTATTAACTTGCTATGACAATTAACAAATTGTCTTTTTTTTTTTTGCAGACAGGTCACCAGAAATAAAGTCTTAACCAGTTGAAGAGTCTAAACCAGAGCAGAGCCTCTTAAACATGACAGGCTGTTATCATTTTAAAAGACCTGTACAGTATCTACAGCGTGTAGAAGTGGAGGTCGACGATAACCCCAGGGGCAGAGGAAGGTCAGGAGAGGTGGACAGCAAGAAAAAATCTCATCCCAGTGGGACAATTTTACAATCAGCTTCTGTGGGAGTTGAATTTAATTTTCATACAGAAGCTTATGTGCTGCCAGACAGGAACCAACAGACTGCTAATATAAAACATTGCCATGACAACAGAGACTCTGGACATTTCTAAACAATTTGCACATGTTGGGTTTCTCTGATTAGGTGAAATTAATAAATAAAAAGTCAATAAACAAAACAACACGGGTGCAGAAAAACTACCTTATTGAGTGAAATTGCCTGTTTCGAATGCATAAGTCATTACCATTTGAAAATGTCCACTTCCAAAAATGATCCCAAGTCGACCATGTCAACATATACAGACTGAAAAAGTCAGGATGAGGTGAGACTAAATGTCCTCTGTGTCTCCTTTAGTGCCTCTCTGTGTACCAACTGTCTGAATGCAAATAAATAATTCAGTTAATGGAGGTTGGTGGACAGTCAAGTCATTTTGGACCAGGGGTGATTGATATGGCTGAAATGGAAACTCGAATGGATGTACCTATTTATCCTTAAGATAGGGTACTGCAAAACAATCGATTTACTAAAACTCAAATGTAACAGTTACCACCTTTCCTAAATGTGTTACCAAATTAATATGGCCCCCAGGTATCTAAGTATATAATCATTTAGTCAAGATTTGGGCACTCATTATTTCATTATTCACCAATGATGTGAATTGTATTTGTCCTAAATACACATAAAAGCAATACCAAATAGGACAGTAAGTCTATATCACTTATGACACAAAATGTCTTGATTTCTTAGTTTTGATCAGCAGAAACAAGATGAGAAGAGGATTATGTTAAATCAATGTATATGATACAAGATTAGGCAGTTAATTGATTAGTCTATTGACAGAAAATGAATCTGCAACAAATCTGATAATTGATCATTTAGGTCTTTATCAAGTAAAAACACCAAACATTCTCTGGTTATTGCTTCTCTTTTTGATATATCAGTTTTGCACTGTTGGTCGGACAAAACTGTCATTTTGAAGATATCACCTCGGGCTCTGGGAAGTTGTGACAGGTCTTTTTCACCATTTTCTGATGTTTTATAGAATAAATAATGAATCTATTAACCAATCAACTCACTACATCATGACTCTTTTAGAAGATAATTCTCTATGCCAAATACCTGCTCTGACTTCCTCATTTCTGTGCAGAGTGTGAACAACTAGTGTTTCACAGTTGCTCACCTGATCTGTAAATGTAATAATGTTTGTTTTTTTTGTTTGTTTGTTTTTTGGTTCTCAGCTGTTTCCTTGCTCCTTTTGCTGCAATAAACACCTTTCCTACATGGACTACTACTATTATCCAACTGACATCAATGAGTTGCATGTGTGCTTGTATCTTGCGTTGTCACCTTCACCCATATGATGTATTGTATCATGTTTACTCTGTAAAAAGGAAATTATATCTTTTTGACCACAGTATTTGTAGGTCAGTAAGGCAAATATAATGACGACATAGGAGACTCATGGAGATAATGTTTCTATTCCAATGACTTGAAGTAGAGCATGCTGAAACACAAGCTCAGTGACTGATTACCATTAACTAACAGGGATGCTACAGCTACCATCACCAATAAGAAAGACTTTAGAATCAGTAGTGTGTTTGAATATTTCCAAAAACCTACCTATGTACAAAAATACCTCTACTCGAGGGAGCTGCTGGTGGAAAACTGTGGATGATGTTACACACACACACTCACACACTGGAGCAAGGTTGACTGAAAATGTGAGTGAATTAGGCCGTAAGAGATCTTCCTATTTGGGTTATTGAACACACAATGTGGTCAGCAGCACCAAGGCGAGCACTGAGTGTGACTGGGGAGAAGCAGCAGGGGGAATCTGAATAGGTAATCCATGTGTAAACGCAGGGAACGTCCTGTGAGGTGCTGAACCGACACAGCGGCAGCAGCAGCAGCAGATGGCCATTGTTTGGAGCTGTGGCGTAACAGGGCTCAGGTGTGTGCCCCATAGCAGACGCTTCATATCGACTCTGAATACCCATGGAAGAAGACGCAGTGGGGGTGAAAACTGCAGGAGACAACTGACTTTAGGTGATGGCCATGTCAGAAAGCAGCAAGCCAAATGTTTTATTTTTCGTGCTGTTGGAATAATTTGATTGACCTGCCTGTCTGCTCCACACATCATCATTTTACTGGTTGAAAGCTTCTGAGTGGCTCAACCCTTAAAGAATCAGCCATGTCCTCTTGAGATTAAAGTCAAACTTGTAATTTTGCAAAGCTCTAATGAAAAAATGTCCTTTCTGTTTGAAGGACACTTCAGAATCATGAAATTTCAAAGCCTTCAGGAATAAAATGTTACCACAGCTGAAGCCTACACATTTCTATTATCATAAAGTGCTGAAACTAATTGCCAACACACAAGGTACTTTTAAACAGTCAAACCAAAGCTTTTATTTTCTGTTTTAAACTGTATTTTGATGAATGCACATTTCCCAAGTAAATGTGTCTTTTTTTAGCTACTTTGTCTTTCATGGCCTTCGCTTCTGTATTGCAAAAACTCTGCAGAGAGCTGCTGTTTTGTCAGTGCAATCCAAAAATCCATAAATGTTATGCAATGTCTGGAAATACATTCATGAAAATAATACATTTGTGGGTGGACTGTGAAAAGGTTCAAGCATAAACGTTGTGTAGAAACAATACGTTACATAACATACATTGCTATCAAATGATTCACAATCTACACTGCTGAATCAGTTCATGGTCATTTTAATGTGAGTGACATTAGACTAAAGTATATGTGCATGTGTATGTGCATATACTGTATACATGTGGGTATATGTGTGTGCATGTTAAATAAAGGTAAGCGAGCAGAGAGTCACAGGTCCTCAGCTGTCTGGAGCTCCTACATGGAGATGTGGCTGTGATGTGCTGCTGCTGGAAGATCCGTCCTTATATGTTCCTGTTGTTTTGCTGTGAAATGTCTCACATTGGCATTTTTATGATATTGAGGTGAGACAAAACCAGCCAGTACCAGTTTATTCAGGCATGAATTGCCTTCTTTTCTGAGTACAAAATTGACAAACTCTGGATCCTACTGAGAGGATTATCATAAGCATCTGATTTCACCTTTTATGTTCACATGTGCGATGGAGAGCCCACACGTCATTTGAGATTGTGAGCTCACTGTTGAACAAAGGGCCAGTAAATGACAAGGAAATTGTTCTTAATCTGAGCAGAGGACAGTGTTTAACATGAGCAGCTGATGTGACAGCTGGAACATCTGTGTATATAGTGTCAAATGCATAACTAATATATGCAGAACTGTGCTATGTATGTAAACCTGATCATACTGCTAATGAAAGATGTTAACACTGTGACACATTAATTACAGTGGTCTGAGGATGGAGAACAATCCGATTGATATATCAGTCTAAATATATATTTAAACCCCTCTACACAAGATTATTGGTGCAACTAACTTCAACTCAAAGGAAGTATAGAAGATATTACATGTCTTACCCTTAGATTTAAATGTGTTTCATTGCATTGTTCGTGTGTCACAAGTTCATCATTCTTTTAGCCTGAATGTCAGAAAATCAAAAACTATGCACATATTTCTTCACATTTATGCACATGTATCTCAGACTTTCAGGCTGCCAGATACTCATAATCAGTAAAAGCCTCTGTATTTCAGTTCCACGGTCTCGCGTCCTGTCTTTAAGGCTCGACTTTTGAATTGAACTCCCAATAATCGAGTCCCAGCGAAAACCCCATCCTTACATCAGCAGCTGGACTCTGTCCACTCCCCTTCTCTACCAGCCGAGCCTACTCCCTCCTCCCCCAGTCTAACCAATGAGTTTCGGCGGAGAAGAAAAAAAAATCAAGCAGTGTGTGTTATGGGAGAGGATTAAACAAGTGTGTTAAAGAGTAAAGAACAACGACAGGTAGGAAGTGAGTTTTTAACTTGATCCTCAGCGGAGTTGATTGTTTTTTGTATGAGGGAAATAGGAGCGTTTGCTTTTTTTTTGATCAGCTGTAGATTGTTTTATTGGAAGTGAGTAAGAGCAGTCAATGACAAATGATGTTACCAAAGTAGACTGTTCATGTTTAGTACGACGATTAGGAGAACTAAAGCCAGATCGTCATTTTGCCACCCTGAACGGTAACTGCTGTTGGGTTTTCGAGGATTAGATTTGTAGCGAAGTTAATTTATTATGAGTGTTATTATTAACAACCCGTTTAGGAGCGTTTCCTGTATCGCCATAATTAAGTTGTTGGATTGAATCCGCAGCCATTCGCTCTCGAGCGGACGTTTTTTTACATTAGAACTTTTGCTCGGGTCGTATTTTATAGCTTCTGAGTCTGATTGTATTTCGAGCTTCACTGAGTTAGGTTTCAGATCGATGCTTTTGGGTAACATCTGGTTTCCAGACTCACAGCTGGCAAACAAAAACCACGGGCGCTGTCCCTGGTGCTGAAAGCCAAACAGTGCAGTAGCCTACACTTGTTCATTTGTCTCCTAAGAATGTGACACTTAGAGTAAATGATACTGGTAGAGAAATTCATACTTTCTTCCCCTTTAAAACAGTTAAGTGGGGGGTCAGAAACCCTTTGCTCAAGGACACTTCAGCAGGGCGGATGCATGTCACATTGGAGCTTAAACAAATCAAAGTCCTTTTCTTAGATTTATGTTATCCTCTGGGCAATAAAAACACTTAGCCATGTGTCTGCTGGATTTCCTGATTTTATCAGCCACTTTCACTTGTTTACCCATTGTTGATTATGGGAAAAAATACCATTTTTCCCAATAAAACAGTTTGCTATCTCATGTTTAGTACTGGAAGCAGGATAAAGATAGTGGTATGCAGACAATGACAATATCAAGTCTATGTTCTTGTCTATATCTTTGTGGAAAGCGTTTCATTCTGGAATTAAGATCATTTAAAAAGAGGAAGCACCAGATTTGACCGTCTTACAAGAATCTTTCCAGGGATTTGATCTAGACTCCTAAAAGCACAACCCCGCCACCTTCATGTCCTGTCTCTCGTCATTACTGAGGTGAGATGATATTCCTCACAAGGGGATAGCTCAGACAGGCAGTGATAACAGCTTGGGTTTGGTTTGGTCTCCCGGGTATCAACAGGAATCTCTGTTCTTTTTTGTGACATCTGCACCAAGTCAAAAGAGCCTGTCTCCTGTGAGCGTGCCACGTCTTTACTGAGATCTCTCAACCCACCACTACATTTTCCCATCCCTTCGGAGCTACCAACAGCCTCAGGCCGTACTGCTTTGCTGGTTGGCAACTCTTCTTGCCCCGAGCCAGGATGAATGATGTTCAGGAGGCCACCTCCCCTGCGACCAGCCTCAGCGGTCCAGCTACCTGCGTCTCCAAAGTAGAGCTGCGTGTGTCTTGCAAAGCTCTGCTGGACCGAGATACGCTGAATAAGTCAGACCCCTGTGTCATACTCATGGTACAGACCAACGGACAGTGGACAGAGGTGAGTCCCCCCTTTTTTTCCTTCAATCTGACAAAATGCACAGTTGGACCTTTTGGGGAAAAGTGTGAGGCTGATAGCTCCTCAGTCACCAGTTCTATTGGCAGCAGTATGTATCTTTATTAATCTTCTCATCTGAGTCATTAACCACATTATTTTAATGTGTAAAGAATCATGCCTTGAATCACACACATAAGAGTTCAAATTATTCAAATTACAGCACCTTGAGGTGATCTGAGCAACAAACTGTCTTGATGGGTACACAGAATTGTTGCACAGAAAGACACTGGGGGAAAGCACAAGTGGCCAGCCCTCCCTCCATCGTCCAGTATCACAAATCTGGAAAAGCTCAGATTTTAAGATTAAGCTCTGGTAATGTGTGAAATTTTATACACTGTGATGAATTTTCAGTCCCACTCCAGTTATCCCCAAAACCTGTGTTGCCATACAAGATCAACCAGGGAGATAAATCTGTTAATGGTTTGGTGAACTTGCAGCTGTTTTTCCACTCTTTCGGAAAAGATCATGGCTCACACAACAGCTGTCTGATTCAGAATTAAAAATGTCAAATGCAGCGTACATTTGCAGAGGAAGAGTGAACATTGTCTGTCTCCACAATTCAATAATTTACAACAGATTGTACTGCCTGTATATACATATATATTCCACTGGTCTACATGCGTGGACAAACAGTAGGTTGGTAATCGTAATATGCAGTGTGATGAGTTGTGTTCCAGCTGAAAATGTTTACTTTCTTGGATTGGTCCCAAGCTGATTTGGAGCGTAGGCAGCAGGTCTCTCATTTCCCTGTTAATTAAGTCATTTAGTTCATGAGGGAAAGCCAAAACACAAGTCTCCATTAAGTAGAGGATGTGTTAAAACGTGGCAGAGGATATCTAATTTTATACATTTTCTTTCCCGCAACCTTTCATCCAACAACAAGCTCTCTTTTCAGGGAAATGGGAGAAAATAATTAACTGGAACTGGAACAGCTTCCTGCCGCATGGGAGCCATTTGTTGAAGAAACTCACCATTTGGGCTGTATGAACGTGGAACCTCGAGATACTATTTTGTAGCAGTGATGATAAAAACACTCGGCAGACAGTGTCGAGTACACAGTTATGGATTTTTCTTGGTTGTAAGGAGGTTGTTACATGAGATACATGAGATACATGAGGCTATTTTTAGGTCCACTAACTGAAGCAAATTTATATGATGATGTCAGAAGAGATTGATCTATCTATCTATCTATCTATCTATCTATCTATCTATCTATCTATCTATCTATCTATCTATCTATCTATCTATCTATCTATCTATCTATCTATCTATCTATCTATCTATCTATCTATCTATCATGGTGGTGGGTAGTAACCAAGTACATTTACAAGTACTGTACTTAAGTACAATTTTGAGGTATTTGCCCTTTACATGAGTGTTTATCTTTCCTGCTATACTTTATATATATTATATTTTTACTCCACATTTATCTGACAGATGCAGTTACTAGTTACTTGACATATACCCATTTTACATACAAAACAAATGACCAGCTTATAACGTATGATGCATTGTTATAGACTGAATTACCCAACTACGTATAAAATTATCTCTAGCCCAACCTGCTAAAACATCAACAAGTCAGTATATACTGTATTATAGTAGTTACAGTATTATAGTCCGGTAGTATAACTCTGTGACAGGGGCCATTCTGTGACCTAATAAGTATTTTTACTTATTACTTTTACTTAAGAAAATTACTTTTACTTGAGTAAAAGATCTCTACGTCTTCCACCACTATCTAGCTATGTATGTATCTATCTGACAGTCCTGACAGTCATGACAGTGTACACAAGCTGTCCAATCATCCGCTGTCAAATCCCTCAGTACTGGGAGGCACCATTGCTTGTGCAAATTGTTTACTTACGTCAACAATTGAGTAAGAGGCTGAGCCCACTCACATCACCGCTACCCTCTTTCTCTTTTCTGAGCTCATACTGAATGGCCCCACTGACTTGCAACTGCTATTTGTTGAACTGCTTTTATTTCAGTGTTACCTTATTTCACTGCCTGATCTCTTCCAAGGACAAACTCAGAAACAGGGTGGAGATGACATTTTCTCTTATAGCAGACTTCTGCTGGACTCTACATGCTCCCATGATAACAAATTAAATCAAATCCTGATCTTTCTGTTGATATCAAACTTAAGCTACAGGGGCTTGTTATGATCGAGCTACATAGATAATGCTCTACCTACCTGGTAGAATTGATTAGAGAAAGCCTTAATTTTCCATGTCAGGGATGTCTCTGTAGTTGCTGGCCCCCCACCAACAACAAACAGGCGTCACAGACTTCGGCACAACCTATCCTCCGTAGCTCTGATTAGCTTTCGTCAACAAACAGATTCATCAGACTCATCCCAAATCTGTCCATCCAGATGGCATAAAGAGATGTGGAGAAGGCAAGAAAAGACAATAAAGAGAAGTGGGGATGAATGAGGCTGAGGAAGCCAAGTCCTCTCTGGAAGTTCTTTTCTTTCTTTGTGATGTTTGCCAGAGTGAAAAGGAAACAGTAGAGCAATCCCTGCTACTAGCCATCCATTGCATTCAGTATGGTATTATTATTATTGTTTGCATATTACAAACCTGAAAGAGGGAAGCATATGTTAACTAGAGAACCGGTCAGGTTATTCATCTAGAACCGTGACAAAGACCAAAGTCTGATTATTTTCAACCCATTGCTGTTTATTTTTCATTTCAAGCAAATGAAGATGTGGCAAAACAAAACCATATATTTTAAGCAACAACTGTGACATGTATTACCATTTACTAAGCAACAAATTGAATTGCATGTTGGTAATAAGGCAAAGAAGAATAAAATTGATAATGACAGAGGGTGCTGAATGGTCAAAAGCAAAAAGCAAAAAGTCAGGAGCAGGACAGCACTCCAATTAAATTGTTTCGGGCAGATGTCCTTCCTCAGCGTGCAAACTGGCAACAGTGTGAAACAAGGCTAAAACCCATAGAAATACAATAAATAAGGATTGTGAAATTTTAGGCTTTATAATGCAATTACAGAAGCATTACAAATAAGGGAAAAACCCAACTAAATGAGAAGAATATAGTGAAGATGCTTCCATACATGTGGTAGGAGGTTTACTGGCATGGTTTTGGTCCACTTGTCCCATTAGATGGAAGAGTCACTGCAAATCAATACATTCTGAGTCATCACTTTTATATGATGAAACATCTCTATCCTGATGGGAGTGGTCTCTTTCAGGATGATAATGCCCCCACTCAAAGTCAACGAGGGGGTCATTGAATGGTATGAAGTGCATGAAACCATGAATTCATGTTTTATAGCCTTCACAGTCGCCAGATCTCAACCCAACTGAACACAGATGGGAGATTTTAGACCGACGTGCCAGACAGCGCTCTCCACCACCATCATCAAAACACCAAATGAGGGAATATCTTTTGAAAGAATGCTGTTCATCCCTCCAGTAAAGTTCAAAGACTTGTAGAATCTATGCCAAGAAGCAATGAAGCTGTTCTTGTGGCTCGTAGTGAAACAACTCCGTAGGCGGTGGTATGTTCGAAATGAACTAGGGAGAAAGGGGGAGATGCAATAATCATTGAAAATGGGGCTAATAGAGACAGTCTCTCCTGGAAGGTATATATAGTGTTGTACTTAAAATATGAATAGTGACATAAATAGTTAAGTAAAGAATGAAAAAAGTCAGTTTTAGACATTCTCACTTCCCCACAGTCGGCCAATCACAGCGTGAAATTATTGGTTTGTGGGTTGGGGGGGTTTCAGCCGCTGTTTGACCATCCGACAAGAACTTCAGCTGGACCATACTGACACCTTTAGTAAAATGCTTTTTGTTTAATTTGTCACTCATCTACAGATTGGTAATAAAGTAATGTGTGTGTGTGTGTGTGTGTGTGTGTGTGTGTGTGTGTGTGTAGGCATCATAATTCTTATTTGAAATACTGTGTTATTCCTAAAACTGTCCAGTTCAGTCTCCTTTTTTTTTTGAAAAAGACTATCACTACCAAAGCGAGAAGCAAGAGACAAGAGAGCAATGTCACCAATTTCTGACTCAAAGTCTTGACCTGCCCCACTGAAAATGAAGAAATGACTTTGGACACTGTGATAGACAAAATTGTATCCAAGAGTATGTTTAAGATGACCACTAAAAGACTTTTCAGATGTGAAACCTTCTATATTGTATGTATTTAATGTCAATAGATCAGCTCCAGATTATGCCTTTTGATGGGTCTGTTCTGTGGCATATAATTTTCATAGATTGAGGTTTAAGTCCCAAAACATGCATTAACCATAAACATAACTACAGTATATCATGAAAATTAATGTATTGCATGTATTTACTCTTTTTATGTTGTTTAATGACAAAAAATATCCTCTGTAGATTGATGCTGATTTGTCCTTGTGACAAATTGGGCGGCATAGAAATGTTCATGGAGCTGTGTGAGAGCAAAATCCTACATCATGAGCTGATGGGGCCTCAGAGAGCTCAGAATTTCCTTGTCAGGCAGTGAAAGACAAGCATGGATGTTTTCTGCACGCTGAGATTAAATGTCCGAGCCCTCCAGTCTTCTCTCATATCATCCTCTTGACGGAACGTAATAACATTTGCCCTTCTATATATCTGGTGCTCCTCAAAATAAGCAGGAAGACATATATGCTCTAAGTTATATTTTCAATACTATTTTTGTGAGATCTTGCTGTACAATTGTATAGGATATAATCTGTAAAAGTGCTATCACTTTGTCAAAGAAAGGCTTAATTCCCATCAGGTCTACCTTTGCTTTAATCACACATATAGTGGATTAACATAAGAAATATTACAGTGTTTAAATAAATTAGATGCAAGCGTGTGAACGTTCAAAATCTAATTCAGTGTGTTCCCTCGCAGCTGGACAGGACAGAAGTGATCAAGAGCAACTTGCACCCGGTCTTTGCCAAGGTTTTCTCATGGGACTACTACTTTGAGGAGGTTCAGAAGCTGCGATTTGAAGTCTATGACATCCATGGCACTCACAGCATTGGGACCCGCGATGATGACTTCCTGGGTGGGGTGGAGTGCACTCTTGGCCAGGTAGACAGATGCTACTGTCTTACTAACCCATTTTGTTGACTTGTACTTGTTGTGTTCTCCAAAATACACCATGTATGGTAGGCTGAATTAAAGTTCTGTTAGTTTTGTGCACTAAAAACTGTGATTTGCCTGACGTAAAAGACCTAAAACATGCAGAAGCATCTCACTTTGTCTGTGATGTTGGTAGTAAATATACCTGATGCTGTATTTTTGCTACTTTGAATGGTAGAGTAAGCAATGGATACTTATCGCTGGTGTTGATTACTCAGATCCCTGTACCCTGCTCTTTATGGCTAAGGGCTCAAGGCCAACATTGTGTTTATCTTTCTCTTTGCAGATTGTGGCCCAAAAGAAGATGGTGAAGCCTTTGTTGCTTAAGTATGGGAAATATGCCGGCAAATCCACCATCACGGTAGGTTTCTCACACAGTGCTTGTGATTGCTGGACATCAATAAAGTGGAAGTTAGTAGCTAAAGGCCAGTGAGAGGTGAGCGAAATAATGGATGGCAAATTAATGGGTAGATAGTTTCTGGATAGATATCTAGATAGTTTCTTGTTCTAGATATCTAGATAGTTTCTTGTTTTTTCTTTAGTAGGCTGATTTGATTGGAAAAAATCAGCTTACCACCTGTTGTTCTAATTTTTAAAGTAGTAAGAGTATTTTCAAATACTTTTTAAAGACACCACTTACAGAATGGCTTCATGTTGCTGCTTTATATCGCTGTTTTATTTTTAGTGCTGATACTTGTTAAAAGTATACATCCTCTCTGAGCACTTTCTATGTGCTAGTGTCCATGTTTGGTGGCATGGGTCGCCATTCATGCCAATACACAGAGGGAAGCAAGCAAATCCAGAAGAAATGATGCTTGTATGAGAAATCACAAGTGTCAGATGTGGAAGAGAGGATCTGTTGGTTCATTAACCACCATTTTACAGTTAACAAGCCAAGTGGTGGTAGCATAGAAAAAAACAAGACGAGCAAGATGGTGTTCCACTCTGGTCTATAGAGTAATGGCTTTACCTTGTTTGGGAATATACAAGAGAGGCCGACTAGATGCTGTAAGGCCTACTGTTGTCTGTTTAACCATTGATATACGGGATGGGGACTTAATAAAAACTACACAATATTTTGTGTCACGTTGTGACAGTATTGGATTGGATTGTCTTATACAATACAGATGTTCCTGTTTTTGTGCCCATCCCTGTATATTTGGTGTTAATGAAAGTATAAACTAAAGTAAGCTTTTCTGTCATCTATTCTCCTCACTCACTGCACACAGAGAGGACCTGGCCTAAGATTTGAACCCAGGATCCCTGCGCTGTGAGGGAAAAATTAAAGACAAACTCATCCATTTTAAATCATAGACATTTCATCTCTTGCCAGAGTTAGACTTTAAACCAGAGCCAACAGCAAATACCTTTTAAAGGTGTTCAGGATAACTGTGAGAATTCACACAAGGGGATTTTTTGACCATTTCAACTATGCAGATACAGAGAATTCATTGCACCATCAGTGTTAAACCCTTATCCAACATGTAGTTGCTGCCCACACATGCTGACACTAAAACATGCCTTTGTTCATTTTGTATTGCATTTGTAATTATTGTACCATTTGCTTCTGTTTTTCTTGTTTTGCTTACTATACCCTTGTAGAAAGTGTCTATATATATTTAATATATGTATGAATACAAGATTTTTTAACTGAATGTAGGGACCCCTAAAATGTGTATTGTGTTGAATATAGTTAGTAGTAAAAATAACAACAAATTAAAATGTATTTTGTTTTTTTATTTCAAAATATGATGCAACTATGTATTTTTTTGTTTTTGTTCATGACCAGTGAGAAAGTGTGTTTAATACAAGTGTTTTGTTGCTGGCCAATGAATGTTGAGATTGTTGTTGTTGCATCATGACGTGAGTTACGTGCGGAAGAAGGAGAAGAGGAGCATCGCACATGGAGAGAAGCAGCTGCATGTGACTCGATCGCGTGAGATATGTCGTCATTTTGGAGACCAGTTATATTATCTGTAATGTAAGGCCCAAAGTGCAAAGGAAAACGTTTATAGGAAACATTTTATTTTGCTTTACTGCTTAAAGTGATTTATTTTTCCTGTTAGTCTATTCGCGATTGTTTGAGAACTCCGTGTGTGCTGATTTCTTATCAGCTAGAGACATTTACATTTGCAAACAGTGACTGATGTGAAGAAGTTCGTTGTGAACTCGTTCTAAATTCGTTTGGGACCTGTTACGGACAGAACAGACCGGAGACACAGTGAAGACACAGGGATCGTTTATTGATACACGAAGAGTATGAATGGGTGAAATGGTACTGATACCGTCCCTTTACTGGAGGTAGCGGAGCTCTGGGGTAACGCTGATGCACACAGGAGAGTGAAGAAACACGAGACTGGGAACAGGAGTGATACACACGGGGGCCTGGAGACACACGGGACCAGGAGCTGGAGCAACACACTCAGGAGACTGGAGAAGACAGGAGCCGGGGTAGAAGTACCGGATACGAATAGATAAGTCCGTGACGTAGAGGATACAGGAGAAAAGCGTTCTGTCTAAATCATAACGAGACCGGACACTGACTGTGGTGAGGAGCTGGGTTTTATAGGTGAGTGGAGTGCTAATTGATTGCAGGTGTGTACGAGGTGACAGGTGCTTGGCATTAGTACTCAGGTGAGGGAGTGCAGAGTGAAGGGGAGTGGCTGGAGAGAACATGACAGACTGTGACAGGACCGGACACCTCTTGCATTTCATCACTGGATGCATCTCGACTGGACTTTGTTTCGTGTGGATTGAACGGGACTGGAGAAAGTGAGTTTGTGTCGTGAGTGATTCCAACATTGCCTCGTCATTATCATCGGATGGACGTGGGTGAGTTCATTTATTGAGACTTGTTGACTGTGAGAGAGATCGCACAGAACTCTTCAGCTTTATATGTGCACCAACGGACTGGGCCCCAACGTTAAAGTACGCGTACATTTTTGACTGTGTTACTGACTCATACCAAAATTTTAAACATAATCTCAGTGTTTTTCTTTTCCTTTG
Source organism: Siniperca chuatsi (assembly GCF_020085105.1). Taxonomy (NCBI): domain Eukaryota; kingdom Metazoa; phylum Chordata; class Actinopteri; order Centrarchiformes; family Sinipercidae; genus Siniperca; species Siniperca chuatsi. The sequence continues at coordinate 17,044,019 of NC_058042.1, forward strand.
GAAGTGTGTGAAAGATCTTGAAAGAACGTGATTTTGGTATTGTTTTATTATTTTTGAAGTGTTTAACTTAATCAAGGGTTTGACATTTTATCTCATATTTTAGTTTGAGGTTAAAATTTAAGAATACAGGTTTAAGAAACTAAGTATCTGAAAAAAAGAATTCTGAGAGGTTGTATAAATCTTTTATTTGCTGGAAAACAAATAATTCATAGATTTTTGGGTAAAATAATTTCTGTTATTTGCTATTCTCTATACAACTTAATTATTTGTTCCGTCATTTAGTGCTTTCTTTGAAACAAAACAAAGTCATTTTATTAGTGTAAAAAAAAAATCATTGCTATTCCTTTTTCCTAAATTTGTTATCTGGCATTTCATTGATCTTTTAGATAGTTAATTCATTTAACACAGTTACAAATTTCTAAGAAAAATATAAATAAGTGTTTTTCCTACTTAGTAGAGAGGAGAGTGTTAGCTTCTCACGTGCCATTGTGTTGAGCAATGTCCCTTTGGATGCTAGCAATGACACCATTGAGAAAGTGTTAAACACGGTAAAGGTTTTTGGTCGCACTAGAATACGTGGTCGCCGTGGTGACATAACTGGCAGATGGTTGTTTATTTTAGTGGAGACCAGTGCTGATCTAGACCCTGATGTTATACCTCCTGAGATAGGTATAGAAAATGAAGCTGGTCCCTGGAGTGTCAACTTAGTGGGTAGTTTAGTAGCCCATAGTCCTGCCACTGAAGGTGACATCTTCCAGCTTAAGCTATAAGCCTTGTTGCAGCAGGAGGGTAAGTCCATGGAAGAAGTAAAGGCCATGATTATGGAAAATCAGCCCCCTAAATCTGACCTCAGTGTGGACCTAGTAGATGCCATAGGCAAGTTAGTAGATCGCTGTAATCAGGTGTCCAGTGATGGGCCTAGTTACAGAAAACTGAGGTTGTTCTCAGGGTGGAAACCTGTCCCTCCAGGTGAAGAAGAATATGAAGTCTGGATGGAGCAGGCCGCTCAAATGATAAGTGAATGGCAATGCACCGAATCTGCTAAGAAACAACGCATCGTTGAGAGTTTGCGAGGTCCTGCTGCTGACATTGTCAGGTTTCTAAAAGTGAGTAGCCCATCTGCGACCGCAAATGACTATTTAGCTGCCCTTGATACTGTATACAGTACCACTGAGAATGGACCAGATCTAATGGCTAAGTTTCGTCATACCTACCAGGAAAGTGAGGAGAAACTTTCAGCTTTCTTGTACCGCCTAGATAAACTTCTTCATCGCGCTCTCTTGAAGGGTGGGATTGATGCAACAGGCATAAATAGAGCTAGAATGGAGCAGCTGATTAAAGGAGCTCTTACCAATCATATGGTTGCTTTGCGAATCAGGATGACTCATACTGTGCAAGATCCCCCTTCTTTCTCACAGTTGATGAAGGAAGTGAGAGAGGAAGAACACTGGGTAGCTGCACGAGAGAATGTTAAAGCTTCTGTTGCTAATGTTGCCTCTCCCCAGGTGCCTGTGCCGCCTGAATTACATAGCCTGAAGAAGGAGGTTAAAGAGTTGTCTACTCAGGTGAGTCAACTGTTGAGTGTGGCCACTGTGACCCCTGCTGTTGACTGTACCCCACCGAAAATGCCCAGTCAGACAAAGGAAGCTACAAACCAAGACAATGTTCACAAACCCACAACTTCCAAGTTAATTTTGCCTGGTATCTTCTGCTATAACTGTGGTGAAGATGGTCATAAGAAGTGGGAATGCCAAGCACCTGAGGATCTTCGAAAAGTAAATCAGAAGTTGATGAAAATGCACCGCTTGCAGGGAAATTTGAGCGGAGATCAGTGAAGAAACTGCACGGAGCTCCAGATAACCCACGTTCCACTCATGGTTCATTTCTGCTTGATGTTGGCCAGCTACAATTGCCTGTAGGTTTAGTAGGGCCTGTCTTTGAGGTGCCTGTTCAGATTGAAGGGATTTACACAAGAGCTCTTCTTGACAGTGGCTCTCAGGTCACTCTATTGTACCATAGTTTCTATGATACTTATCTGAAACACTTGCCTCTTCAACCTGTGGAAAATCTTAAGATCTGGGGTCTTAGCTCTCACAAATGTCCGTATGATGGATACTTGCCACTCAGACTTGAGTTTACTGAAAGTGTGGCTGGGGTGCATCAGGTGATTGACACTCTTGCAATCGTGTGTCCAGACCCTTTAAAAAGGGAGGGGATAGCCATATTGGTTGGGGCCAACACTAGCTTAGTGAGAAAGCTGCTTGAGTCTTGTCGTGAACAGGCTGGTGAAAAGTTCCTGAACGTGTTGACTATACATCCTGTAATTCGAGATGCATTTGAGACTATTCAACAAACAGACGTGTCACAGGGTGCTCCGGACAAACATTGAATAGTTTGGTTTGTGAAGCATACCCCTGTTGTATTGAAGCCAGGTCAAGTTGTGCAACTTCCAGGTCTGCCTAAGTTCTTTGTTGTTGGTAGACAAAGCGGAAGTGGATGACACATTTACTTCTGACTTGCAAGTGAGACCTGAAGTTCATTCAGCATCCATTGTGTCCAGCCGACAGGTAACAGTGACTGTTAGGAACATGTCCAGAAGAGAAGTATGGATAACGCGAGGAACTCCTCTTGCTCATGTATTTCCAGTGACTGTGGTACCACAACTTTCCTCCAAACGACCGCCTGAACAAAGTAACCTGTCCCATGCATCTTTTGATTTTGGAGATTCTCCAATGCCGGAAGAGGCAAAACGAAGTTTGTGTGAGGAAATGTTGCAGAGAAAAGAAGTGTTTTCCATTCATGAGTGGGATGTGGGCTGTTCAAAAAGTACCACGCACAAGATAAGGCTGAATGATTCGCGCCCTTTCAGAGAAAGATCTCGTCGTCTTGCTCCAGCTGATTGGGAGGATGTGCGGCAGCATCTACAGGAACTTCAGAGTGCTGGCATTTTTTCAGAGTCCCGAAGCCCCTACGCTTCACCAATTATAGTGATGCGTAAAAAGTCAGGGAAGGTCTGTGGACTATCGGACACTCAACCAACGGACCACACCAGATCAATACAACGTACCCCGAATTGAGCATGCTCTACACAGCCTTTCTAGGAGTAAATGGTTTACTGTTTTAGATCTGAGGAGTGGATACTATCAAATACCAATGAGTGACACCGACAAGGAAAAGACCGCATTCATCTGCCCTCTATGGTTTTATGAATTTGAGCATATGCCTCAGGGTATCTGTGGAGCACCTGCTACCTTCCACAGGGTTATGGAGAGAACTGTAGGAGACATGAACTTCTTAGAGGTGCTTGTGTACTTGGATGACCTAATTGTGTTTGGGCGGACGCTTGAAGAGCACCAACAGCGGCTCTTGAAGGTTCTGGACAGACTGAGGGAAGAGGGGCTAAAGATCTCCCTTGACAAGTGTCAATTTGGCAGGACATCTGTGAACTATGTAGGGCATATTGTTTCACAGAATGGAATATCTACTGACCCTTCAAAGATAGAGGCTGTTGTATCCTGGCCCAAACCAAAAACAGTGACAGAGCTCAAAGCGTTTTTAGGGTTCTGTGGATATTACCGCCGTTTTGTGAAGGATTTCTCTAAGTTGTGTCGGCCTCTAAATGAGCTGCTGCAGGGGTATTCATCCACTAAGAAGAAGAAAGACAGCAACTCACCTGTTAATGGTGCAAAGCCGTGCTACAAATCCTCTGAACCTTTTGGCTCCCGATGGACAGCTCATTGTGATGCTGCTTTTCAAACACTCAAGAACTGCCTGACTCAAGCTCCAGTGTTAGCCTTTGCTGATGCACAAAAGCCCTACATCTTGCATGTGGACGCAAGCATGGATGGACTTGGAGGGGTGCTGTATCAGGAGCATGATGAAGGGCTCCGCCCAGTTGCTTTCATCAGTCGAAGCCTTTCCCCTTCAGAGAGAAATTATCCTGCCATTGGAGACCACTTACCTGAACTTAGTCCAAGTGAGCTTCAAGCTGCTCAAAGGAAGGATGTATTCTTGGGAGAGGTGTGGGAAGCTGTCTGTCATAAGAAACCTGCAGGTACTGTCCATCACAACAGCCCAGAGATGAAGCTGCTGAAACGAGAGTGGGAGAAGTTGTCAGTAGATAATGGGTTGCTGTATAGAACAATTAAAACAAGTGACCAACGAGTGAACCGACAGCTTGTGCTTCCCAAACAGTACCACAGTATGGTGCTGAAATCTTTGCATGACGAGATAGGACATCTAGGCTTTGATAATTCTTACAGTCTGGTTCATGACCAATTTTATTGGCCATGCATGAAGTGTGATGTAGAGGCCTACTGTAAAACGTGTGACCGCTGCATAAAGAGGAAAACGTTGCCTCAAAGAGCCGCTCCATTGTCCCACATGCAGAGTTCAGGTCCTATGGATCTTGTATGCATTGATTTTCTTACCATCGAAGCAGATTCTCGCAATGTGTGTAATGTATTGGTGGTCACTGACCATTACATGCGTTATGCTCAAGCTTTTCCCACTAGGGACCAAAAAGCTCCTACTGTGGCAAAGACTCTATGGGAAAAGTATTTCATCCATTATGGCCTTCCAACTCGAATACACTCGGACCAGGACAGGGATTTTGAGAGCCAGTTGGTGGCTGATATGTTGACAATGCTAGGTGTAAAGAAGTCAAGGACTTCCCCTTATCATCCACAAGGTGATCCTCAGCCGGAGAGATTCAACAGGACCTTGTTGGACATGCTGGGTACCCTTGAGCCTAGCCAGAAATGCAAGTGGAGTCAGCACATAGCGCATCTCGTGCATGGATATAATTGTACTGTCAATGAGGCCACTGGTTTCTCACCCTACTTTCTCATGTTCGGCAGGGATGCCCGATTACCTGTTGATGTATGTTTTGGTGTTTCCCCTGACAACACTTCACCTGAGTCATATTTGAAGTATGTGACCAAAATGAAACAGGAATTACAGTCAGCTTATCAGTTAGCTGAGGCTACTGCAGAAAAGATGAATCAGAGTAACAAAGAGAGGTACGACCAGAAAGTCCGTTATCATAGTCTGAATGCTGGAGACAGAGTTTTGATTCGAAACCTTGGCCTAAAGGGAAAACAAAAGCTTGCAGACAGGTGGAGTGCTAATCGCTATGTAGTGGAGAGTCAATTCTCTGGTATTCCTGTGTATCGCTTGAGGCCTGTTGATGGTAAGGGGCCAGTCAAAGTCCTGCATCGAATCATATCCTGCCTTTAGGACAGGCACTCAGGCTACAACCCCAAGTAGACATTAGACCTACTCCATCACCTAGAGCTTTGAGGCGTCGGAGAGCAAAGGAGAAACAGAAAACCTCTGAATCAGCAAACTCACCTCTTGTAGTTGATTCCTTGCCTAAAGATTTTAGTTCTTCCGATTCAGAGTCTGAGTTTGAGTTTTATGGTGAGGATGTGGTAGACATTCCTTCTCCAAGGGCAGAGGAGATTCAGAGTGAAATTCCTGTGCAAGATGTAGAAAACCCCAAGCTTGGTGATTCTCAAGGTGAATTAGAAGCAATGATAGTTCCATGTCAAATTGAAGCTTCTGATGTTCAGCATGAAACTGGTGTTGAAACTGTTGATGCTACTGGTGAAGGTACTAAAGTTCAGTCAGATATGGTACCTCCAGTAGTACGCAGATCAAGTAGGGAGAAAAAGCCTAACACACGTTTCACATATGATACACTGGGAGTGCCACATACTGAATCTGTTTCGTCCAAATATTGTAGTGTCACTGCAACCGCTACAAATACTTTGTATGCTTCTAGTGCATATAACAGTTCACATGCTTGGTGGTGTAATACAGATGCATTATGCAATGTGTGTAACAATAAGCCCACACTTATGCCAATTAGTCTTAGCCCTGTGTTTAAACCAATAGTCACTCCTTAGATGGAGTTGTTGTTTCTATGACCAGCATGGGGGCATACTGGACTTTTGGTGGGGGGAGTGTGTAGGGACCCCTAAAATGTGTATTGTGTTGAATATAGTTAGTAGTAAAAATAACACAACAAATTAAAATGTATTTTGTTTTTTTATTTCAAAATATGATGCAACTATGTATTTTTTTGTTTTTGTTCATGACCAGTGAGAAAGTGTGTTTAATACAAGTGTTTTGTTGCTGGCCAATGAATGTTGAGATTGTTGTTGTTGCATCATGACATGAGTTACGTGCGGAAGAAGGAGAAGAGGAGCATCGCACATGGAGAGAAGCAGCTGCATGTGACTCGATCGCGTGAGATATGTCGTCATTTTGGAGACCAGTTATATTATCTGTAATGTAAGGCCCAAAGTGGAAAGGAAAACGTTTATAGGAAACATTTTATTTTGCTTTACTGCTTAAAGTGATTTATTTTTCCTGTTAGTCTATTCGCGATTGTTTGAGAACTCCGTGTGTGCTGATTTCTTATCAGCTAGAGACATTTACATTTGCAAACAGTGACTGATGTGAAGAAGTTCGTTGTGAACTCGTTCTAAATTTGTTTGGGACCGGACACCTCTTGCATTTCATCACTGGATGCATCTTGACTGGACTTTGTTTTGTGTGGATTGAACGGGACTGGAGAAAGTGAGTTTGTGTCGTGAGTGATTCCAACATTGCCTCGTCATTATCATCGGATGGACGTGGGTGAGTTCATTTATTGAGACTTGTTGACTGTGAGAGAGATCGCACAGAACTCTTCAGCTTTATATGTGCACCAACGGACTGGGCCCCAACGTTAAAGTACGCGTACATTTTTGACTGTGTTACTGACTCATGCCAAAATTTTAAACATAATCTCAGTGTTTTTCTTTTCCTTTGGAAGTGTGTGAAAGATCTTGAAAGAACGTGATTTTGGTATTGTTTTATTATTTTTGAAGTGTTTAACTTAATCAAGGGTTAGACATTTTATCTCATATTTTAGTTTGAGGTTAAAATTTAAGAATACAGGTTTAAGAAACTAAGTATCTGAAAAAAAGAATTCTGAGAGGTTGTATAAATTTTTATTTGCTGGAAAACAAATTATTCACAGATTTTTGGGTAAAATAATTTCTGTTATTTGCTATTCTCTATACAACTTAATTATTTGTTCCGTCATTTAGTGCTTTCTTTGAAACAAAACAAAGTCATTTTATTAGTGAAAAAAAAAAAAAAATCATTGCTATTCCTTTTTCCTAAATTTGTTATCTGGCATTTCATTGATCTTTTAGATAGTTAATTCATTTAACACAGTTACAAATTTCTAAGAAAAATATAAATAAGTGTTTTTCCTACTTTAATTTTATTGTGTAATTATTGGTACAGGAGAGAAGCTAAATTACATCTGTTTTAATTTAAAGAAAAGAAGCACCGGCCAAATTCCCCATTCAACTGCCGGGAACCCAGGTTTTTCTTATTCAACACAGCATTGAAATTAACCCCTAGGGTTAACAAAAGGGTTACATGAAATTACAAGAGGTAGGAAACACATATATGTGTACTTGTATACTTGTGAGGACTCCTAGTAACATAATGCATTTCCTAAGCCCTTACCATAACCTTAGCCAGGGGCGGTTCTAGGGATAGTGGAGATCTGGGGCTTAGCCCTGGAATCTTTGAATTAGTTTGGGGTCACGCATCGATCTATAAAAATTGCAATATCAATAAGTGCTATATGGATAAACAATAACCACTATTATTATTATCATTAGACAGTTAACTGTCAAAAACAACTCTTGCCTCCTTTAACATATATGAAACAAATTAAAACATTGGTATAATAAGTTAATTTAATAATGAACATTTGTATTATGATATTTAACCATCCGTCAACAGGGAAATAAAAGCCTCTCCTTCTGAGCCTGTCTAGTTCATAGTGCTGACATTGATGTATTATGAACGGTAGTTAGCATCATAGCTAGGCTAGCGTTAGCGTTAGCAGGCGCCTGGAACAGGGTTGTGTCTAGATGGTAACCCTGGATTTGCAAAACTCTCACGAGATTTGTACATGTTGTTTCTTCATTGTGCATTTTCCTAAAAAACCTGTTGCCTAAAACTAAATCTCGCGAGAGTTTCCGCAAATCCAGGGTTACCATCTAGACAGGACCCTGAAACAGTTGACTAAAAAGGAAGGAGCCATCTGATTGGCTACAAACTTCCCTGTTGAAAAAAATGCATTTGTGAGTCGAGCAATGTCAGGGGAGTCTCCAAAAACCCACACACAAATGCAGTGAAGTTCATAAATGACAAGCAGTTAATAAATCCAGGTTTAACAGTTTGTATATAAATGTAACAACATCCAAATATGTTTTTGATGAAAATTGCAAATACTTTAAAATACATATATTTGTGGATTTTTTATTACATCTATTATTATATTTATAACAATAAATATTTGTGTGGGCATCAGAAATACATTTGTGAACCTTTTTATATGTGGATTTGTTTTATATTTATACACAATAATAATTTTGTGTGCAATGAAAAATATTTATGTGGAGAGAGTCATTTATATATTTGTGAATCCTTCTGTGTGAATTTATTATTAATGAGACTGATCTGACTCCATATTATTGCACTATGATTTATTGCACAATTATAAACTTAGCTTCTTACTAAATGTATGCGTCTGTTACATTATTTGGCTTTCTGAGACATTTTAATGTCCAGGATTTACTTTTTGTAATCCGTCTGCATGTTCATGTAGATACACAACGTATGCACAGACAAAATGTGCTGCCAACTGTAATACTAGGTAAAGTTACCAATTTGACTGAACACTTGGTGCTTTAACAACTTAGTTTGAGGTAAATGTAGCTGCTCTGCATTAAGCCTAACCTTAACCATAACAACTACATGCCTAATCCCAACCCATATCCTAAACATAGGCAAAACCTAATCCTGATGTTAAGGAATGTGCTCACTCTCAAGGTCTAAACCTCAAATGGGTCCCAACAAGGATAGAAATACAAGAGCACACACAGAGAGGGACACACACACGCGCGCATGTGCGCGCGCACACACACACACACACACACACACAACTTCTGCCCACACCTTTGATAAAGGTTTTCCCCTGCACTTAGTACCTGTCAGGACAAGCTGTCTGATAAAAAGCACAAGTTTCCTACTTTGCCAATCATCACTGTCAAGCCTTGTCAAGCCCTGGCTGTGCGTACTCTACAGCTGCAGTTCTGGCAGTTTGATGTTAAGTTTCTGTCAGTTTCAAATAGAGGAATGGAGAGAGAGCAAACTTCTGTGTTCTGGGAGTGGGCAAGACAGCCTAGTAGGAGCAGAAGAGGGTGCTTGGTGATTTTTAAAAATGACAATCCTGAACTTTTTCTTTTTAACTAACACACAAATATAAACAAACAAAAAAAGGCAGCCAGTCAGACAGCCAGCTGTTCCAAAACTTCACTGTTGCACTGTACAGTATGTGGTAACTTTTCCATCCATAAAAAGTTAATTGTTCAAGTTGACGATAACCTATAACAGTGGGAGCCCATTAGTTTGCAGCTAATGGAGCTCTCTGCTCTCTAGTTTTAATGGTCAGCAATCCTGTGTTAAGTAAAAGCCACTTCAGCTCACCACAGTGCAACCGCTACAAAAGTAAAAGTTACTTTTTTAATGGAAAGGAAAAATGGTGTATAAATATTCACTGACAGTGTTATTTTCAAGGCAAGAAGGCCTGTGATAAATCTCCATCTTGAATTAGAATACATGAAGTATAAATATTTGTGTTAAGGAAGGTCCCAGTTACCTTTGTGTGAAAAGTTGGAGTGTGAGCCATTATAATGCCCATGGACATTTTAGAAATAAAAAAAGGTCACTTGTGCGGATATACTGTAAGTAAAGCAGTTTGTTTAAAATGTTGGCAGATAATATCCACCTCAATTTTCTAGAGGCTGAATCTGCAACCAAATATCATTTGTCAAAAAATTATATTTCTAGTGTGGAGTTTCAATGCAATACAAATCTTATTTCCTTTCAGGTGCACGCTGAGGAAATTTCTGGCAACAACGGGTATGTGGAGCTCTCCTTCTGTGCCAAGAAGCTTGATGATAAGGTGAGTAGAGCACACAGCTTTGATGGAAATGCCAATATGGTTGGTGTTTTGTTAGATGTGATTTAATAACACTAGACAGGGATAGTAGTAATATAATAATCATAATACTGTAGTGCAACCTCAGAAAGTACCCACAATACATCACTGGCCTTGAAGATATGCACACGTAAGGGATTATTTTTCAATTTCATCATAAATCAGTATATAACTTCATGTTACAGGGAGAGAAAAAAGTGATAATAACACCTCTTTGTATTGACATAATGTAAAGGTACAATAGTCATTTGTCAACATACTAGTCTCACATGTAAATGACATGACAGCACATACCATCACATGTGAAATGTGTGTTATCGCTTGTTGAATTCATATGGTTCCACTTTAAGCTGGATATCACTGACCTTAGCTACTCCTGCTCTCACATCTCACACTGTCAAACTTTGCTGAAGGCATATTTCCATCAAAAAGGCAGCGGGAGGTTACATTCAATTACAACTCTGATGATCTGAAGTTGCACCATGTTCTTGGGAGCAGGCTCATACTCATAGGTTGCCCTTGATTCCCTGTGGTATTGGCAGAAAAATTCACAATTTCTACAGCATGTGCATTTATTTTTTAAATTGCAGTGCGCTATTTACAGCTACTCTGAAATTGAACCTGACCCTTACACAAGGGAAATGACTTTTTGCTACAAAGTGCATCTTCCCCTGCATGTGATATTTGTTTCATGTATCCAGTGTGCTACTGGAAGTATTGAGTTTCTGCTGAAATTCTGGAGAATCCACCCACTGGGTTTGTTTAAACTGACGTGATTGCCACTGAGATTTCTGCACATTCAAATAAATCACTGTTGCGTTTTGGATGTTACAGCTGTGGGCGTATCACTGTAGAGCAATGCTGTGTAATCATGTGCCACTGAGACACAAAAGTATTTAGATTTTCACTCTGAACAAACATTGCAGCAGCTTATTTGGTACAGGGTTTTCTTGGAATGAAAACTTGCAAGTTTTGGTTCTTGCCAAATATCTAAAAACACTGAACAAATGATACTGACACTGACTTTGTTTACATGCACGTTTCATTCACATTTCACATTTCATTCTAGTTAGAAAAATAGCCCATCTTTAGGTGGATGATTGCAAATATAACGTGGTCAGAATAAACTGGGAAAGCTCAGGGTCTGTCATTTCTGTCAGTGACAAACATGGGTGTGAACAGTGTGTGCTATCACTCATGCAGGGTTAGAATTTACATTTCTTGTATTAGAAGCAAGCTGCTATACTCAGACTGGGATGGGATAGAACAAATGCAGATATTTACTGTTAAAGCAGCAAGAACTGATTTTTTTTTTTGGCCACTTGAGGGCAAAGAAAGTAGCTGAAGCATAAGATAACTCCTTAAAGTTATCTTATGTACATGTTGTGTCATATCTACTGTCTTGCTATCGTCACTGGTAAGGCTACATTCAGGAATCAGCTACTTTGTACAGAGATGGAGGATGTGTGAACCCTGCAGCTCCACTGTGAGGACTTCATGCAGTCAGTGGAGCTAACATCAAACTAGCTGTGGATAGTCAGTAAATACTTCCAAACTATAGGTTTGTTAAAACTCAACTTCTCATTTTATTTTTCTACATGTGTTGAACACACACAAGATGTAACATGTGGAGGCTTTGAAGTTGTTTAAAAGGCACAGATGGTGCTAGGCTGAGGAACGAAAATAAAGTAATGAGTAACGTTACTAATTACTTTTGCTGCATTTAGTAAGGTTACATTTTTCAATTAACTGGCCCAAACTGGTTAGCAAACAGCAGCCTATTTACACATCCAACAGACAATCCAGCAATCTATTCTTGATTCATTGATCCACTGTTATGATGAAAATATTGAATAGTGCAGCTTCAACTGGTTAATTCATGTAAACAAAGATATTGTATAAAAGGCAAATGGTGGATGTCAACAGGTCAGACAAAGTATCTTTTAAACTCCTGTCATACCACAAACCTGTTTAATATTATGATTTTATAGTTCCCATGAAGATGTGATTTTATTGGCCATCAGGTGTATTATATGCTCCTATAAATTTTCTTAACAATGAAAATTAGCTGCAACAGACCATTTGGGTGTAACAATTTATCTAACATAGACAACAGATAATGACTGAAGCAGCAAACTGTTTCTAATTAGCTGCTTGTCAGCTGTATCACCTCTCAACCTGCTGTAAATATTGAAGGATCACAGTTTAAACGTTGGTGAACAGGAGGATTAATGATGATATATCATAGATTGTGGCAATTGGTAATGATTAACGTTACTCTCATTGTTAGCCTGGGATTCAATTTTGACAAGTGCATCTGATCAGGCCGTGCTGCTGATGTCACTGGCTAGCAGTTGCCATGACAACAAAGAGATGATGCTACAGCTCTTTTTGCTCCTGTCCCTCAGGAGATGTATCTGGCTAATGTGGCGGGAAATGCAGAATTAACTGTCTCATTTGGTGTATACAAAACCCCCTCACCCAACCACCACAGTCACACACACATACGCACGCATGCACACACACACACACACACACACACACACACACACACACACACACACACACACACACACACAAAGATAATAATCATTTGTTTTGTCCCTGAAGAATCAATTGACTTAAATAATCAGTGTTGCTCTGCTCTCAGACGCCTGTACTTTAGACTCAGGGGATGATTTAGGGCTACTGCAAAATACCCGTAAGGATGCAAAATCTGACGCATGTTTTCAATTTAGCAGGGTATTTACTAACACTGATGATGTAAATGGACACCATTGAGTTCATTTGAATGCATGACGTTGATAACAACTCAATGCTGAGTTATTTTAGATGCATTTTGCTCATGGGAAGTAATGGAGTGGTTGAAGAAACCAATAAAGATATGTCAGAACTGCGAGGAAGGCTGTATGGGAGGAAATAGCAGGTCAGTAAGGCTATTGGCTCAAGAAAAAGATCAGTGATTAAGTGAAGAAATTGTAATAACTAGCAAATGGCATGAGTTGTAAGATGGAAAATATTCTCAAATTCTCCTCTGACCAACACGTTACAAACACCCTCTTTTTTCTCCACATTGATGATGTCTCCTCCAAAAGAGACACCATGCTGTGCTGTAAATTTTTTGCCTGCTTCTCCCTGACCTTTAATCACAGAGACAATTATCTCTGCCTCTGCAATCAGCAATGATAAATCCGTGTCAACAGCCATTTGAATAAATTTCAGCTTCCTTTCATACAAACCATCCGAACAACCCAAGACACATATTGAAATAACTCAAACACTGAATTTTTAGTGGTGATGCTTTTCTGTAATTTGCCTGTGTGAAGTTCATCACAGCCCCATGGTAAATATTGGTAAAAAATATCTGACTCATAAGCGTCATGAATAATACTGTAAATCAAATTAAATCAAACCCTCAGTGTTAAATGTGATGTTGTATGTATGTCATCTGTTCTCATGTGTCTCTTGTTTAATAGATGTTGATCTCAATGAGACTTCCTGAATAAATAAAGCTAGCAAAGAAGACTAGAAAACTAGAACAATTTTAGGACAAAATTTGACCCTATGTTACCAGAAGAAATGCTTAATCAATTAGACTTTCAAATCGCTCTTATGGATCAATTGTTACAGCGTCCTGCAGTCCCAGCATTAAGAGTCAGTGGGCCACTAGTTCTGATATTCTGTTTTCTCTGCAGGATCTCTTCAGCAAGTCAGACCCATTTTTGGAAATATACCGAATCAATGATGATGAAACCGAACAGCTTGTGCACAGAACTGAGGTGAAAACATCATATTCCCTCTTTATTTTCAACAGCTGTTTCTGTCACTTTGCTTCACATGTAACGTGTTCCTACTCTAACAGGTGATTAAAAACAATCTGAATCCTGTGTGGGAGCCTTTCAAAGTGTCTCTCATATCCCTGTGCAGCTGTGATGAGGAGCGGAAGCTCAAGGTAGTGTACACACCTGTAAAAACGGTCAGTGACTCAGAAACTGTACGAATCAGCTGGAATCAGAAAACAGGGTCAAATAATGAAAATGTATTACTTAAAGGAAATTGAATAAAAGAAGTTTACTGAATATTTGAGGGATAAGTGAATAAATATTGTATGAATACTGTATGTACAGCCAAACCAAGAGAGAGAAATGTTGTGTGTGCCACAGTGCCTAGTGTGGGATTATGACTCCAGGGGGAAGCACGACTTCATTGGCGAGTTCTACGCCACTTTCAGGGAAATGCAGAAAATTTCCAGTGGAAATAAGGTCAGTGAACGGAGAGGTGGAGCAGAGCGGAGGAGAGACAGCTGTGTAACGGTTTCATCCATTTCCAATGTGCCTCTCATTTTACTCTGCTGATAGATTTAACAAATGTCATGGTACTTAAGATATATCGCCAATGTTCAAAATGCCATAAGTTGCTGCTCCTGTTCTTTGTCTTCAACTCGCTTGTTTTAAGGTGACGTGGGATTGTGTGAATCCCAAGTACAAACAGAAGAAGAGAAACTATAAAAATTCAGGAGTTGTCATCCTCAGTGACCTTAAGGTAGGAATCTGCTGCAGAAATATAACATGTTAACAGAATAGTCAACATTGAAAGAAGCTGAACCAATCAGTGTTTTCTTCTTTTTATTTTTACATGAATAAAAATGTAATAATTTAATATTCACATAAAATTGGACCCAGGAGTTTCTTGTTGTATGAAACAGGATCAATATGAATTAATTTTAGTGATAAACACTTGCTTGCATGTATGAACTGAAACAATCTAGTTTCTCTCACTGTACATCTAAATGAGAAAATGTCACAACTGTTTACGCCAAGAGCATTTTTAGTTTCCACTGCTTTGAATGAGATAGATATATCACAACATTTTTTTTACCCTTTACAGTCAACAGATTTGTTGAGTTGATTTGATTTTAGTGAGCAGATGCTTCTGACAACATAGCTGAATATTTATCCCTTCTGAGGATTTGCCTTGGAGAAATATTCTTTTTTTTTCTTGCAGCTCCACAGAGTGTACTCCTTCTTAGATTACATCATGGGAGGATGCCAGATTCACTTTACGGTAAACTGAGCAGTCTGTGTTTAGTGACGCTTCACTGTCATTGAGATTTTAACTGCACTGGCCCTAGTTGTCTAAATTACTTAATACTGTCAAATTCTCTGCATATTACTGATTAATTAAAGATCATATTGATTATACATAAACAGACTTTGGTATGACTTTTCTTTGGTGGCCCATTAGCATGCAATATGCAGCGAATGCTACATCTTCCAAATGTGAAACATTACACAGTATTCAGTGGTGGACACATTTACTCAAGTACTGTACGTAAGTACAAATTTGAGGTGCTTCACTTCTACTGCACTACACTTCAGAGAGAAATATTGTAATTAACTCCACTATATTTATATGACAGCTTTAGTTACTAATTACTTTACAGATTAAGATTTTTGCACAAAACATATGAAAGTAGAGCTGAAACGATTGGTTGATTGACAGAAAATTAATTAGCAACAATTTTGATAATCTTTTCAGTCATTTTTCATGCAAAAACATTTCATGGCTCCAGCTTCACAAATGTGAAGATTTGCTGCTTTCCTTTTTAATTATTTTCATAATTTAATTTATTTTTAAATAATTTTGAGGTTTGGACTATTGGTTGGACAAAATAAGCATTGTAAAGGTGTCACTTTGGGCTCTGGGTCATTGTGACAGCATTTCTCCCTATTTTCTGATTTTTTACAAACTGAACAATCAAACTATTAATCGAGAAAATAATCAGCAGATGAATCCATAATGAAAATAATCATTGGTTGCAGTCCTATATAAAATAGATAAAAATGAGCTCCACCTCAACCAACTAGAACAGTAAAATCCTGTTATTACATTAATGCATGAGTAATAATAGTCTAATGATATAATATATACTAATATAACACAGGCGCATTTTGCTACATTGAGTACCTTTACTTTTAATGCTTTAAGTACATTTTCCTGATTATACTTACATACTTTTACTTAAGTAACATTTTCAATATAGGACTTTTGCTTGTAATGGAGTATTTTTACAGTGTGGTATTAGTACTTTTACTTAAGTAAAGGATCTGAATACTTCTTCCACTACTGACAGTATTTAAAGATTTTTTTATGCTTGAAACATAGGGGATGTTTCAAGGATTGGTGTGGTGTTTTTGTCCGTGTACACAGTTTTCCTGTTGTGGGCAGCTTGAATAAATTCAAGCTGCCTTCAACTCTTGCCCTTTGGTCTACCCTCTGTAATGCTACCTTTCACTCTCTAGCTGGATTATTGAAGCAATGAATATTAAACATGAGGACTGCTGTGGTAGATGCAGTTCCTTCTTGTTGAAATAACTGGCTGCTTGAATCTACAGTGTATGGGAGCTGTAGCTGCTTCAGTCTATGTGGGTGTAAATAGTGCAAATTCTTACCTCTGATCAGATCATTTATAGTGCCATTAGGCACGTTGCAGGCACACTCACACAGAATGACTTGTGATATGAGCAGCCAAATAAAAGTTAAGTAGCGAAAGAAAAACTTAATTGATTCTGTCATATTGTTCATTTAGCACACTTTCTCCTTCTACCAGGTTGCCATTGACTTCACAGCCTCCAATGGAGACCCCAGGAACAGCTGCTCATTGCACTACATCAACCCGTACCAGCCCAACGAGTACCTGAAGGCTCTGATAGCAGTGGGGGAGATCTGTCAAGACTATGATAGGTTTGTCAGTCTTTTGTTTCTCAGACAAGGCTTCTTGGTGCCTACAGGGATTGTCATTGTTTCCTGTTGTGAAATAGAGCTGCGGAGTGCTCTTCGCATGCCATTTTGGTGGGATCTCTCACACTGAAACGAGCCACTCCATCTGAACCACAGCAAAAGGATTGTAATGGAAATCATGGGGTACTGAAACAGAATGGCAAGAGACAATCCTGCAGGTTATTAAATTTCTGTTCACCAGTTTGTTATAGAGCTGATGGAGCTGAACTATTGACCGCCTGCTCCTCCATCCCTGATTCATTTCTTCACTGAAATGTATTTTGCATTTTGAATTTTCTCTAATAGTTGAGTTTACAAGCCTCGCATTGTCAAAAAAGCAGCCGGTTACTTGCAGCACAATTTCAGTCTTGTTTATTGTCCACTTCGTGTTCACATTGGTAAGTCGGTTTGAATCTGTGTTAAACCCGTGGCTAAGTAATGCATGAGATAGTGTTTGTACAAAATTAGAGCAAACAAATTTGGCCTCTACTGGCATTACTTATGCATGAGGCTAATCTGGGGCTGAAGATGGTGCTTGGTAGCAGCAGTCAAGGACACTGACACAATATTCTGGACACACTCCCTTTATGGTTCCTTATTGACTAGCCATTTTTTCAAAGTATCCATAAATTTCCAGCTTTTAACTATCTGTTACACAGATGACATTTTGACCTTTATGTCAACCACAGGCATTTACATCCTGCACAGACATCAGTTTTGTTACTGACAGCTTTTTGGCAGAGATTTCTAAGCAATTTGTTAATTTATTTCTAACTCAGTCAAGTGTACAGTTTGGAACGAAAATAATTCTACAAACACCACTTCTCTCACATATTGATCTTTATTTTTGCAAATAACACAACAAAAGTGAATATTAAACTAGGTTGAGAAATGCATCTTGTATTATAGTATATAAATAGTATACTGCATATAATGCAGTGAGTTTCCTTTTGACTGTGATCAAAATTACTTGTTTTGATAATAGATTACCTGTTACCTGTCATCACAATTATAAATACCTCTATATTTCTCTGTCCTTCCCTCTTTCTTTTTCTTTTGTTTTCTATATGGCACTACTGAGGAAATGCATGTTATTATGATCAACAAACAGATATCCTAGTTTTATGTAACTTCAATTTCATGTCACATCATCACTAAGTAATGTAATTTTTCAATCTTGCATGACTTACCTGCTCAAGCTCTCTCCCCACACCCACGCTCCATTCAGACACACATTGCAAATTGGTCCGATTTGTCTCTTTGCATGTCTGTTAGTTTGCAGCATATGTCAAATACCTTGAACAGATTCCAAAGAAAAAGAATACAAATACAAACAGGTCTCCTACAACTACTGGTGCTCTTTGAGGGGAAACTAAATCATTTTAAAGAGGAAAAAATATGCCCTTATCCATGGGTGGGGTGTGGCATAGAAAGTACAAGGTACTCAAGTGGATGGTTGAAAATAAACAAAGAAATAAGAAGAGCCTCGAAATGCATTTTTGGATGAGGGAATATTTTTTCCTTTTTAAGTGATTTCAAAGAAATCTGGTGGAAAGTTAGGAATTTCAAGTAAAGATCAAGTAATTTGTTTTTGGCGGGAATCTAGACCAAGTTACAGTTACAGGAAGCTTTTAAAGGACTTCTTGATATTGCAAGATTAAAAACATTTTAGGATATAGATATAAAGATAAATCTTTATTGTCCTCTACATTACGTCAGCAACACTAGTATTAAAAAGTAGGAAGTTGGACGTCCTGGTGGCCTAGTGGTTAAGATGTACACACACACACACACACACACACACCCTTGTAATTCTATCTTTGTGAGGACCGTCATTAACATTCCCTAGCCCCTTACCCTGACCTTAACCATCACAACTAAATGCCTAACCCTAACCCAAACTTAACCTAATTCTAACCCAACCCTTAAAACCAAGTCTTAACTTTCAAACAGCCCTTTGAAGTTGTGAGGACCGGCCAAAATGTCCTCACGTTCCAAAAATGTCCTGTTTCAGTTATCACTATGTAGCAAGTACAAGTACACACACACGCACACATTTTTGCATAAGTCTGTGCTGTTTGTAAGGACAGTGGTAACTGTTTTGCATGTACTTCACAGTCTCTTTGCTCACAGTGGTGGCTGAATGTGCTTTCTCCTGTGGATAACTCAATGATACAGTTTCCTCTCAGCATCTGCTGCAGCTATTGGTCCTACTTCTAAGCTTGCATAGGCTCATTACCCTGAACTACAGTCGAACACATGCAGAGATAGGGGCTAACACCAGGTTAGCAGGCACTTCAAAAAGAAGTAGGAGGCCTAATAATGGCTGGAGAAATAACAGCGTGACGTAGAATCAGATGTAAAGACAGAGAAGTTGCAGCATGAAGCCTGTTTGAGGAATCATTAAAGACACTGAAGCTATATGAACAAGTTATATTTTTACATGAGAACTCCTTGTAAATGTAAATACTGGCTGATATAGTTATCAGGTTTTGGCATCAGTCACACACATTTTTGTTTTTACAATGACTGATTGTCTAATTGAGAACAAATGCTAAACAATCTACAAATGTGCAAAACACTATTAGTTATTACAGGCAGGCTTTCGGGTACCTGCTAATTAATGGGAAATTATTATAAATTTTATGATATGATTCAGAGAAAGACCCTCTCATCTGTCGAAACTAAGCCAGATGAGGATTAACACTGACTGCTGATTTATGCAGATCCTCCTATTGAATATCAGGGTAGCACTGTCTGGCTAATTATAGCATCCAAGAGATAGCACTGGAGACACTGAAAACATGCCTGAAAATTAGCAGCTCAGCCTTGTAGTGTTATAATTTTTGTGTTTACATAGATACACAAGAGCATCATACATGGAAACATGCCTCTGGGCGAACAGCGACTGCAAGTGTAGGCAGCCCTTCCCTCTTAAAATGGAATTGTTGTTGAGGTGAAAAACGTGGGCTAGCAAACCTTTTAGCCTGTAGTGAATATAGGTGGTGTGGGATTTTAGAGTCCTTGCAGAGGAGTGCATTATGGAGCTGGAGTGACTAGCATTTGTCTGTGTGGGCTGAGGCTTGTTTACCTTGCTGAAAGGGCTATTATACAGGGCACATCTCCCCATGGCTCTTCACGTGTGCAGACAAAGTGAGAAAACAAGGACCACCATGCACTTCACAGCAAAATTCATATAATTAAAATTACTTGTCAGTAGTCTTCTCTGTCTTCTTGTCTGGGCTAAAGGTGCTATCATATCTCTACACCTGGAGTTTGATGATCTCTTAAGACATTTGTAAATTGCGAATACAAATCAATTCATTAAGTCTTCAAGGGCAAAGTTCTAAAAGTATGGCTGAGCATGAATAACTCCTTCCCTATTAAAATATTTTCATTAAAAATCTTTCTCTACATTGGTAAAGCTGGTAAAACCAATATAATACCAAAAAACATAATTTGTCACGATAGTGGAAGTAAGGCCTGTATTCAGTGGATGGGAGTTATTTTGATAAAAATGGATAAAAAGTGAGTTGAAAACATACAAATGTTGAAAGTGAGTTTAGAGCAAAGAAATCTTTTTATGCTGTCGCAGAACCTATTGAGCACTGAAATCTAATAATTTGTTTGGAATATTGTTACTGGAGTGTGTTTATATCTGGATACAGTACAGCACATTAGCCAGGGCATGTGGAGCGGTTGCATTACAGAGAATAAACATTGGACTCATTCATGTTCATCTTTTTTTTTTCTTGGAACAAAGGATAATGATTATAACCAAATATGTACTCAAAATGGCCCATGTATCATATTCAGTGATGTCTTTCTAACTGAGCTCAAATTCTCCAAAGCCTACCGGCTGTTGCTGTTACAATTTGCAGCCACTGTAAATATAATACTGCAAGGTTATGGAAAAGACACACATGATCCTTTTCCTCCTCCAAGTTCCTTGAAGAGGAGCAATAATAATAATAATATTGATAATATTATATTATAATATTGAATATTGATAATGTTATAATATTATACATTTTGTTTTATCTGTTTCGGTGTTAGTATATTACCAATGCTGCTACAACAACAGCAATTACCACAACTACTGATTATTATAGTAGAACAGCTAAAACTTGCCAAAGTGAAGTTGCTTCTGTAAAGAGTTCACAGTTAAGAGCTTGTTGCTCACTTAGAGAGTGTAAAAATCATCACTCTGCCAGTGTTTATATAAGTCCACACCCATCAGTTAATTAAACACTTCTGATAGCTCTGAAAAGCTGCCTCAAAGCCACATTAGCTCTATGAGTGGACAAACAACTCTCCAATCAACACTTGTCAACACACCAAATAAATCAATACTTATTAACACTGTAAACTTTGCTGTGAACCCTTTGATGCACCCACACCATGTCCAGAGTAAATGAATTAAACACATCATTTCAAATGTTTGTGCCCCAAACTAAGATTCTGTTGAGCTGGTGATGTTATTTGTGATTGCACTGGGCTGGAGAATTTGGGTTTGTTTTGTCAGTCACGAATACATGTACAGTCAATGTTCTGATAAGGGAGGCAGCCATTGGACAAAGCTGTCTGTATAGGCAAACAAACATTGATGTGACTGAAAACAAACTATGACAGCTCTGCTGCTTATCCTAAATGCCACAAATTCTACTGTATTACAGTAAACACAAAGTGTTGTCTGATTAATGTGTTTTTAGCATACAGTATGTCCTTAAACGATATGGCATGAAAGGGGTACTCCAGGAATTTGTTATGACACTTCATAAAGTTAGGGGACTTGCAAGAGACAGGCTAAATAAACAGAATGATTAAAACAATATACTACACTTCCCATAATGCAACTTAACAGTGTCTTTTGATAGACCCTCCCTCCTACGTCAATTTGTTGTTGTCAACACCCGGGAAGGTGTGGACTACAGGGTCGGGTCTTACTTTAACGCTCTCTCTACACAGGTGTGACAGCGGTTCTGCACCTTCTCTTAAGAGGAAAATTATCACATGAGCTATTGTCTTTTGATAGGCATAAAATTAACACCGTTCTATCCATTTTACTTTGAGTTGCTGTTGGTAGATCCTTCATCACTTTACACTTTACTCTTCATCACGTTGACATGAGTTGACCACTGTTCAGCTTTTTGAAATGAATGCAATATCTGGTAAATAGGGACTGGTTTCAGACGTAGCCTTTGTCTTGTTATTTATACAAAACTGTGCACCTTGGCCTTTGTCAAGGAGCACACAATCCAGAATAGCAGAGCCTCTTACAGTAATATCTGCCCAGCTAAATGGTGAAAAATGGAGAGGATAAAGACTGTGAGAAGCTCTTTGAACAGGTGCAAACGCTGGCTGCAGGGACCGTGGGGCAGATTTCAAATTCTAATTCAAGCTTTTAACATTTATGAAATGCAAACAAGCAGGGGCTTTGCCCTTGGAAACGTGAACAGATGGATAAGCCATCAATATTTTTCAGATCGCTGTCAGATGCTATCCCAGATTAAATTGCAGTAACTGAAATATATCACTGATTAATTTGCTTATCGTTTTCAGTGACAAAAGATTTTCAGCTTTGGGGTTTGGTGCCAGAATCCCTCCAAATTATGAGGTGAGTATCTCTGTTTGTATCTTGCTCTCCCTGTTTTTACTTCATGAACAGTATTTTGTATATTCATGTGCTCTTATCGAATCCTGGTATTTTCCACTACCCTTGGGACTTCATTAAGCGAGTTGATTACCGATTTCATGACACAATTTGTCATTCTTTCAAAATTTCACATTTAAAACTAATTACTGAATTTGTTTTTATAACATAAGACCCTTGCCTTCAAATATCAACTTGTCTTGCAAAAGTAACATGTTCCTATGACCATGTAAACCATGTAGTGCTCAATTTACAGAAGAATTCATGAGTTTGAGAGCATTTCTTGGTGATTTGTCATCCCCTTTCCCCCTTTCCTGTCTATCTTCAGCTATCACATAAAGGCTAAAAAGCCCCCCCCCAAAAAAAAAAATCATGTAAAGATTTGTGGCTCAGTAAATACAAACTCATTAATTTCTGAATTTACCATGACAGTGACTGCCTTGCATGAGTCAGATTTATTTTACTGCATGCTGTTGCCACATTGTGGTTTGTGGTGCAGGTGAATACTAATTAGGTCATTAGACTAATCATGAACTCCATCTATGAACTCATAGGCTAAACCTGTGTGCAAGTTTGACGGACCGAGGCTCTTTCTCAGTATGTGTTGTTGTGCACTCTTGTATCCTCAATTATGCATAATGCATACTAAGTGTGATTAGAAGACAAATATATATAAAGATGTTCATTTGCCAGCCAAGGATGCATCGGATAGTGAGCTGATAGTGTGAATAAACTGGAAGCCTTACATTTCATTGCAATGAATATGGCCTGTTGTGTTTTGTTAATTTAAAGCCTCTGAAAACTTGGTTTCAAATCTTAAGTATTTCTCCATAACTTTAGATTTGCGTGACTAAATTTGCACCAGTCAAAGCTAAAGTTTATAAAAGAGCATTCCTACGTATTATTTATTAAGAGTTTAAGGGTGCTTTCACACCTTACACCTTACTTGTTTGGTTAAAACGGATTCTGCTGCGTTTGCACGTTTAGTATGGTTTGTTTGTTGCTGGTTCAGGAAGCAATGTATGTATTTATGCAAATCCTTTGGTAACCATGGTAATATGTATGCGGGTCAGCATGTGAGTGCAAGACTTTTCCCTGATCAATCTGACAGTCCTACTCTGTGTACTTTGGCAGTACATTAAAAAGTGTGACAGCAATCCCACAGAAACCCCCTCATAATACCGATGCACAAGACGCCTCTTTTTTGTCCTGTCTACCTGTTTGTCATTATTCATCAAATGTGGTCCATTTGTAGACAAATACTAGTAATGCTCTTAATCAGTTATTTCTTTGTGAACGCTTTGTGACACCAGAGGACATAAATAAACACATAAGAACCATTAAAGTGCAACATGACCTGCTATCAGTCACCGAAAACTCACTAAAACTCTCAATGAATGAGTTACCTGTCAGTTTGTATAACTGCTTACACCTCTTGGTTCATTTGTAAAACACCAATCTGAACACAAACTGGACCAGACCTGACAGGCAACAATGTATCATTCCCTTAGTCTGGACCAAATGAATTTAACTACTGGTGCGAACACCTTAACACTCAAAAACTCAGTTAAACCTGCTTCATCAGGACTGCATAAGTGTGGTTCGATCGTATTTGATTGACAGTGGCCTGCCAACATAAGCAAACAACCCCACAACTGTGATCAGATTTAGATTTACATTTAGCTAAATCCTGATTAGTGCTCCGAAGAATCACCTTTTCCCAGATGAACCCAGAATCCCAGAAGAAAATTTTGTGTTCACCCCTTTTGACGACTGAGACATAATTTTTTCAGGGACTTTAAAACTTTACATTTAAGGAGTTTTGTTTTTGCACTGGTGCTGACCCTTAGAGATTTTTTATGCACTTGGTCAAACAGGCAAAGCTAAAAAATAAGATTGTAATATTGAATGAACAGGAAAAGCACAGGTGTAACTAATAATATTACTGATGCTTAACAATGCTCCATTCCATTTCAGTGTCCCTATAAGCCACACCAGTGAACCAGCCTACACAATACCAGAGCTTTATAACTGCAACACCTAAATGGAATACAACCATTATTAATGTAATTAGTTACACCTGTGCGTTTCCTGCTATGCCATGTCAAAAGGTCTGCTGTGAAACAGACTTGTTAAATGAGATGCAGAACAAGATCCCTTCTCTTGCAGTGGCCCAATGCAAAATCTAAATGGTGGGCTGTATGATTATTTTCTCTAGGGCTCCTCATATCTATCTGTATGGTGACTGAATTCAGGCTGTTAATCACATTAAAGACAAAAATTATTTTAAAAAAAGTAGCCAGCTGGAGAGGAGTCAGTTGTCACTGATCTGGCTGACAGTTGGTGCTTGTGGAAAAAACGGTTTCTTGTGAGAGGAGGTATCAAGAAGGGGATTTCATTTCTGCCAATTAAACAGCTTTGAGATAAACAAAGTTAATCTGACGTTTGGATGGCAAGAATAGACCAGATAGAAGAAGAGGGGTTGCAATCTCTTTTCAGAAACCAGATATTAAGCATATAGTGTATGCTATATGCTCATTACTGTATCGTGTAATGAAGTGATGATTCAGGATATTAACACAAGCAGACCCTTCAGAATGTAGTATACACAAAGCAGTACATCACATAACAAAGTCTCACTGTAAAGACAAATGAGTTACTTTTATCCAATGGTTGATATAGATTTTTTTTTATTATTTCTAATCCTAAATTATATGCAAAACCCTCAATTCAGTCAACACATCTTTGCTATCAGTTCCTGATAAAATATTTTTTCACTTGACATACTTTCCCTGTCTTTATTAATGTACATGCAAAACTAAACATCTGCTGAACCAGTGTATTAGCCATTAAGTCACTACTGATATAAATATATCTTACTTAACCATGTAGCTTTAAAATTTGTTGTGGTCACTGCAAATACACCCAAAGCAAAAATGTGGTTAATGCTCAAGATGTTTATTCAATTTATTTATTTTGTAATATAAAAAACTTACTGTCTTACTAATTAATATTCCTGGTGGCGAACTGACTCCCAGTATCATTTGATGTGGTCAGTAGTCCTGTTGTGGATGTCATCAGAAATGATTCCTTACTGTCAAACTCACACTAAAAAGCTGCCTGTAACTTTTGTTTCCCAGTTTCAGATTTGGTCCTTATGGTTCCCTTGCTTCTGCTGAGCTCTTGGTTGTTTCAACTTGACATTATTATAAAATAACTTCTTCTTAACAGAATTGTAGTCGGCAATACCACACCTGTACAGATTCCAAACATGGGAGCCATTTCTGATACAACATGGAAATCATAAAAAAACATGGCAGAGCACAAAGCCTCCAAAGCACCATATTAGCAGTGTTTCACAATTTCCTCTTTCCCCATCCACAGGTGTCTCATGACTTTGCCATTAATTTCAACCCAGAGGATGATGAATGTGAAGGTAAAGAAAGGCTTTGTACAGTACACCAGTTTCCCTGAAAAGTGCATCTCTATGCTGATAATACTAGAATTAACATCTGTTATCTGGCAACACAGCTGCTAATATATCAATATTGCTCAGCAGGCTCCATATTACAAATGTCAGGTAAACGAATGTATGACAGATTATATTCATTCATTCAAGATCCAACAGTAACGAAGAAAACTAACTCCTCTGTACCGATTTTTGTGAGCATTTCTGTGTGCATCTTTCTCTAGTTTTGTACTTGCTGAAAAGTCAGTCATAGTAATGCTCATGTTTAATTGTCTTTATGGATTTCATTATTGATTAGTTGTTAAAATACACATGAATAAGCTGAAATCTAAAACTTTGCTTCTTTCTGAGGATTTAACTTGTGTGAGGCAGAAAACATATTCAGACCACTTATACTTCTTTGCTAGGCTGCAGTGAATGATTCATCTGACTGTACCTTTTAGTTTACAGTCGCTTGTTTACTGACAAGTGTAGATAACTGTACTGATGTTTCCTTCATTTTGCTCTGTGCTCTCTTTAATCAGAGATCCAAGGAGTGGTTGAGGCATACCAGAACTGCCTTCCTAAGATCCAATTGTATGGCCCAACCAATGTTTCTCCCATCATTAACAGGATAGCCAAGCTGGCAGCAGGAGACGGCAACATTAAAGATGCTTCTGTGAGTGTCCCTTTATACTCTATTAAGAAAATTTATGGATGTAATACAGGCTTTTGTTGTTGTGCCTCCCACTGAGTTCCCAGAGTGAGTAGCCTCTGGTTCACCCCACTGTTTATAGTAATGGTGCCCTAAGGCACAAAAGAAGAAAGGGCCCATTATAAAACAAGTTAGTATTCTTTAAATTATGGATTGAAGCCATACAGTGCCCTATTGATGGTGTATTTTTTAATATTCATATTTCCATATCATCATACCAACCCTCTTTTGTGTTAGAAATTACCTCATGAACTGCAGTTAAAATGTGATTTAACAAAAGTGGCTAATTAGAGTTACTGTGCTCCTTATCTTTCCTTAATATCTGGGAGAAAAAGCACTAGTTTTTTTTATCTATTTACCATCTCAAATTACCCACCGGCAGCACGAACATTGTGTTCTAAACTATTACACTCCTGTAATAGTGTTGACCTTCATGTTATTATTTACTCCTCAATATCAGTCCTTCTTTGATCAGTAAATGAGCTGAAGTTAACAATTAGGCTTTCAGGGCACACATTAAAAATACACACATTCAGGACATTCTGAAACACATAAATACAGTCAGGGTACTAACAAACTAACCACTACTCATGGGACCATGGTCATGGGACCATCAAAAATAATTACAATATATTGTGCCATGTTAATATTCTTGTACTGTACTGCTCATATTAAACTGTTCAGTAGACACATGAAATTAATTTCACACATGTATGCATGCACAAACATAAGATGCTGTAGTTTGTGATGTAGTTGCTCTGTCTTTTGTTTTAATTATGCTCCTTTTTTTATCTGTTCTTGATCCCCTTGTTTTCTGTGTTACACTTTAACAAAGTGCCATGCACACATAAACATATCTACTTAGTGGAGCCTGTAAAATTATCTAAGACAGCATGAAAGGCCTACTTTAGAGCACAACATGCACTGAGAGGTGTCCTTGCTTATAACAACGTTGTTGTTAAAATGGGTTAATGTTAACATGGATTAATTCACACTGAAAGCTCTTATCTTCTTCCAGCGATACCACATCCTGCTCATCCTCACGGATGGTGTAGTGACAGACATGGCAGACACGCGTGAAGCTATTGTACGGGCCTCCTACCAACCTCTCTCCATAATCATTGTTGGTGTGGGCAATGCAGACTTCACAGACATGCAGATTTTGGATGGAGATGATGGAGTCCTACGCTCACCAAAGGGCGAGCCGGTCCTCAGGGACATTGTGCAGTTCGTGCCCTTCAGAGACTTCAAAACGGTCAGTTCTTTTCCCTGTCTGTCAACCCTTACTTGTTGACAGTTTTCTCTTTAACCCCACTCCTTCTGACTGCTGTGCTAGTGAGACTCATGGACATTAAATCTTTTTTTATATAACATCCCACTCCCTTGTTATTTAAAAGAGCAAACAGGAGGCTTTTGCTGGCTTTGCTAGTGCTACAGATGGGCATCATGGACTGGAAGAGATCCAGACATTTCCTCAAACAAGAATATACTCTAAATGTAGCTACATGCAATCAGCAACATTTCAGCTGTTCAATTATACTGTCTGTTGTGGACTAGATGGCTCATGTTCTAAACAGAAAAATTTCCCAAAATTTGTGTTATAGTATATATTTACTATAGACAGGTGGCAAATTAAAGAGGAAAACTGAATAAATGAGTGGAGAAACCTAACAAATGCAGATGCTTCCATACAGGGAACAAGGTGATGAGATGTGAGGAGATGAGCATGAAAATGATGTGAAACATATGCTATGGTCTTCACAGTCACCAGATCTCAAACCAATTAAACAGCTATGGGAGATTTTGAACTGATGCATTGCACCATACCACCACCATCATCAAAGCACCAAATAAGGGAATACATTTTGGAACAATGGTGTTCATCAGAGTCACAGAGATTTGGAGAATCCATGAAATCTATGCAAGGAGCATTGAAGCTGTTCTGGAGGCTTGTGATGGCCGAACATCATACTAAGACACTTTTTCGTCGTTTTTTCCTTTAATTTGTTACGCATCTGTATAGTTAACCTAATTATTTATTTATATAAATCACACAGAGTTTGAGGAAATATGATTAAACGAATATTATATAAAATCAAAATCATAAGTGCAAAAAATAATAACTGCACTTCCCTTTTCCACAAAGGGATGCGTCCTGACTTGGCACATAAATTGTAAGAAATCTAGACACATTTATTGGTCTGCACATGTGTATTAAATGATACCCTCATGCAATGAGTTTTATGCTACTGAAAGCTATTTTCAAAATATGCTTTAACAGCTGTAGCTGTTTTACACCATGCATACTAGTTTAACAATGAAAGAATCAACTACAGAACACTGCAAGACATATTATTCATTTTTATGTAGCTCTTAGGATCAAGGTAGAAGATACTTTTTCCAGAGTCATGAACAGAACAGTTACTCTCTAATACAATGTCTGACACTGACATACCTCTTTTAATTTGTCTGAAACAAAGAAAGTAGTCCTAACACTGTCCATAGTCCCCTGATCAGGAAGAAAAACTTAAAAGCTTTAATGGAAAAGGTTCTGTATCTCAGATTAAAACAATATTTAACAGTTGTGACAACTCCAGCTGTTCTCTGTTGCAGGCATCACCTTCAGCCCTGGCCAAATGTGTTCTGGCAGAGGTGCCCAAGCAAGTAGTAGAGTACTACAGCCATAAGGCCATCTCCCCTATGTGTCCTGTGAGGGACTCATCGACCCCCATCCTCAGCCCAGTTGCCACCACCCCAACAGAATAACCACCCACCCTGTTGCTGAGACTGAGCTTTGACCACAGCACCGGTCCAGCAAACTGAGAGGGAGAAAAGACGCAAGCCTCGCAATTTTGGACAAGGACTGAATAGAAAATCTTTCGAAATGTGTTGTTACTCATTTATTTAATTTTTCACTGCTATCAAAGTGTTTACACATGGACAGTACGACAGAGACTGTGGGTTTTTTATTTCTCTGCTCAGTGTGTATCCAGCACTTCTCCCTGGTTGTCCCTGTGCAAATTGACCATCCAGCTGTTTCAGCATCATGAGTCCTGGAGGATTGTTTTTTTCTCTCCTAATTTTTATGCATGCAGGCCAATGACTTTCAGCATCTCAACTGTCTATTATGTTACTGTTTTCCTTATGTCATATCTTCAGATAATTTTCAAGTTGTACTATACTATACTATAGTAGTACTATATGTTGCAATCAAAATTAGATTGCTCAACTTGAACATACTGACAATATTTAGAGGTTACAAATGACTCACAGGAGGTATAAAGAAGATGCTGCATTCAGACCCGTTATTATTATTACATTGATCTTCCCTCATATACTTAAGTCTGTCTGGGTGCAGGATTGGCTGTATTTTGATTCTCAATTACAAATCAGCCTACCTATTATTTGACATTGGAACAGACTAGTGGCAAATCATTAATGCTTCATTTTTCTAGTAAAATATAAATTAACTACTAGAATCTATTGCTAAAATTAAAAGCTCTGTTCCAAAGTGCACCAGCCATTCGCAACAAACCAAAAAATGTCCCGTCTGTAACAGCATGAACTGTGAATAACACCATCCCTACCTAGCCAATAAAAAAGCAACCGATGCTGAGTGTGTTTGGCAGTTAGCAGGTGCAGGTCGCCAACTTAGTATTTTCTCTGTAAAACGATTAGTTAAATGACAATAATTAGCTAAAACTTCAGTAATTAGGCCTTATTAAAAAACTAGGTGAGAAAACAGCAGCAATGGAAAAAACTTTGTTCAGGTCTGACATGTCACCACCTCAGACCTGTTCAACTTGTACATCTGTGAAACTGCAAGTGACATAATTTCACCAATATGCGATATTTGCTATAGCTTGAGCTCTTTGTATGCTTTTTCAGTTACAACAGGAAGATAACAAGTAAAACAAACACAGCAAGACAAACACAAAACAGAAAATACAGTCAGGTCATCAGCTGGCAGGTTGAAGTAGGAGATGGAGTTTAGATCAAATGACAGCAAAAAGCCAATTACAGTGAGTGCTGTAAAACACATAGTAATGTTCATAAAACCAGATCTGGAATGTGTCATATCAGTTAAATTTACATCCGATTATTAAAAATAAAAAAATGTCTCTTACCATAAAATACCATAAAAAGTTTTCTCATCATTGCACATGTGTATCACCAGAAAAAACAGTTCTGTAAATCTCTTCTTTTCATTTCAAGTAACTCTTGCCTGAAGGATCACTATTTACTTGAAAGGCTGCATTTGATTTTTCTGCTGTTCTATTGAGGTTTACAATGTTCATCATGAGTTATGACCTTCACTTTCACTTGTCAGATTGCCGTCAGTGCTCAGAGCGTAGCCTGTAACAAGTCAGAAAAAGCTGCCATGTTTTGGTCTCAGTTTTTTACTGTTTTTCTGTTCTTTACTGCAATGAATCATTCCTTTCCATTGGTTTTTGATTGCATATGCAAACTAATATTCCGCTGTGTTAAAGAAGGACAAAGTGGATCTTTTAGATCCAAAGAAAGCATAAAAGTGGAACATTTTATGAGACCAGCAGTCTGACTGAAAAGCATCAGCAACATAAATGCTTCACTGTTTTAAAACCTTACTGTTCACGTGATACAGTATAAAATATTGTTTGGTTTGGCCTGACTGTTCATTATTTGTGGCCTGTTCTAGTAATGACTGTATATTTTGTATATTTGCTTAGTGTTTTTGCATTTATCTTATATGGTGTATTTGTGCTCTGAATGACTCTGAATGGTGACTAATTCACTTGGCCGAAAACCAAGCTGTCCCTGCCATTAAATGCATCGGGAGAATATCTAGTCTTTACAGCTATTCTTACATACACATATCCACCCCCAAGCTGCAAATATCAATCTGACTTTGATTTGTCCTCTAGAGCTTTGCCAGCCCTCCCCAGATACAGACTATTGACTTCTCATGAATGCACCTAAACACAGCTAGCTCTGCTGTTGGCTGCTCTCTGAACTCCTTTGAAGACCACAACTATTGAGGATTCTTCATTCACTGTGGATCACAGGATGAGGCCAATTGATTCAGCAGGCCTAGATTTGGAGCCATAGTTTCTTGAATGTAAATGATCCTGGAGGGACTTTGGTGTTATGACTGAAGCGCAGCTCCATGTTTTACAACAGGGAGAGAATGGATGCAAAAATTAGGAAATAAACCACATTTGACGTTATAGGTTATTTATTGAGAAGCCTTGTCGTTTCTGTATGATGCATAATTTGTTTGTGTACTTATACATCTTAATACAGTCTTTTATTTTCATACATTTCAGATTCACTTGTAAAAAGTGCAGTATGTCATTTTAAGTATTCCTGGCTCTCAAAAGATTTACAGCACAAAAAGTGTTTCAGTTCTAACAAAAAAGCATTTTCAGAAGCCTTCATCTATGAAACCAGCTTTGTGCTTTCCCATAAATCTTCAGTGGCTACTTATCCTGACTAAATACAGCAGGACGTGCAGATATCAACCAATATTTCTGTTCCTTGAGGGCAAACCAGCTCACATATTAATATCTAAAAAGCATCAGCACTTCTTCTGTGATTCGTGCCTTACATGGCAATTCACTCTTTGTCCCCTATTGACTGTATCACCTTAATGCTACTTTGCCTCAGGTTATGAGCTGCACCAGCTCAAATGGTTCATTACCCCGTACTCTTAAGATTTTTATGAGATGTGATATTGATAGATGACTGACCTCAGAACATACAAAATGTTATTTCTTTATCTAATAAGTAACGTTTTCTTTGTTCTTATTATCAATTAAGTAATACAACAATGCCAAAATAAGTGTTTTCTCGGTTCAAACATCAATACAATGAGCCATGCATATGTTTCATGCTCTTCTGGGATTACCACCTGAATTACAACATGTATTAGATGTCTTATGGTAATACATGTTAAACAGTGATGCATGGGTCTTTAGTGCTTTTCCAGATTAGAATATTTTTTCAATTGAAAACAGCTTTGTGAAAAAAAAACATTCATGTTTTAATGGGAAACCATCATTTGTGCCACAGTGGTGCAAACAACAGTGAGCTGAAACACTGGAGACAATAAGACCACAGTTCATGGGCCATCTTGCACTGCAGATTAAAAAAAGCTGTGAAGAATTCACTGAGCTGCTTATTTCCCCTTATCTATGCTTGCACCATTGTCAGATAGAATGAACAAGTCATAGGTTTTACACCACACTGATGTATTTGAAATTTCCCATACGCACACACTCTCTCTCTCCTTCACCCATCCACTGTTAATCAGAACAAGGTTTACAGCCCATAACCCTAATATGCAACTGGGTAACTGCAGGCTGTGTGGGTGAGAAGCAACCCATGCATCATTAGTAAATATTTGATTTCTTCAAAAGGAAGAAAGGGATTTATTGCATGCTTACTTTTATTGTTAAGCTGTGCTGTGCAGTCATTTCTTTGGGTCTTATGATATGCTAATATGCAAGCCTGCATTTGCACAAACCTCTGTTCTTGTAGTTGATGCTCTCTGTCTTGCAGTTAGGCAAATAAATCTCATCATTTAACTGAAACTCTCTCTGTGATTTCTTATCATATTTAATGAAATTTTAATTATGTTGTCAAACATTATATGCAACATCTGTCTGCTTTTGTCATCCAGGTTCCTCTTATCCTACTCATTCATCTCAGTGATCATCTCACAAAACATTTTCTCACTGCTCGCCTCTGCACCAGAGGGATAATTAGAAATGAGAGAATGATATTAATGTAGAAATGTAGGCTATGCTATCGTGTACACATTTGCCCTGTGTGATTTGGTTGCTGATGCTGTGAGTACTTGATGCATGGAAAGAGGGACTGAGCCTACTCTTTAATTCCATCAGACAGCTCCTTTCATTTAACGGCTATTGTTGAGAGCACTGAATAACGGTTGTTTCCATGGTGACACCTACTTGTGGGTAGATGTAGACCTTAATTTTTGTCAGATTCAGGGACAAAGATGCAGGATGTGGTAAGGGCTCTGGGAGGAGGCCATCATCACATTATTATCAAAAAGAGGAGGCTTTGATTGTGATGGCTGCTGTCCTTGGCAAGGCCACTGCATGTCCAGTGGGGCTATAAGCCTCAGGTGAGCTATGTGTCCAATATAGACCTCGCTCTCTCTCTCTCTCACTCTCTCTCTATCTCTCTCTCACTCTCTCTCCTATAACCCTTTTTGTGCCTGGCTAGCTGATTTATGGCCACAATTAAAGAACGCTCACCACCGCTTAACATTCACTAGCATTAGAATCAACAGCAGGCTCGCACCCTGGGACAAGGTGCAGTTGTTTAGTGGAATCAGCTCATTGCCGCCATGTTATCAGATTACCTTCAATACCTTCAAACTCAGCTGGGCTTCCCTAACACTGCTATTGCTGGGATGGCTAGTTGGAGGCACTGTAAAAACAGGAAGGACAGAGGATAAATTAATTTTATTCTCAGTGTCTGGTTGCCTCAACGCCTGCCTGTAATGAGGAAATGACTAATAAGAGATGGAGAATGGGAAATCTCAGTAGTAATTAGCTGTCTCCTCCTTCCCCCGAGGGAACAAAAGACACCTCTGAAATGCTTCCAGCTAGCTCCTCTGATGTTGTCTGTCATATGCTTTCTATCCCCCAGTCACTTTGTGCATTTACTGTACAGAACATACATGCATATATATATACACATCAACAAAACCAAACCCACTGA
This sequence comes from Siniperca chuatsi, assembly GCF_020085105.1. Classification (NCBI taxonomy): domain Eukaryota; kingdom Metazoa; phylum Chordata; class Actinopteri; order Centrarchiformes; family Sinipercidae; genus Siniperca; species Siniperca chuatsi. Next base: position 17,078,424 of record NC_058042.1, read on the forward strand.
AGAATGAAGTCAAGTTGAGAACACATCCCAAATAAATAATGAGGCTTTTATGACAAGCACCTTTGGTGATGTGCACTGTGCTACATATGCAGCACTTTGCAAAAAAGAAATATGCATTTCGACTATGCATTGCCACCAATATAATATTCTATTATTTTCAAATGATGCAGTGTTCCAATTCACCAGCAGCTTTCTCAGCATCCTTGATCCAGTGAGGCTATTGAAACATGTCAATAGATGAGTCATCTAGAATCAAGATTTACACACAGCGAAAGAAGAAGAGAAGACACAGCTCCACAGAAGGGACAGTAGTTGTGATTTTTAGTTGAGTCAAATTGACCCTCTGGGATTATTTAGCACCATCAAGCAATGTCATATCATAGTTTTGCATTGTGTCTCATTTACTATCCCATCCTCCTGCTCCCTCATGCACTCAATTCACATTCTCTCTCTTCTTTCTCACACACACATTTCAATTTTCACATTCATTTTGTGATTCAACTTAGTCATTGTCACTGCTCATGAGAAAAAAAAAAAACCCTCACTATCGGCATTCAATATGAGTTTTCCCATAACATGGGTATTTAAGTTCATTTCCTCAACATAATATTGGAGGAAATTAAAAAACAAGACTTAGAGCATGCTAATATGCTCCCAATGACAATGCTAACATACTGATTTTTAGCAAGTAATGTTTACCTTGTTCGCCATCTTAGTTTAGTGTTTTAGCTTAATAAATATGCTAATTAGCACTAAACAGAAAATGGAGCTGAGGTTGATGGGAATGTTCTTAGTTTTGTAACTAAATTACATTTTGACCTTATGATGGTGCAATATAAAAAGTTAAGGGGTCACAAAAGTTATCACAGTTCATCCTGGGGAGGACATGAATGCCTGAATCAAATTTCATGGCAATCCATCCAATAGTCGAGACATTTTACTCAAAACCATAAGTGTCAATCTCAAGGTGGTGTAAGAGGAAAAGTCAGGGGTTCACCAAAGTCAGTAGGATTCATCCTCTGGGCATCATGAATGTCAAAAAATGTCATGGTAATTCAGCTAAAAGCTGTTGAGATATTTAAGCCGGACCAAAGTGGTGGACCGACCGCCATTGCCATCCCTTAAGCCGTCCCAAAAAATCATATACAGTATGATCTGCTTGTAAATTCCCTACAATGACCATACTCACCCAGCAGAAAGTTGAACTGTCTGTGAATCTGTAAATATGTATCATGAAAGTTTTCATCTTATATCAAAATGTAAACAGGACAAGTTTCAAGAGGGTTTCAAGAGGGGTTTTTTTACACTGATATACATGTATGTAATGATGTTCAGTGTATCACAAGGAGGGTCACAAGGAAACTACCACTCTCCTCTGAAAGTGGGTCTACCTGTCTGCAGAAGAATTAACAGCCTTTTCAGACTGCAGGACATTCAGATGTGACTCAGTGACTTTGTACCTTAGTCCCAGTCTCCTCTGTCTATGTCTCACCCACAGATATAGTAATTTAATTAGGATTTAGAGTTCTTTGTTGACCAGCTGGACTGCTCTTGTCTCTCCAAAGCAGTGCTCAGTCCCTGCTTCATAAACCTCCTTCCATGACTGCACAACTTCGACTTTGGGAACTGACAAAACCTCCCACACAACTGGTCCGCATGTGGGAATCTATCACGCAGTGGAGCCACAGGACCTGGGTGTAATTAGTACAAAGAGCAAGAAAGCACCACAGGAATTGGATCAGACACCCATCTTATGGCAACATTTTCTGTGTTGCATTTATTGCCCCAATTCTCTTCTCCCATTTCTGATGGAACAAAGCAGCCAGAAAGTCTGTGTTTGAGACATCATCATCATTCATCATAATTCTTGAGGACAGAAGCAGCAGCGAGAGGTTAGAAGAATGCACTACGGATGCCTGTTAAAGACGAAATCCATAACTTTTTTTGGTTAAAAATGATCTTCATTTCATGCCATCTGCTGGGTCGAGTTTTGTTAAATGTGAAGACTGGCACATTTACTGTGGTTATACTTGTTTATGTTATTCAGTCTCATTGCTTAGGGTAGCAGCTTGCTAACTTTCAGGCTGACAATACTAAGAGAGTCTGTTCAAACCAGAGCATCACACAGAAATGATGTTTAAATTGCCAAATCTGTGTCATCGGCGTCATTAAATTGTATATCTTGTAAAAAATATTAGTGGTTGTGACAACAGTTGTGGCACAGGGCAAACATATATATATTACACAAATGGAATATCAAATCTAGTTTTTTAATTTATGTTTGTTTTTCAAATTCATATTCAAAGGGGCTTTATTGGCATGGGAAACAGACGTTTAGATTTCCAAAGCAAGTGTGAAATAAATAAAGCAACAACAAAAAAAGTACATAAACAGAAGAACTGTGATATATACACACATATAAAAAAATAACTTAAAATAATATAGAAAAACAGTATACTTGCATTTAAAAAAATGCAAATAAGTGAGAAGTATAAACACTTTTTATAAAAAATTAATGTGTGTGTGTGTGTGTGAATGCATGCGTGTGCTGTGTGTGTCTAGGTCGCTCATTGTCCCTCAGGTTGTGGAATGTTGATACATATTGGGCAGGAAGATCTGGCCTTTCTCCTTCTCCTAGGAGTATTTTTAATTTTGAGAGCTCATTTAGCTTATTGAAATCTGAGATTACAGAGTTGAACTTGTTAAAGTAAATGTTCCTTATTTCACTGAATGTTGTACATTGTAGGAGGAAGTGTCTCTGTCTCAACCTCACCTGTTGAACAGTGACCACATATTCTGTTTTCTTTTGGTTGCCATGATTGTTTTGTATCTTCGTTTTTCGATTGCCAGTTTGTGGTCACTGAGCCTGTACTTAGGATCTGTCTCTGCTTTCTATCTCTGACAGTACAGAGATATTCTGCAGAGATTCATAATCTCTTTTTAGGGCCAGATAACATTATGATCTACTTTGGCTTTTAGTTTCTTCTTTCCAATGTTCCAAATAGGTTTCTTTACATTGCATTATAATTTGGTTTACTCTGATTGGTGGGCAGTTAGTCTCAGCACTGATAATGGAGGGGTCCATGTCAGTGATTGCATAGTCTACTACATTAGATGCACGAGCTGAGGATTATGTGAATCTTCCTAAAGAGTCCCTTCTTAACCTATCGTTAACCATGTACAGGCCTAAGGCCTGACAGAGATGCACTACCTCCCTGTCACTTTGATTTATTTCAGAGTCAAGGTTTTTCTGATGGGTGATGGTTGGTGTGGTAAATAGGGGAGACCTTTTCCTTGAGGAATACTGAATAGTATTCAGCCTGCAGGCCCCTGTAATCAAATGAAGGCAAGAAATAGTAGAATAATTATTGAATAGTAGAATAATAAAATATTGTGGAAGCAAAACAACAGTGGCAGATTCTAGGCTACTACCTTTTTTTCTTTCTATTTCTTGTTTGCTCTAGCACCAACTGAATAGTTTTTTAACATCTGTACTTAAAACATGCAATAATAGATTTTTTTTGCCACTTGAGAGCAGCAGAAAGAAGTCATAAATACAACACTGACATATCACCTTTTAACTTAATATGGCAAGTTGATTATTTACACATCCAGCAGTTACAGAGCAATATTATCATTCATTTGGAGTCATGTTTCTGGTCTCCAGATGAATGTAAGTCTAATATTCACTCTCTTTTAGCTTTGATTTTGGTCTCCACCAACTCCTGGAACCTTAGCTGCTAAATACTCCACTGTGTTCACTTGCTAGTCACTAATTGTGTCTGTCTGCTGTTTGGTGCTGAGCAGATAGTGTACAGTGGATTTTTAGAGTCAAAACAATGCTATGAGAGCGGTGAGAGTGAACCAAAACAGTAAAGTTTGGCCGGACAATTAAACAATAAGCTAAAACTCGCTATAAAGCTCTGTAAAGCCGTAGGGAGATATTCAAGTGATAATTCTCTGTAGGTTCATCACTATGAGCGACCCCTTTCACATTGTCACATTGTTTTCATATTGTCATTTGATACTGAAAATATCAATTACAGCCACTTTAAAGATAATTAAATTACTGTAAACAACATAAAAAAGGCTGAAAATTGTTTTGTTGAAGTGCTTAGCGCTCTGCACATGTACCGATACCTGTGGCAGGGTTGTGATTAGACATAAGTATCATCAGTATTAAAGTGAGTCAAACATGTTGAGAACAACTTTTATATGTAATTTTCTTTATTTATTTACCCAGGAAGTCCCTTGAGATTAAAATCTATTTTTTGAGGGAGTCCTGGCCAAGATAACACACCACTTCAAGGCACTCTTCAGTTACAGTTTTTTATCAAAGCTTTGAACTCCCCAAGGGAGACAAAGTCATGAAGCTGTCGTGTGTTCTGAAGGTTATTCTATGACCAGGGCACAAAATAGGAGAAAGCTGCTCTACTAAGTTCTGAGCAAATCCTGGGTACCTGGTAGAGCAGCCATCTAGTGGGGCGAAAATCATAACAGCTGTTGGTGAGTGATAGGAGAATACACAGATATGAAGGGAGTTTACCCAGTAATGATGTCACCCACAATATTTAGGCAGCAACATAGGAGCCATGAAGATGCATCACCTTTTGTATGAATCAGTGAAGCAGAATAACCCAAATGGAAGTATAATACAAACCTCTTCTCTTACAGTATTAGATTCTTCCAGTGCTAGATATCAACAAATCTTGCAGTATTGTTACAAGAATAATTCATACACTGAATAAAAAGATGGTGTGTAACATCTATGTGTAATGCAATGGCTGCTTTGGGGTTGCTAGATGATGTAGCAAGATGAAGGCAACAATGAGTCTTTAGAGGCATTGCTGCTTTTCTGGTCCATGATGATGATTAGCAATTATGTGTTAACCAGGTTAAATGGGCTTACTGTGGGAGTCAGCAGTAGGATTGCACACATGTGCACATCACAGTGATTATGATTCATTAAATGGTACAGTGAGTTGGTGGTGCAGTTCAACATTTGGGTTTCAAGATTAGAGTTCACTGAATAAACTGTCATGCACAATTTTCACTCAAATGCTGTCAATTTGTGACCAATCGAGCTAAGTTTGATTAAAATTTGGGTGAAATTGCATTAACTCAAAATAATGTCTGAACATTTTGCAATAAAGAAAAAATTATTTAATGCCACTGATTATATATATTCTATCTTCCTGGCCTGGTTGTTAAAGGTTAATGCTGGTATTTTTAAACCTGGGCCCTATATTTACATATTTTGGGGTCTAACTGACTAATAGGTACAAAATGTTTTGGAATTGGTCCAGTAGATTGCCTCAGCCAGCAGCTGAAATGGGCTTCAATGGCTGCAACGAAATCCTAAAAGTGCTTGTTTTTGCCACTGATTGTTATTCTAAGTATCGTTTCAGCTGCTGGCTGAGGCGATCGACTTCACCAATCCCAAAACTTTTTGAACGTATTAGTCATTTAGACCTCAAATATGTAAAAATGGGGCGCAGGTTTAAAAATACCAGAATTACCCATTTGTCTTGTTCCCACAGATAAGTGGTAGCCAGTGTGACCTCATGTTCAGACATTTCCAGCTACACTGGAGATTAGTAAATCTTTCAGCCACATAAAATGTCACCATTGCCAGGTCCTTTGAATAAAAGAGAAATAGGTTTTTTCCTACACTCATTATTTTACACTGGCAATTAACAGTAATACAGGGACAAATCTGTTGTAGAAGAGTAAGAAATACCGGTTTCTTCATCGACAGTACTCTCTGGACTGGTATATAAAGCAGACAATGCATGTTCAGAGAAAGTAAATCACAAAAAATTCTTATAAATGGACATGAAAATGATAAATTGATCTCTGCATCTGCACCTAAACAGTTTAGGTGCAGATGCAGAGATCATTTTTCTTTTAAGTAGAAGAAGTAAAGAGTAGAACTAACAAAGTTACAAGTCACACACTGGTTAAATAAAGTAATATGTGTGCTGTAGCTATTTCCCTTGCAGTCCAGTCAAAGACTGTCTTTAGAGACAGATGGTGAATGTATACTGTATGTCTGCGTCAAGTATAACAGTAATGTTGTGAGTCAACTCCAAAATACAGAGGTCATAACTGTGTGCTGTCTTATCAGAAAATGACATCTGTTATGGCGTAATGCTATTGTGGGACTTTTAGCTAAAGATAAAGGGCAGTGTGCATCTGTGATTCAGCATAAATCTTCTACAGATAATAAGAAACTTGTTTTTTAGACAGGTTGATTTATCTGTTAGTCTGAACAAAAATGTAAAAGTTTTGTTTTGGGGTATTTTATTTGAGCCCCTCCTTCTCTTGATGGGCTGTATTGACCCCGAGATCACATTGCGATGCAAGATCTTCCATGTTTATTGATCCCCAAGTTGTATTTACAAGACTAAAAGCTAGTCATGAGAGGAATCCCAAAAAACCCCACCAAGATGTGTTTAAATTGGATTTGTAAAGATTTTGTATTAATTGGTGATTGGTGATGGTCATATAACTTAAAAAAAACTCTCATCAGGTTTTCTGATTGGCTCTTTTATCAGATTCTGAGTATGTATGTTTCCTGATGTTGTGTTGCAATCTCACTGGACTCAGGAGACAGTTTTCTATTGATTAGTAATTCAAGAACTCTTTCCTGATGTTGCATCAGCATAGGAGGTGGCTTGCTAAACTCCTGAGTTAGTTACTTATTGATCAGTGATGAGACACCCCTCCCTTTGCATGATGGTCTGTTTTTTGTAATCTTAATTGTAATCTATAAATTTGCACTCAAACGTGTGACAGCCCATTGAACTGAGGCTAGTATCATATTTTATTCAAGCACCTCCCACTTTATTGATTGATTTCAATTGTTGGGGGATGTTATTATTGAGGTCATTAATGTGTTTCATTGTTTACATTTCTTGAAGTTGCATTATTAGTAACTTTAATAATCTGAAATGTACTGTTAAATGTTATCACCTGTACGTACAAGGCAAGACAACTTTATTTCTATAGCACCATTCACAGCACCAACACAGAGGCATTTCAAAGTGCTTTACATGAGGTAAAGAAATGCATGCAAAGAACAAAATCAGATCAAAACAGCAGAATAAAATTAACTTTTAAAAATGTGATAAAGTGATTTTTATCAAATGTCATTCAAAACACATGCCAATGTTATGGGAGCAGGATGCTTTGTTTTCAGTCACCTGTGAGAACAGTTTACAACAATGTAGGTCTTATTTTCATTGTTTCTAGTGGTTACTATCACATTGTGCTCACCAAAGTAATTGCCAAAATCTGGGAACACAGCAACATCATTACAAGGAAGTTTGATGAAGCAGAAAACATACATGCATGGAATGAACGATTTTATCAGGTGTTGTTGGTAGACAGCTGTCACAAAGACAGTGAATGTAACCAAAATTAAAGAAACATGACTGTTTAAAAAGTGATATATAATATATACATTACAATACCTTAGACCATATGTGACTCAAAGTATTTGTGCAAAAGAAATCCTGTAATGCAACTCTGGTAGCTATGTGTGTATGATATACAGTATAAGTATATAGGTGTAGGTATGAGTAGTAAATACAATATACATAATAATACATATACAATGATAATACACACAAACACAAACATTTGTTTTGGATTGCATTAGATTGTACAGGGATACCTAATACAGTAGCCATTGAGTGTAAATGAATGTGTATAGTCTATATAATAATACATGTATACTATACAGTTATCATGCCTCAGGAAATGCAGGATTGGACCCAAATACAGATGAAATAGGCAGCAGGATGACTTTGGTGGTTTATTAATGATAAAAGTCAGAGGGCACCTGGTGGATGGAAGGAAAAAGGCAATGAAGGGGCCTGGGGAAACAGAAATGTAGCTGGAGAGGACGGACAGGGAGACTGTGACAACAGTAATATAATGCATGACATATAATAGAAAATGGAAGTGATATAGCATATAATAATATAAATATACAATCATAACATTATAACATTATAGCAGTAGCATAATATTATTATATAGTAAGTAATGTAATGCAATACAAAATGAAAACAGTGCTACATATGTTACATATGTTACTACTTCTTATGCTACTACTCCTATAGTGGTAATACCACATTTTTCATAATGCATATTTAATGTTATGTATATGAATGTGTCCATTCATGACTAATACTGAGCATGTCTACATAGGGATAATTATTTATAGCTGCAGTTACTATATTAGACAAAATGCTGTAGTTGTCACAGACACGCCAGGCTCCACCACATCACAGCCACACCGCACCTCCTCACCTGAATACTAATCCCCAGCACCTGTCACCCTTCACACACCTGAACCTAATCAGCCACTCTACTCCTCCATAAATTCCCACTCCTCACCTCAGTCAGGGTCCGGTCTCGTTCATACGAAGGACAGAGCATCAGTCTACCTTCGAATGCTACACGGACTCACCCACTACGCTACATTGAGAAAACTACCACTTGGAACCCCGAACCCCGGCTCCCGTCTGTCTCCAGTCTCCTGAGTGTGTCGCTCTAACCTCCGGCTCCTGTGTGTCTCCAGGCTCCTGTGTGTCTCCAGTCTCCTGAGTGTGTCGCTCTAACCTCCGGCTCCTGTGTGTCTCCAGGCTCCTGTGTGTCTCCAGTCTCCTGAGTGTGTCGCCCCAGTGCCCACACTCTTCCACCAGCAGTGAGATAAAGGACAGTATCAATACCATTCCATATTACCTCTGTGTTGTAATAAACTCTCTCAGTCTCCTTACCATTGTCTCCGGTTGTTCTGTCCGTAACAGTAGTCAGACTGTAAAAAATTCGGCACAGGCCACTTTGTTGTGGACCCTTACTGGTGGCCCACAATGAAGAAGGTAATTATGTCATGAGAGGAAGAAGGCTGGAGGCTGCAGTTAGAAAAGACAGACAGACTGAGAAAGACGGAAAGAGTGAGTGTTTAATGGGTTTACATTTATACAGATTTACATATGCATTGCATGGTTATATCCCTTTGTCTTTGTCAGTCATCTGATGAATGGTGGACAGGTGTTGTCAATACTGCACTTTCCGAAATTAACAATGGGAAGGACATCAGCAAAACGTTTGTGAGACAAATGCTCCCAACCAGCTAGTAATATTTATTTTGTGCTGTCCACAAGACAGAGCAGTCTGTCCTCACCAAAGCACATTAATTTTAGGAGTGATGCATTGCTAACATTTTTCCCTTAATGTCCCTGAGCAATGTGTGAATGGAACTTTAAAACAAGACATTTAGTTTTAATGGCCACTGACGCTCTCTGCCTCTAACTGCAAACCCATGACAGAGGTGCCATCTATCAGAACTGACAAAGAGGATAAATACATCTGTCACTAGTTTTCTGTGGAACAGACCACATGATTGTGTCTCTATTAATCACAGTTCCTCTCTCTATCACAGGAGATGCTAACAGCTATTGTTGCTACAAAACATTATTGAAGGACATTTGAAAAAACGTTTGAAAGCAATAATGTGTCAGTACTTGTTTTTTACAGTCCAAAGTGATCCTCAAAAGCATTTGAATAGGGGCTTTGGGACAGAGAGGCTCCATACTTGCATTACTTTGACTAAAAAGCAATTCTTTAATGAAAATTAATAGCAGTAGATCAGCTTTAAGGCCCCTAAAAATCTATTTTCTCAATTAACGTCTTACTATGAGCGATGGGTTGCTACATGGATGCAACATTTTCTAGCAAAGTTAAAAATATTTTGGTTATTTCACATAACAGATTTGTGTATTTGTGTTTTGTCTGAGCTCTTCTCACGGGTTTGAAGTGGGTGTGGCTCAGTTGGAAAAAGGGGATGTCACATATTTCCATGCAACAATCAGGATTTAGCAACATCTAAATGAAAAGCTGATGACAGTTGTGGGGTTGTTTACTTATCTTGCCAGCACTGTCAATCAAATTTGATCAAACCACACCCACACAGTCCTGATAAAGCAATTTTTGAGTGTGAAACTCTTAATAAATAATAACTCATATACTCTTACTCCAGTAGTTAATGCTATAGAGAAATGTCAATTTGAAGCCAAGTTATGAAACCTGTCACCTGTTGTTTTCAGTACAGTATTTATCTATAACACTGGATAAGCAACAATTGAAGTAAAAAAAAAAAAAAGCAAAAAAATCTTTAAGGATATAGTGATAGTTATCAAATAACTGACCAACTGTCATCAGGTTCTGATTAAAATGTGTCTAAATCCTGATTAGTGTACAGAAGTATGTGACATCACTGTTTTCCAAATGAGCCACATCCACTTCCAACCAGTGACCAGAGCACGAAGAAAATAAATCTCTCCTGTAAAATAACCAAAACTGTTCTAACTTTGGCAGAAAATAATGTGTTCATGTACAATCCCATCACTCATAGTAAAATGCTGATTGAGAAATTAAGTTTTCAGGGCCTTTAAATTAAAAAGATATCTAGCCATATTTGGATGCAAAGTTAATTCAGTATTTGACAAAACTATTTCGCCTCAAGGCACATTCAGTAGCTATTCTGGAGCGTTTCATCATAACACATGATCTGTCACATGAGATTACTGTGTTGAGTCTACCTCCATGAGTCTACCTCCTTGACCTTGGAAACAGCAGTTTCCAAGGTCAAGAATGAACTTAAATTCAGTATGTTTTGTTTCACTCTCACTTATAGTGTTGTTTTCAGCAACAGGCAGCTGTTTTCAGAGAAAAAGCTCTGCCCACTGTACACCACCTGCTCAGCACCAAATGGACCACAGACAAAGTTACCAAGTAGTTGGTGAACATAGCGGAGCATTTAGCAGCTAAAGAGACAGGACTCCCTGTTGACAGGACTCTCTGTTTTGGCCTCTCTGTTTTGGCCTCCACCAACTCCTGAGGGAGTTGGTGGAGCCAAAACAGAGCTAAAAGGAGAGAAATTATTATTATTATTATTATTATACATTCACCAGTTGGCCAGAGACATAACTCCAAATTAATGCTAATGTTCCTCCATATTTGCCAGATGTGTAAAAAGACAACTGTTTGCTAACAAGATTGCCAAATCAATTATATGTAAGCATTGTGTTTACAACTTGTTTCCGCTAAAAAATCAGTTATTGCAGATTTGAGTTCAATTAGGTTTTTAATATAAAAAATTTGATCTGAAACTGCTAAATTCTACAACCTCTTCCCTATCTACTTTTTCATTCTTCTTATATTTTAGTGTCACTGACTGCTGAGTTATCAAATCAGTCATGTGTTTCCTGGTGTGGAAAATTCAAGCCAAGGCATGAAACAAATATGAATTGAGTGGTATTACTATAATATCATTACTTAACTTTGTCCAGTGGCCAATACGACATTAAGCTTTTGAGATTTTCCGATTTTTTTTTTTCCGTAGCACAGCTGGCTGTCGGCTTCTGGATGGCAGAAACTTAAATGGAAAAATACAGTCCTTGATAACATCAGTGACAACAACATTAATGCTTTATTGTTTAGTAAGACAGGTCAAGGGACATAATTCAAGAAAAGTTTCTCATACAAAAGGGGTTGCTAATTAGTGGCTATTGGTAAATCTAGTGGAACCAGTTGTACAGTTATGGTGGTTGGAAACTGAGCGGGCCATGACATTCAGATGGAGTTGCCTATCAAGCCAGTGGGGCCAGCCATAGCAGTTTAGCCTAAGCAGATACAATGTAGATATAAGGCCAGGTCAAGCTGCCAAATACCTGCTCTTTGTTTGGGTGAGAGTAGGAGTTAAAGGCAGCATAAAAGTACATTAGGTCAGGGCTAGAGAAAGGTGTCACCTGTCATGGGGCCTAGTAGATTCATGACGGCACAGCCTGATACCCACTGCAGGCCCCAGTGAATGGTCAAAACATTTAACATGAGTACTGTGCTTCCATTCCAATGCTCACCCAACTTTTGGCACATTTTACTGTGTATTGATAACATTTTAATCGTGCTTTTTATGTATAGGGATTTTTGAGTTCAAGAATGGAGGTAGACTCAACACAAGAAAAAGTTGTCCTTGCTCAGACCCACAACCACATCCTGTTCATATGTGTGAGTGGGGTTGTGTTTCAGTTGTATAGGGATCTGACGTGTACATCGGCAGACGGTATCATGTGGTGTCATTGACTGAAACTATGGAGGCAATATCTTTCAGCATGCAATGTGTGCTGTGTGGCTCGTGTCCTTTCGATTTTTTGAAGGAGACCAGCTGAGTAGAGGAAATAACTAAATAGATTTCCCCTCATCATTTACTCGTGCAACTTTATGTTACAGAAACCTGTAAAAGATGTGCTGTGTTAGATGAGAAAAAAGGGAGGTTAGATAATGGAACTGTGTTTTACTTTTGTCTCTCTATTAATCTCACTGTTATAATGTAAACTGGGTTGAAAAACTAGATACTGCATAGAGATGAGATTCCTGGTATTAAGATGGTTGTTTACTTAATCCCTACAGAATGTCTTTAATTAAACTGGGCCACTTCTTTAACTGGAAGTTAACCAGCATGTACACTCATACAGATTTATATGTTAACAGCTATAGTGGGTGATGCACAGAAACAATTTGTAGTCCATTAGAAGCTTGATAATGGTTCTGCTGGTCAATTAAATTTTTGCCCATGTGTATGTGTAGAAAAAAATCAAAGCTTCATCTGGGACTGACTGTCTGTTGTGATTTAATGCCATTGTCCCTTGTACCATCCCACATTAGCACTCAGTGCCACAGTCATGTTGTTCTCACTGTTTTACAAGCACAAAATGTCCTGATGGGAGTGAAGGGGTCCGAGTCCCATTTTAATTATAGTTTAATCTGGAGGCCAGAATGAGACCAGAATATGCTTTGCGTCAACAAACAAGACTCAATTTCTCTTTACCCACAGTGGTGTGTATGCTATAAATGTTAATATGCAGTTATTGCCACTGCTTTGACACAATATTTTAATGTCCAAAGCCTGCTCTATTTTATACATACACAAATACACACAAACACAGCGTTAGCTTTAAGAAGAGCTGAGAGACAAGAGCTGAGAGACAGAGACAAACAGTCAAACAAAGTTGGTAGACCAGTGGTGTTGGCAGGTGAGTTAAATCCCTCCAAATCGGTTTTTGAACACCTGGAAAAGAGTGTGTTTTAATCAGTATCCCCAAGAGATTACTACTCACCAATCATCAGCACATTGTATAATCAGCTGACTTTCTCCACTTGTGCCAATGCACATGATAAAACAAAACCTTTTAAACTAAACTTTGTCAGTCGTTCCACACTAAAATATCTCAACAACTTGGATTGCCATGAAATTTGGTACAAACATTCATGATGCACAGATGATGAATCCCAGTGACGTTGGTGATAAAAGTGAATAGATTTAAGATGCAGATTGTGTTTTTAGTTTTCTGAACATTTTCTCCAACTGCCATTAACCATGTACGTAATATAATTTTAAGCTTGGTGATTGGATGTTTCTTGCCAAGTTAATCTAATCCAATACACATGTTTTTGTCAAATCTAGCAAATATCTCTGCACCATCTGCAAGCTGTCTGTTCAGCGTGTGCACTGAAAAAAACTCTGTGTTTGTACACAGCCCTGGCTCTGTAAATGCTAAACAAAGTGGCTCAGACCGAGCCACACAACACTATTCCAGCCATTCCAGCCATAATTTCTGTGTCAGGTAACGTTAAATTACAGGCATTCAGCTAACTTTCTAGTTTGCCAGGATCTGCTGTTGTTGTGACGTTTGCTATAATAGTAAGATAGTTGTGAGCTGGCTCTGGGAAACCGTCTCGTCCTCTCTGGTTGTTAGGACAGCAACTGTAGGACGGTTTGCTAACCAACAACCTACCTAATGTTAGTTATATTACTTGCTGTGTTGTTGCTATGGGCCCTATTTTTAGCGAGCAAGTCTTCTGTTTCTGGTTAAACAAAAAGGATCTTACTCTTTAACAAAAATGTCTATCTCTGTAGGGATCCTTTCCATAATGTTGTCAGACACTTAGAACAACAATCTGAGCCTGTCAGTGGCAAAAACAAGCACTCTTTGTGGACGTACTTTTGACAGCTAGGCACAATTGCCCCCCAAGGATTACATTGCAGCCGTTTCAGCCCGTTTCGCGGCTGCCAGCTGAGGTGATCTACTTGACCAATTCCAAAACTTTTTGTACCTATTAGTCATTTAGACCCCAAAATATGTAAAAATATGGTCCATGTTTAAAAATACCATAATGACCATTTAAGGCCTGAAAAACTTTGGGTTACTTTAAGGTTGGGGGACAGGTTTGGGGGACCTGCCACTATCACGGTTAAAAGAAAACAACTTTGACTTTCAGTAGGAAACAGGAAATGAACAGTGGTCTCTTGTGTCTCTTGTAACTCCCACATTTTGTTGACCCATCCATCCACCTCGATCTCCTCCCTCTGTCGACTTTGTAGCTCTGTGATAACTTTGCACTACTTCCTCCACTACTTCATTTGACTCATGGCCAACTGGTCCGGCAAGATGGCAACAAAAGAGAAGAGAAGCCCAGCTGTCCAGGTCCTCCAGGTTGGATCCAGATGTGATATGAGTATGTCACACTAGGGTTTCCCTTGTGCCTGAAACCCTTCGACTGGCACTCTCATGCCTTCAGTCACTGCCACTGGGCTGTGTTTCATTAAGGACAATTTATAGATCAAATTTCTGCTTACTCTGGACAATCAATCAGCCGCAGTTGTGAGGGATTCCTTCTTATCTCTGTAAGCTTGGAGATGAAAAAGAAACAGTAAACAAGTCAGAGCACTGAATTGTTGATAGAGTAGGTGTGAGATTTCTGCAGTTATACACTTCCTGGATTAAGCCTCTGTGCTTTGGTACTTACTCCCTGACTGACTGCATGGATGAATGACAACTACCTTTACAAGCGTCTGACTTCCCCTATATCCCCACTGTTATTTTATTTTAATTTTCAGAGCTCTCATTTCCCTTTCATGGAATCAGGTACTTTGTGCAGATGTAGTAAAACATCCCAAAGAAAGGGTTTTGATGACAAAATGTGCACATCATCAAAGAGATTTGATTTTTAAGGTAATTGTACATCAGCCACAAAATGCTTAAAGGTGGGAATAAAAGTGAAATTATAAAAGAGCATGGGATAACTCTCAGCAAAACTTTTCGCAAACTAAAGGAACCACGACTACTTTCTTCCAATGGTAAAACAGACCAACAGAATTACAAGCAAGTGCTCCACTTTTTATTAAGAGAGCATTTAATTAACAAGGATGTGGGGCTGTATCCTCCATACTTCTACCTTTGAAAAAGCAACTTTTAAAGAGCTAAATAAGCTGTATTTTTTGGCAGTCGAATAGTGTATTGGTCCAGGTCTTGATTCTTCCTATACTTCCTGTCCTGTACAATAATGCTGTGATCAATGCCACTCCACTGGTTCACTGTGTGGTGAAGATCAGATGTGGAGCTAGCTCAATATGCCTTTTTCTGTCCTTCTCTGCTATCACTATTCCCCAGCTTCATTGACCGCTTGGCAGATTAGGTGTCACATTTAGTGGACAGAGAGGCAATTCTTTGCAAGGGTGAGGGTGTAAAGCCACATTTATACTGTCCTGTCCAAACCTACTATCTGATACACCTACGCATATTTGTTCTTGTTGTTTGTATTCAACTGTTTGCCAGGACACAAGCACACTGAAGCTGAGTAAACAGCTGAAGTCCAACCCAAAAAATGGGATGAAAATGTACTGTGACTGACAAAAACTGCACAGTGTCAGTGCAACAGTCACACTGAGGAAATATTAAAAACTCAGCCTCAGTCAATAAAGTGCATCAGACATCTTTAACCTCCTGGTCAAAGAGTTTGGTGATGGTAAAAAGTCTGTAAACAGGTGACTTAGAGCTGGAACGCTGTGGTTGCGCCAGGCTTTGTCATCCACCTGAACTCATGCAAAGCAGGTGTCCTCAGGGGTCTGAGTAGTCAATGACCTCCACAGTTTTCTCTCTGAAAAAAAACAAAACAAAAAACAAGAAGCTGCCAGGTAGTGTATGCAGCATGCACTTGGCATGAAACAGCTCCATTACGTGAGACATTTCTGGTTGCTTTGAAAGATCACCCTTTTCATTGTTCCATTTTCTGAGCTGCAGCCAGGAAATTACACAGTTTGATGGCATCATGCAGCCAATTCATTTGAAAACAATATGCTAGTTTATTAAAATGATACTGCGGTTCAAGTCCTCATCTCTGATTGGCTGAGCCAAAACCTTATGTAAAAATATCAAATCAACACACACCTTGTACCAACACTGCTTGGCAAAAGAACAATGTTATATATATAATAAAATATCTATGTCTTGAACATTTATGTTTTGGTGTGTGATTTCTTAACCTCTTGGACTATGGTTCTCTATTAACTGTGAAGGATAATACGTGAAAAATAATGTTCCACACTGTATCACAGTGTCACATATATGTATCACATATCGGTTGATCTTATATTTCATTTAGGCAATAACATGCTTACACTAAGTTAAATATTCAAACCAACAACACACATGGACAGTACAGCACGTGGACAACACACTTGAAGGCACAGCTTTAAAGAGTTTCCCCTCGGGGATCAATAAAGTATTTCTGATCTGGTTCTGATTCTGATCAAAGCTCACAACTGCATTACACTGGTAATATAACAAAAGACTAAAAGTAACAAATTGTTCACAGTGATGGATTACATATCTCAAGCAAGTGTTCATGTTTTTGCAAATTGCTTGTGTTATAGTGTGTTGAAATGGATAATGGCTCTGTGGAAAGTAGGAAATAAATGTAATTCGAAAAACTTGCCAGTATGGTGGTATATGTTTAGAAAATGGTCTGCAATAACATAAAGTATTCATCATTTTTAAAGCCTCAATCTGTGATTGGTGTACACCCTTTCTGCACCAATGATCAATGTCTACATAGGCTGTATTTGAATGTAGTCCATGTTTTCTGCTCCATTTATATTGGAAACTGTAACTAAATACCTCTGATTTTGAGATTTTATAGTGAAATAACAACAATATAATATAATATATACATAGTTCTTCGTAAAGATAAAATGTCATGTCTTCTTCTTTCACTGGGTGTGCAGCAGAGTATGTTGTTCAACTATGCTGTGTGGTATTTTTTTATATATTTGACAGGCAGGTTGTTTGAGGTCAGGGAGGAGTCACAGTGACAATGCAGAAGCCAGCTGGGATGAGGTTGACCCTCAGTCAGAATGATCACCAGCATAAACATTCAGCAACTTGCTCTGAATAATAAATCCTCACAGTGG
Source organism: Siniperca chuatsi (assembly GCF_020085105.1). NCBI lineage: Eukaryota > Metazoa > Chordata > Actinopteri > Centrarchiformes > Sinipercidae > Siniperca > Siniperca chuatsi. The sequence goes on from NC_058042.1 coordinate 17,095,747, forward strand.
AAAGTTTTCTTGAGACCAATACATGTTCTGTAGTGGATATTTCCTGATGTGCATTGCTTATTATGAGGCACTTACGAGCATCAGGATGAGCTGTGTGTTTGTTTGTTTGTTTGAAATTTCATCAGCCGCACACTTTCAGACCTTAGTCAACATACTGTTGACTAAGGTTATGTTCCAAGGCCATATTTTGTGTGGTCCAATCTATTTGGATGGATGGCAATCTTTTAAAAAACTATCTAATGTTGTTGTCTAATAAATATTTCTGTACTTAGCTGCGTTTAACGAACATCATTTCCCAAAAGCTAGACGCTAGACCATTGTGGGTTAAACATCATCAGCTTGACAGAAGAGGCGACTCCGTGAGCAAGTAGACTGCAGCTAGTTTAGACAATGTCTGTAAAAGAGCAGGACAGAGAGGATTGATCGGAGTAGATATTTAGACAGCAGAGGTTACAGCTAAAAAGTTGAAAAAATTACATCAAAAAAGAGCATTAGTAGATGGATATAGACATTTTTATGGGAGCTATATTTTCACATGCTATGAGGTTTTTTTTCTTTTTACTTGATTTGTTTACATTTGGGTTACAGGTTGTGCCTCGAATGATTCTGTGGGATACAGGTGTATAGGTGAGGGAGGGCAAAACAAACCACAGGAAAACTTGCTTTCTCTCTGAAAGCAGACAGAGTTTTCATCAGAGACACACCACTGCAGACAGCAACCTCAGAAAGAATTATTACAGACTGAATCACTCGGGCCAAACATGGAGGACATGACGGACAAGGCTGATAGCCAGAGGTCCTTGGGTGTCTACAAGTTGGCCAGGAAGCTCAAGGACTGTACAGTGGAAAGATGGCCAGAAAAAAAGAGGAGTGAAAGGCTGAAACTCCGTTAGTACTGAAAGTACAGAGAACCACAGCATCAGTGAGGAAAAGAAGGCAATAGAGTCTGTCACCAAGCAAGAGGGACAGGAGAAAGAAATACAGTCTCTCCGCAAAGAGATGGATGATTTGAAAAATGAGCCCCAGAAACACACCTGGACAATGCAGGAGAAGGACAGACGGTCAAATCCCTGGAGGGAGGTGGAGGCACTTAAACACAAAAAGATGACAAAAATACAACCAAGAAAAACAGGAAAGAGCTTTAAAAAACTACAGGTTCTGAAGAATGTATACAAAGAGAGCAACAAAAGGTTTGCTGGAGAAGAATGAGGCTCTTCATCAAGGAAATTAACATTATGTATTATGAAAGCAAACAGAAGTATGAGATAGAGTTCAAGGCAGGAAAAAGAACTTGAGAGGGAGATGAAATCAAATGTAAAAAGTTTGTCACCAAACCTGGAGCTGCTTAAGAAGTTGAGGGCAGAGAGTGAAGCCCTCCATCAACAAATTAAGTTGGAGATTTGAATCCTGCAGAAAAACGCCTTTGACAAAGAACTGGAGGAAAGGAAAATTAAAAAAGTCCTCATCCTGTCTGATCTTAAGGCTGAGGAACAAGACAGTCAGGTCCTCCTAAAACAAGTAGCTGAGCTCCAGGAAGGCCTGAAGGTTAGGATGTAAAGCAGCAGGTAAAAGGGGCTTGAAGAAGAAAAATGAGAAGTAGCAGAGTCCAACAGTGTCTCAGCCTCCCGAACATACGAGACTGTCCTCAGCAGAAAAATGACAGCATCTGTCATTTGTTCACATCCCTTAAATAACCCATTTATGTTTACCTGAGAAGGACCTTGTGTGTTGACTGTCGTCTGTCAGAAGCAAAGGTGGAAATAGGCATTGGAAAAGGAAGCACAGGGATTGGATTAAGTGCAGCGGACCCTGGGACGATCACTGTCCACGGCATCTTGACCACCCAGCCAGACCAGCCGCTGCGGGTGGTGCGACCGCCCCAGGAAGAGAGCAGGGATATGAGCTAAGTAAGCTAACCCAGCTTGGACCTAAGGATGCTCCACTACCCTGCCTACTCCTGGCTAATGTCCGGTAGCAGGAAAATGGAATGGACTAAATGGGACTCAGTCTAACCCAGCAACGGGAAATCAGAGACTGCTGTGTGTCCATATTTTACAGAGACCTGGCTCTATCTCAACATCCCAGATCAAGCTATTGCACTGGACGTTAGGACGGAAGTTTCGTGCTGACAGAACGCAAGACTATGGCAAGATGAGGGAAGGATATCTCGAAAACTTGATTGACACTGATTGACTAGTCATTAATATTTCTGTTGTTATTTGTTTGATTTGATTTCGTTGATATAATTCTGTAAATATATAAGTAACATATTGTACTGTAAATACAAGACCAAAACAAGCCTATATTCTCACTTGCAATAATTTAACAAACACATAAAATTTGTTTTCCATCTATCAGTGAAACTCTTTCATTATGTACGGAAATATGTCTGTATTTTTTATGGCAGTTATTGTGCAGTTGAAGCAATCACAGAAGAAAAGGTGAGGAATGGTAATAACACCAAGCTCTTTATCTACGTATCGTACTGTTGCGTTCCTTTGCTTTTTTGTTCTTCAGATATTCAGGCCAAGGCTGAGTGTTAAAAGGCGTTGTGATGTGTCTCCAGCAGTTGAAAAATCCATCCCTGAAGTTCTCTCTATTATACTCCCTCTGGCACAAACAGACTTCCACCAATGCCTTGCCTCATATCGATGTGCCTGACATTTTAAAATGTTTGACTGACGCTTTATCACTGCCACAGATTTTGTCTGAAGGGATGGTGTCAAGATTATGCCAATTTCCCATCTTGTGTCAGGACACTGAGACGTGAAATATATTTGGACTGAGGGTCTAGATAAATGAAAGTATACTGTTTATTGAATGCAAAAACAACGTTACTATCAGTTCAAGCTGATTTATTGTCAGAGTTTATTATATTTTTTTAGATGTTGATCTTTGTAGATGCTTGCATTTTACCATGAAAATATACTTTTTTTTCATTGCATACATTAATTAAACAGTGATACAAGAAAGAAAGTTTTTGCCAGTGGAATGGTGCACTGAGGGTGTATGGACATCTGGAATCTACCAAAATAGCTGCCCGACCTGAGTTGACCTGTTACAACTTAACCAAGCCATAAAAACTGTTGAAATAAACTATTGTTTGGCATGTTACACTGAAAAATAAATGTTTAACAAAATAAATAAAAATAGACTTAGTAAAGACTATTTGGTTATGCAGCTACAACACAAAATCTGGCCCAGGTATTTTAAAAGTGTGTGTGGTGTATTACAATGTAGTTAAATTCAGGCAGTTACAGCAGAAAGCTCTGAAGGCTGCTTTTGATCATCTGTCCATACATAAATGTAAAATAACAACAGAGCAGAAGTTTAATCTTGTGAAGTCCTAAACCCTTTGATAGAGAAACAAAGGAAAATACAGCATTAGGCATTTGCTATTTATCACAGCCAGTACTACAACAGTGTTTTTGAAATTAGTATAACTGAGTTGCCATGGGCTGAATAACACTGGTATGAATCACACTTACAACATTCATTTTCACGTTTGTGTTTAAGACAAAAAGGGTACACACATCAAAAAAAAAAAAAAAGAAGAAGACTTATACAGGTGCTGGATCAAAAAGCAAACTAAAGGCAAGAATCAAACAAAAGATCCACACACTGTACTAACAGCTGCAAATGTTTATTGAGCAACATTTCAATCAAACAGAGATCCTTGTCAGAGATTGTCAAATCACCATCACAACCCAGAGCAGACAATATATAGGCACAAACACATTCATCACACAGGTGATTGTGATCAGCCTGATTGAGAGTCAAGCATCTACTCAAGCTGGACCATTCAGAGCAGAGCTGGGCAGCACTGTCTGATACTCCCACATGGGGGACGCAGCATACCTCTAAGAGGTCACTAGAAACAGCATGATAATTATACTGGCACATAACAAATCAAACACATCAGATGCAGATTCAAAAATACATCACGTGTTTTAATAAAAAACAAAAAAGGTACAGCCTCTTATCTGAATTCTGCAAGACATGCAGTTACAGAGAGGATGTAATATCCCAGTGTATTTTATTTTCTCTTATGACGCACAAGTACTAATTTTCCGTAAAAACGGCGATGTGTTATTTTCAAGTAAGTGAAAGCTTTTCAAAGTCATATCAATGCACATGACTTTTCAATGTTTTCAAAGACAATGCACATGCATACCAAATTGACCAACTATTTCTATTATAAAATTACTAATTACTTGCCAAAATTTAAAATTTCAAGCTAAGTTAATGACATTTCCCACAAGCTATCTATTATATGTCTTTTGTTTCACAATTAACTGCAATTTCACATGCAAAATGGAAAACCATTGTGTTAGATATGAAGGAAAATGTTTGCAGGCACCCTTGTAGTCAGACAATTTTGATCAATTATCTATTTGGGTATTTTATGGTTTTATTAGATAGGCAACAGTAGAGAGATGACAGGAAATTAATGAAGGAATGACATGCAACAAAGGGTCCCATCAAATCTGGATCATTTTTTAAACAAAATAGAATGATTGCTTGCCCTAAAGAGGGTATGTTGCAATTTGAACAATTATAGAAGAATTAAAAAGATTTAATTAGTTGCGCAGTTTAAAAAAACAAACAAAACAAAAAAAATCAAAGTTATGGATCTCCACTGATGGAAAGATGAAAGAAAGAAAGTAAAATAAAATTTGCTAGTTCTCTTCTTTTGATACACACAAGCATACATATCGTTCAATATAGTAGCAGTTTCTGATGTAGTCCTTGGTGTGTGTGTGTGTGTGTGTGTGTGTATGTGTGTGTTATTGAGTTTCACCATGGATATAGCACATATATTTCCAGAGGTTGTGAATCATTCTGTCAGGCTAAATGAGTTGTCTGATAATTAGGGTTACTGCATCATCATGCAGCCATTGGTCAGTGGCAGGCAGCTCCATCTTTCACATTCCTCTCATACCCATTCAAGTCTCCTTCCACATTCACTCTCAAAGTCGTTCATTATTTTTCTTTTTTCTGTTTTTTAGGTTGGCCATTGTTTCACTACATTAATCTCAACATATTATATCATGATATTATAATATGATTTATTTTCCATATGCTCAAGTGATCAATCATTTAGAAAGCTGACATGGTTTTGTTATTCTATACTGAGAAAAAACTTACACAATCAGTTTACTTGACATCAGTGGGCTTTGACTTCTATCTGTTAGTGCTTCTTTCGAGCCAGTACACATGTCTTTGAAGATTGTATTCTATGTGAAATGTTCATGTCAGTATGTTAAAGTTGCAGGACTGATCACATCCTGATTAATTACAAATATGATGGAAAACACAACTTTAGTTGTTGCTCCTGATCTAACACTCTCTCTACTAAACACAACTTTCTTGTAAAGGTGTTGCTCAAATTGAATATTTAGTCGTTAAAATATTTCTATTTCTGTTAGAAAGATAATCATTCAAATACCAAAACAACTTGTCATGTGAGCAAAATATTTGCAATGATTACTGGGTTGAGTGGAAGCATATAATTAGATTTGTTGGTTGTGGAATTGTTGCACAGTAGTTGTTGCATCTCAAGTGGGTGATTAGCTAGAAGCAGCAACTTGACCTCCATATATCCATCTACAAACAAGTCATCTCTTACTTGTTCTTCTACAAGCAAGAAGAGTTACATTAATCCTCTTTTTAAAACTTTCGAATAGCGAAGATACACATGGTTTCAAAAAAAAGTAAACTTACCAATCTTTCAGTCATAAAACAATAAAAGCTGGAGACAGGGCTAAATTATATATTTTCTTTCTACGGGCAAATATTAACCATGTTTGCACTCTTGTTGCTTTTCTTTTAAGAGTCGGAGAGAGAGGCAAATACAAAGAAAAGCAATGCAGTGACTAATTTGAGAAATACATAACCAAAGAGATTATTTATTTTAGTATTTATTTCTGCTTATGTTGTCTAATTGGTACTGGCATCTTTGGACAGTCAGATTACCTTCTGTCCTAAATGAGTCCACCCCAGTTCTGCAAAAAAAAAAAAAGAAACCCATATGATAAGATATTGAGCCGATGGAATCTGATCTCTAAAGGTGCTGTAGTTTCCATCTTTAAATAAGATTATTTGCCCAATAGTTAGGCAACAAACAACAATTTCAAACAACAGAGTTCAGTTTAAATTAGTGAACACTCAATACTAGTAATACTGTAGACAGGATCTGCAGAATAGATTTTCTCCAGCCTAATTTATGTGGAGAACTAAATTGAAGAATTAATGTGACTGGGAGAGAACACAAGGCGATTTTTCAAAAGGAGGACACTGTTTGAGAAAGTGTTTAACTCTTCATATTCTGCATAACTAAAGCCCTTAATTTAATTGACAGGTTTAAAAACATAGTTAAGAAGTACACATTTGCATTTGGATTCAAGAATATTTAAAATATTTCTGCTGTTAATTCTGAACTCTTACAACATGTACTTAAGAATTACATAAAAATAAATAATGTTTCAATAGAATAAATAATAAACATCAAAGGTAAGATGACAAAGAAGAATGATCCTTTAATACTCTACTCTGTAGTGTTATATACTGAATGTCTTCATGCCTTAAAATTAACACACCATTTTCTGATTTTCAAATTAAACGTGATGTCAGAACAAAATTTAGAAATGTGTTTTTACAGACAAATGTGTGATTTTGATTAAACCATACAACACTGTAATGACTTCTTCTGCCAGTAAGGACAAAGTGGAAACCTGCGTGATGGTAGTTTGGAAAAAGTGTCAATCAACCTTAATATGGCTGAATAAAACCACCAGAAACTTCAAATAATGCAGCTTCTAAAGATCCTAAGAAACCTATTCAGTGACCTTTAAAGGTCAAAAAATAGAGAAGCGGTCTGAGAGAGAGAAAATTTGATAATGATTAGGGGCAATGGGCAGCCACAGAACCAAGAGACCAACTCCAAGTTTGAGGGCAGTGGCTTAGTCAATGCAGCAGAATAGCCAGTAACTCTTTTTTTGAGAAAATGAATGATAACCCTCATCCCAGAAGTATTTTGGTTTAATTTCTCTCTGCGTCTACTTGTTAAAGACAAGTAGACGTATCTAAGTTAACTGAAACCATTTTTGAGTTCAGTGCATGGTTGACGACCCAAGAAAGCAAGGGCGTGCAACACTGCGGGGAACGAGTGGAGCGCCTATGGAAAATGAGTCAAGCTCACCGGGGTTCAGGTAAGGCCTACATTCCTTCTTGCTGAAGGCATTCAGTGTATGTTGTCACCTGAAAATAGATGGTATGGCCATAAGGCTTAATGGTTATTAAATACCCTTGACCTAACATCAAATCATTTTACCAGTACTACCTGTGCCATGACAAATACCTAACATGCATTTCTTTTGGGGTGGTAAAAAATCCATGCAAACAAGGGTAGAAAGGTTATACTGAAACACCCCGCTGCCCAAACAAAGTTGATATTTTCACAAGTTGGAGTGATTCACATTCCAGTGTGATGGGATTTAGGTCACTGCACTGACCACCTGTCACCAATAGTGTCACTTAAACAAAACACAATCTTCAGGGATAACAGTTAACTACTATTGATGGAATTTTCCCTCATAATAATATAACTATCTATTTAGTTTTCATTCTTGCTTATTCATATTTTGGGTCAGAAGGGGTGGACTCTATCCAAGCATGTCCTGAATAAACACAGTGGACATGAGCACAGTCGACAAAGAAGGTAGGCTGAGGGAGAGAACCACTGAGCCACAACCCCAGCAAAAAATCTAGAAATATATTATGCAAAAATATGCTAAGAAAAATATGTTCTTTGAGCTTTGCGTCATAATCAAACTCTACTTATATTTTAAATAGTAGCTCTTCTCTCAAACTAATCAGCAGATGAACGTAAACTAACATACACATTTTTTTTTGTTTGATCCCATATTCTTTTTGGCTACCACAAGTGGAAATTACAGTAAAAGGAGGGGATGAAAGCGAGCTGTCAAGTCTGTGACACATGGGATGCAGCAGAAGCCAAAAAACACATTTCTTGCTCTGTGCCAGCGTGCCCATAATGAAGCCTCCATTTGACAGAAGCGATGCTGCCAATATCCATATTCATTATCACTATGGCTTCCACAGTATTGCTGCGTTAATGATTAATTAATGGACTCATTGCTAGAATATCAGCCTATATAAGACACATACAATACCAGTACATTGTAAAGATACAGCAGATAGATATGGTAGACAGTAGACACAGTAGAATAAAAGGTTTGTTGAGTTGCAGTTCATGGGTGCGTTTTGATTTCTTTTTTGATTTTTTTGAGTTGATGTTCATAACTGAGTGAACTGACCAGGAAGTGTGTGTATGGCAGCCTTGATAAAAGCTAGTTGAATTCTCTACATTCTAAGAAAAGCTGCTTCAGTATTAGTTTTTGCCTCTCCTTATTTGTCCTGTGAATTTTAATAAAACTATATGCAAAACAAATTATCTAGAACCAACAGAAACAACTTTAATTCACTTAGTTGTTCATACAGTTGCTCATGGGAACTAAAGTTCACCTATACTGACTCTTCTCGACCAGGCTCACTATCAAATAATACTTTTGTTTATTATTACAGTAACCATATTAGTTTCATTGTAATTACACCTAAATATACTGCTGTAAATCTAGCCTGTATCTCTTTAGTGAGCATCTAAAGATCTGACTCTTAAAGAGTATTACCAACAAAACTAATGGTGATTAATGATCTGATTAGGGAGGATAGTCTGGGGGCTTATTAAGGCCGTCCTATCTAGTTTTGTTTGTCACAAACATTGCTTTTAGGACAGAAAAAAAGAAAAGAGCACTGCCTCAATATTTATAGATGCTCTTCATCTTAATCGTGGCACAGTCATTGATTCCTGTGAATTATGTCCTTTTGAGTAATTTTAGTAATTTTTTAGCAGTATTTATCTTGGACCTAATCACTTATGTAGTTAAGATTTTTATCAATTGTGATTCAAACATTGACATAATAAATATTTTTTGCTCCTATTAGCCAGGCACTCTTAGCATGTATTAATACTTACTTGCAGTCTTGGTTCACCAAAAGCAAACTGAGATAAAACAACCAATCAGCTCTCAGATGTTGCATGTAACAAACAGGTTTTTGTCTCTTACATCACCCATTTAATTTGGAACATTTAAGCCAAATTTATATAGCACTAGTACTTTTGTCCAAAGCACTTTACAAGGTTTTTGCCACTCACACACTGATGGCAGCGAGCTACCATGCAGGGTGCTAGCAAACCAGGGTGCTGGAGCAATTTGTGGTTCAGTGTCTTGCCTAGGATACTTCCACATGTGGACAGGAGGAGGTGGGGATCGAACCACCAACCCTGTGATCAGTGGACAACTCGCTCCTCCTCCTGAGCCACACCTACCCCAAATAGCAATAATACTAAGCTTATTGTTTCAGTGAATAGTTTTTGATTTGATTGCCTATGTGACTGGCAACAGTGAACCATGGTCTACAGCTCAGATGGTTCAGGTGTAATGTTATCCGAATTGGTGCACAGGACCTCCCTGTCAAGATGCCAAAATAAGTAGTCTGTCTGCTGGACCCCTGATTTCAAAACATGTCTTTGTGCTGCTGCCTTGTCTGTTCATGAGTCACCCATCACAACAGTAACACTCTTGATCTGCCCCAGTCGTTGACTTTTCTCAGAATCGTTTGAGTCATTGTATGTTGATAATTCATCCAGGAGAAATGTAATAAATGGAAATGCTTGAACAGCCAGTTATTTATTTTCTCTACTGGACAAGTTATTGCGACTTTAGCTTCTGAAACCATGGCTGCTTGACATAACTCCACTTCTTCACTCTGTAATACATAATACACATGTCTTAGATGTGGATTCAAAGGATAAAAATGACCTACAGAAATGTTTGTTGTAGTAAAGTCTTATGTGCAAAGGTGATATTATAGTACAACATGAAAAAAAAAATCAAAAATTAATCTAAAACAGCTCCCCAAGCAGTGGAGCTTTGTACTGACAAAATGTTGCAGACATTTAAGTGAATTAACAGAAAAAGACAGTCCCTGAGTGAATGTTTGCCTGGATGTCTTTGAGAAAATTAAAAGGATAAATAATTTAACAAGTCCACATCCATACTTCCTTGTGTGTGATTATTCTAAATGGGTTTGAGAACCAAACGTTCTCATATTTCTTCTTAAATTCACCAGAATAAAGAGATATTTATTCTGAAAGGTTCGCTTGGGGCTGCACTACTATTTTGTCATGTTTTTTTCTCTAGGATAGAGTGTGTGTACACAAGGAAATTTCAAACAGCCGGGGATAAAATATTCCATTAAGAAGACAGTATACTTTGTATAACAATCTATGCAACCTCTGAGATTTGCAAAAATCATTATATGAATTTATGCAATCTCTATACACAGTGAAATCATTTATTTACCAATGGTTCTTACCAAAGGGACCTCCCATGTTTTGTGACTCACCAGGGTCCCAACAAACACAGTACAGCCTGTTCTCTTGACAGGTCAGACACAGATGTCCTGTACCTGTGGTTTTGTGCAACCTGAAAGTAGAAGATAATAGTTATGAAAGAATGGTGGAGAGAGGAAAAATGGCAAAAAAAAACCCAGAATAAACCAGGTCTCATTTATCAAGCAGCAAGGTAGATTCATTCTGACAAGCTACCTTTCAATAATGGGCTGACAACTCCATAATATATAAAACTGTCAACTACATTAAAATAGGCCAGTGTCATTCTTTCTTTTATTCTGTTTTCAGTGATAGAACATGCTGCGTTTTGTAATGTTTGGATACCATAAATCCATCTTTCCCTATTTCTCCTCTACACACTAAGGCAGCAGCTACACACTGGGCACCAATATGTGAATGGTAAACAAGTTTCATATGAAGATGAAATCCTGGGGGATTCTTCTGCAAGCACTTGCTCCTACTTAGATAAACAGCAGTGAATCCAGGAGGGGAACAGGAGGGGATGTAGATTGAGGGGGAGGGGATGAAGAATAGGCAGGAATGCATGCTCTACATGAGTGTAGTGCTCTATCCATTCAACAGTGATGAAATGGATAGGAAAATGAATAGAGTTCAACGTCAGATCTTTGAATATTTTGAATGTGCCCTGGGTGGCTGCAGTAAGGAGCCAATGAGGTGATTGTTGTCTCAGCTATGGTTTTTTTACTCACCTACTGACTTTTCCTCTAGCATCACCATGAGGTTCAGATTTGTGGTTTAGAGTGAAATGTCTCGACAACTATTGGATGTATTTCCATGAAATTTGGTACAAACAGTTATGTCCACCTCAGGCTGATTTGTAATCACTTTGGTTACATTTCATCTAGCGTCATCAACCTCAGCTGTACTTTGTGTTTAGTGCTAATTAAAAGATATTAGCATGCTAAATCGCTAAACTCAGATGGTGAACATTATACCTGCTTCACATCAGCTTGTTAGCATTGTCATTATGACCATGTTAGCATGTTGACATCACTATTTAGCTCAAAGCACTGCTTTGCCTAAGTACAGCTTCTCAAAGCAGCTAGCATGGCTGTAGACTCTTAGTCTTGTTACTTAACATTACTTAACCAAGCCATAATTGCAACCCATGCATGAGCATGTAAGAGGACATGCAAACTTATCTGCACATTGCGAGCAACAGTCATTTATGAAATGTGACGTTGCCACCATTTGCGATCTGCATGTAAGTAGTGCTCACACATCGCTTTTGATGTGATGCACTCTGCTAAGAGTATGGCCCCGTCAGTGGCTCTGTTTGGTGTAGCGACAGTGGAGAGACAGGAGTTCTGTACAGCAGCGTCTTTGACTAGACTGTGCCCCTTGTCTGGTGGTATTTATTGGACTCCAGGTCAGTTTTCAGTGTTGGCAAAAACCATACTGGGTGATGGATTGTCGTCTTTCATTTCCAGCCACCTCCTCAGATGAATGAAGATACATGTTGTGAATCAGAATGTGTATTTCAGCATTCAGTGAGACCCTCATGACATCTCCCTAGACCTGCAACCACCTTGCTGATTTGAGCAGATCAGCTAGCTACCTATCAAGCTTATATATTTTTAAAGTTATGGGCACTACATGGAAATTAACTGCATCTATTCTGCCTCTAGTTGTTATGTCACACACACAGGAATTTAACTTAGAATAAAAAATCCTTCATTTAATGCAAATCAAATTTGCAGAATACTCTGTGTAGAAATCAATGACATCCATTATGCCAATACTACTGACTGTATCAATTCTGATGATTGCACCGCCTGGAAGAATCTTTGAGATGCTATGTTTTGCGCAGTAAAAGCTGTCTGACAACACCATTATTGAGTCTTGACAACAACTGGGACCATACTATCAGGTAATAAAGCAAATAACATTTCTTCTTCTAAGCCTGCAGATGAAGGCTGAAGATGGTTCTTATCACGGTCTGGTGCTGAAGACTTGGGTGGCAGATGAGCAATCTTATGTTCATTCTGTAGTCTTTTAAATGTGTTTTTGTTTTCTCCAGCAAGATTGAATCAGCAGCTACAATCTGATTTTCTGTTAGCATGGTAAATAAAGTGATTTTACCCAACAGACGGATTTAATAAGTGCTCATTATTAAGCTTGACAGCAGTCCTGAGGCTGGAGATAAGAAGTTGACGGTGTGTGCGTTACATTGATTCTGCTTTTGATCTTTTTACGTGGTCCTCAAAATATGAGATAAACCATTCAGTATCTGTCACTTTTATGTGCAGAGCTGCCTGTGAACTGGTGTGTGTGTGTGTGTGTGTGTGTGTGTGTGTGTGTGTGTGTGTGTGCTTTCTGAGGGGGCTACATTATGGTAGGGTAACGAGACAAAACAACACAAATAAATATTGAAAACATACTGTACATAGTATTTATATGTATACTGTATAGGGACAGCATGGCTCCAGTCCAGCAAGACACTGAACTCCTGATGAGCAGGTTGGCACCTTGCATAGCAGCCTCTGCCATCAGTGTATGAATGTGTGTGTGAATGGGTGAATGTTGGCATGTGTTGTTAAGTGCTTTGAGTGGTCGGTAGACTAGAAAAGCACTGTATAAATGCAGTCCATTTACCATATAGTACATAATGGACTAATCACATTGAATTTATTTTACTGATTTTATTACATTGGTATTTGTACATAAATTAGTATTGGACTTACTATAATTGGATTATAAAACAGCTCTGTTTTGATTTCCTACCAACTGTGTTCCAGTGTTAATTTTAATTGTTTAATTGTTCTGCATCTGTTTTTCAGGTGCCGATGTGATGAATTTTACCTCAAACATGTGCTGTATTTATAAAGCAGATGCACCAGGTTGGTCAGTTGTGCGAGTATCTGCGAATAATAGGAGGAGACATGTTAACAGAGGATTTACTGAGGTCCCACATTTGCGCCAGTTTTGCCTCTGCAAAGGAGGCGTAAACACAGGCAGGTGAGATTTATAAGAGACACAAGGAAGGTTGTAGTGGCGGAAATAAACATACAGTAATATAGGCTTGTATATAACTAAAACCTCATTATCTGAAACGAAAAATAAGCAATTGGGCTATTATTAATGAACACAATAGCTGATTACTATAACACAAACGAATATTGGACGGTGGTTTGTGTTCATCAAACTTGAATATGAATTTAACCATTAATAGAACGTAAAATCACTACAGACTGCAACTAAACTTTTCTTTGTTTTGTTTAAACATTTAGGTCAGAATTAACAGCAATATCTCCAGCTCCACTCTGCTGGGCCTGCTGCTCTACTGGACCTCATATTTCCATAGGCTGGAATTCAGAACTACATCAAAACCACATCCAACACAGTCATTTTGAAAACAAATGTTTGGTGATGGCTTTCTGATTGCCTTATAACTATTCTGTTAAAAAGTTGTTGATGTTGTTGTTGTGGTTGTTGAACGACAGCTTATTGGGCTGTTAAACTCTGCATTTTTTAAGGTAAGTACAGCTGTAGAGGAACAAATTATTGCCATAACTGTAATGCAGCCCTTTCAGCCACAATTTTCACTCAGTGGCTCATTGTCATTCACTGCATGTTACTTAGCAGGGTTTGACGCACACATGGATGACATCAGATAATAAATATTTCTCTGCACAACCAACAGGAACCAATAAATAAGAGAAAGTCACCAGCTGTGCAGAAAGGGCAGTCACAAAGGAGACTCTGACTTAAGCTAGCCAGTATTTTCATCTATTTTGTGACGTGAACTGGCCATACAATAGGGTATTAAGTCAAAGACAGGCATGTTCAATTCCTATCTGTTTTATTATTTACTGTTTCAAAAAAAGTTTTTCTCTCCTCTCCTGCCTGACCTCTTGGCCACCCTGACATGATGGCAGTGGTCTGGGTGGTGTCTAGTGCAAGGGGTATTCAGAAACTAAACCATTTGAGGAAGGTAAATACTTTCTGCTGGTTTTTCTCATTCACATTGTCAGAAAAATACACTCCATTTATGATTGAGCATGTTTTGGCTTATTCACCCTCACAAATTAAATGTATCATCTCATTGTCAAACTTTACCAAAACAAATATGAGCCATATTTTATGGCTTAGACAATTTGTGAAGAGATGGACACGGATGTATTTTACGTGAAGATACAAACACAATATTTGTAGACCTTACTTTGTGTAACTTTTTCAGCTTTTACAATAATTCACAGACATGGTCTTATTATTGGAGTTACACATCTGTCATTTTTATCCCAATTTTCTATGGAGTGGAGTGCCGCTTTAGAGACGGCACAGTATTAGACTGTAGAGCAGTGGTGACCTCTACTAGCACAGAGAGAATAGTCATCTCAAATTATGTGCTTCTGGGGGCCAAGCATACAAATGTTTTCATTTCAGTGAACAACACTGCATCAGCAGATCTCACAAATACTAAGGACTAAAAGCATACTATACATATTCTTCACTCATCTATACCACTGTTCTCTCCTGCTTGTTTTTATTTTACTTGTAAAGTTTACTGCAGCATTTAGTGTTGCTCACAAAGTTCAAAGTTCAAAAGTCCATACCAATGAATGCCTCATGGGAGCTATTACCATAGCAGATAGTGTTTTACTGGCTTTTCAGATTTTGCTGAAAAGGTGCTTTGAGGAAGGACATCTTTGCCAATGTTGTAGACCAGATTCCTACAGCTGCTGCTAGATATTATTTTACTGATAGCACATTTAAACGTCATATCCAACCAGAAAAGACAACAAATTAAATGAGCTACAGGTCATGAACAAAATTCTCTGTTTGTACAAAGTGCTGGGTTTGATTTGCCCATTTGCTGCAAGGGCTGAAGTCTTTGCACAGTCTTGTAATGATGAAATGGCAGTTCAGATAAGCTGCAGAGAAAAGTTCAGATTTTGGTCCTAAGTTAAATATGATTAATATGTTGAAATGATTCAAATGTTTTGTAATGTCTCTTCTAACCACTATTGTACTGTAGACATTGGCCACAAGACTCCAAACTCACAGTATGATGCACTGGCAGTAAAGGTGTAGAAGGTATACAAATCATCTTGAAATACCTTGAAATCTGGACATGACAGATTGCATTCATTTCGAGGCAATGGGGAGCAATTGGCTTCAGAATAAAGCTGCTGTGCTGCTGACCAGCAAGGCTACCAAAGTGTGGCTGTGTGTAAGTTGCAACCACAGGCAAAAAATTAAAGGTCAAATCAATGGGTCCAGCTTTTCTAGCTGTTAAACAGCATAAAGTTTTGCATTGTAGAACATTTTAAGAATTAAAACAAATTACCACACACACACAGCATCACAGTATCAATATTTGAACAACATTTAATGATGGAATATTTAACAGGTCTCCAACAGACAGACACACACTTTTATTCATTCATTAATTTAGTTTGAAGCTAGTATAATGGTATAATGCTTGGTGCACAGCAGTACCAAAGCAGGATTTGCCCTCTTTGGCCTCTTTTTCAATGCCCCACAACCCTTTCTCCAGGAGACATGTTAGAGAATGAGACCCCTGTTGCATAAGATCGACTACAGAGAGGTACATTGGCTGAATTCAGTGGTGATTCTCTGACAAATACTAAAGTAAAAAGATCTTCAATGATATTCAATACCCAGGCATTTGAAATGAAAGGGGAATAGCTGTTATGCAAGGCTTAAATTCTAGCCTCAGTGTAGGTATTTTTGTGCAAGGGAGAGAAGCAGAGGCACTATGACATACAAACATTGTGTAACAGGGTCAATATGTGCTTCTTAAATTACCCAGGATTTTTTTTAGGAATGTGGAGCACCAGATTGCTATCTTTTCGGTCCACATACAGCATTTAGGAATGCTGCATGTTTCTCTGCAAATCCCTGAGATAGGCTTGTTTTAATTGACTGAACTTAATCAATAATCTCCCACAGTCTTGTTGCTTCTGTCTCACCTCTGGTATGTCTTCTTTCAGAGTTTTCACAAAACACAAAAGGAACCCCACACATGCTGTCCCCATTTTCAGCAAAACCATTAAAGATTGTGTTGGAGTCACTTTTCAGATTAAAAGATATAGTCCAAGAATGGAAGGATTATATAACAGCAGAACCATATGAATATTGTTGGTATGGAATTGTTCAGTCACATCTGAATATGACTAATTTATATTTCTTCTGTCTTTGATATGCCATGCATGAATATGTATAAGCAGTCCACTTACAGTACATTCTCCATTGAGTTTCTGCACTTATCTCCGCACACAGCATGGGATGGTCTTCTTCATTTGAGTCCACAGGGAGTATACATTGGTGGGTAGGCACAATGAGGATATGTCTTAGACACCACTTTAATAACATCCAACCTGCCAGGTTGGTTTTGTCTGTGCTGGCAGGGCCCTGTTATCATTTAGACAGACTGTCAAGGCAGACATGAAGTTTTCACCGCCCTGCTATACTATCTCTTCTAAACATCATGCATCAACCCTCACTGGTAGAATTAGATAGTGTTGCTGCCCCCACACACAAGCACACATGGACAGACAGATCAAATCAATGGCTACCTTCCTCCACATCAAGAAGTGCTGTACAATAGGTGGTCAATGGCGGAGTCCACCCACTCACAGGATATTCAATTGCAAGCATGTACGGATTCATCCTCTCTCTATCTCACTCATGTTTGCATGGGATCAACTACATTTACACATGCACCTTTGGGCAAGTACTGCTTGTGTGTGCACACCCACATGTAGACCCAACATAGAAACACACACACAAAAACTTGCTCTCTGTCACATAAAAATATGTCATGATTTGAGCCACACAGAAATACTCTAAAAGTAGCTGGATTTATGAATGAACTGTGGAGAAGAGTGCTCTTCCTTGTTTAAAAAAATAAGTGCATTAGGTTACTCTTTAAAAAAATGCCCAAATGTTCAGCTACATTGGCTTTACATTGGCTGACAAACCACTTAATTCATTGTGAGTCAAATCTGTAGCATCATGAGGACAAGCAGTGAATTTTACAGCTAATGGAGCAACATTTAGGGAAGAAATAAATGGATCTGGTATAGACATCCTGAAAAAATAGGCTACCATAAACTCTGTGCACTTAAGCAATATATATAACATCTCGTGCTACATCTGTAACTGTCTGATGGTTCCACATCCTTTCAAAATGAGACAGAATCAAGTAAGGAGCATGCAACTGACTGTTCAATGAACATGAAGCAGTGTGACTGGGGGAGGGGGATTGAGAATATTAACGCAAGACCTGGAGTCCATCCCCTCCTCCAGGCCTTGTGTTAGACATCACCAAGAGAAATCCACTCATTAGGACAGTGAAAAAAACACATACATCAAGCGCAGATAGCTGTCAGTTCTCCTCTGGGGGATCAGGCCATGGTAGCAGAGCAGAAAAACTGTATGTCTTAGAGCCATATACTGTATATACATGTATATTTACATCCTCTGTTTGTGCCATATACATTTTATTGGAAAATGTCTTCCCATGGCACATTGCAGCAGCCACTAATATTAAAACATGAATATTATCAGCAGTGGATTCTTGAGAAAGATTGATGACTTTGAAGCTACTGTGGGACTCAACAAGGAGAGGACATCATGGAGTTAAAAATATTATTTCTTTAACTGACTTCTACATTTTTACATTTTTTCATTCATCTAAATGTTTTCTGCACAAAGTAAAACCATGTTTGTGTATTCTGGCAATGTACACATTAATTTATGTCCTATTCATTTCCACAAAGGCTATTTTTCAAGGTCATGGGATAAATTTTCTGTTCTCTCAGGCGAAATACACATACTTCTTATATATAAAGATGGGAGCCACAAAGACATGTAAGACTGTTTGATTGTCTGCTATATTGTCTGTCTGTGAATATAATAAATCATGGGTGGTATTAGTGTCCCTGGGGGATGGGAAGTGGGTGACTGTGCCTAGGAAGAGTGTGTGCTGTTTAATGGACTGACTGCCACACAGAAGAATACATCTGAAACAGATGTGTACCTGAGTGGGAAAGGTCAGTGACAATCTTTCCTGCCCTTTTCTTTGCCCTTGTGTCATGTTTTTTTGTTGTTGTTGTTTTGTTTTTTTTGAAGGAGGAGGAAATTTGGCAGCTACCACTCAGCAGTGTAGGCAAAAACACTTAGGCTTTTCACCGGAACAGGAGGTGAAGGAAACCCTGACAGTGATGGCGTGTGATTGTGGAAATTGGACGAAGATTGGTTGTGAGATGTCAGGCTTCCTAGGCTGTGACAGAGCGTACATCTTCTGTGGGACCTTAATAGTGATGTATTGTTGACTGACTCATTGTTATTGTTGGTGATGAAACCTGCCAAGGTGGGCTGCCCTGCACACTTGGAGCTTGATGGAATGGGTAGTTGTGAATATAGTCAGCAGTGGCCTTTTTATTTGCTTCCACCTGATCATTTGCAACAACAAAACCATTTAAAAAATAGTCATGCTAAAACATATAAATTGTAAAATTGTAAAGCATGAAAGTAGTTCTGTTTTACAATATTTTTTGTACTACTACTACTAATGTTTCTGTCATATGAATTATGCATGAGTGATATTGGATATATAGTTCTTAATAGTACTGTAGAGGCCACACTTTACACTCACATCACACCTTTATTAATTCCAATTAGTGAGACAACCCTACTGGATGCGATAAAAGCCCTGCAGGGCTAAAACTGTCTTGCTAACTGTAATTAATGAAGCCACAGATAGAGCATACAGGTCAGCTTACTGAAGTGTGGTTTAACCCAGCACCTATATTATAATGTACTAATGGATAAAACCTCAACCTGTGTAGATTTGGGGGATTCCTGTTGTATCTAAAAATCCAGATGCCCACAAATAACTGCATCAGTAGCATGTCACAGAAACAGAATTCAACAGTGTAACTGTGTGCCTAAATACTACCTTAAAAGGATAGGTTCAGATCTATTGAGTCTATTTCAATACATTACTCACATGCCATAAAGTACATTGAGGGAGTTATTAGTTGATTGACTTAACTTAAAAAATGTTTTTTGCACAGAACAAGGGCTGTGAATTTTGTCTCCCATTTTTTAGAGTAGTCGCACTAGGAAAAGATCGCTTCACAGCTAGTAAAGACAGGAGGAATGATTACATAGACCAATAACTCTCTTAATGTACTTATGGCATGTGAATATTGTATTGGGATATACCTGAAAAAAAAAAAAAAAAACTTTATACAAAACCATCAGAGTGATCGTTCCTGTCCCTCCCTGAGAGAAGGTCTACAATGAGCCCCTCTTGTTTGATTAAGTTATTTCCTGGTACTTTGTCCTACAGTTGCTACAGAAATATATTTGCATTTCACTAGCAAGGACCACACCATCAACAGATGTGCTTAAGTGATTTATTGACGAAAACGAAAGATTATGAGTGAAGCTTGAACTTTTGTACTTCTGTCTATTACTTTGTGTGGGGAAGCTTCATGGGGAATCCGCCGTTGCACCTGGGCACACCGGACACCCAAAAGCCTCCAGTTACTTGATACAAGATTGAGTGGGTCTTAGATCTTTGAGATCTTAACGAATCGAGTAGCGATATGCTTTAGAGGACCAACAGTCTATGATTTGTCCAAGTCCTTGGGGATGCCGTTGCGGAAGCCGAGGTGGCAGCTATGATTCTGAAAGAGTGAACATCCGAGTATTGGATGGGAGAAATGCCGGACAAGGATGTGGTGGAGTATGTGGTGAAAGTGCTGGCGGAACCAGAATCACTTTTCCGAACTCAGAGATAATCTGTCATGGCTATGCTGGGATTTCTGGAATTGCAAGGGTCTCGAAAGTATTCAGCTGTGATTGAACTTTGAACTAAAAGTCAGGTGTAAACTGACCAGATTGGTAGGTTTTGGTTCGGTTTAAGTAAATACCATGGTTTTGATTGAGAAATTAGAGTTGGAAATGCAGGCTTGACAGCGTGGGTCGAAGCGAAAGGTAGAGGCAGTGAATCCAGAGCGTCTGAGGAAACCGAAAGCAAGCGAGAACATGGCTTTTACAGTTTGAGCAACACTGGGGAGGCTGTATCCAGAGTAGATGGTGTGGATGCAGACTGACAGCAAGTCAGTGGTAAGAGGAAGGTGGCAAGGACTTGAGCTGGCTCTTGACAAATAAGTCCTCTGAGAAGTTAAGTTATCAGAGGATGGCTGGAGGCCAGACCCGGGCTGCCAGTTAGGATTTAGAGATGCTAAAGCTGCTAGGGTAAACTTTGATAATACATGTTTTGATGTCCATCACGAAAAGGGCTTGAGTAACAAAACGGGTCATGGTTACGAAATTGATGAACGGGTTGTTATGTTATACTGTTGTGAAGGTAACAGAAACTCTTCTAAGCTTTCAAGTAAGATGAGATGGTGATAAGCTGTTGAAGATATCCACCGGAGGGTCCGAGCCTCTGAACTTCTGAAATGGGCAACAGGAGTCAGCGATGGCACTGGAATCGTGAACATGGGCTGCGCAGAGAAAATATAGGTGTGTTAACGGAGTGCCATGTTAGGAATGCATGGACTGTATGATAGATTGGGCATTGGAGCGAACTTGCTGATTATGTCTACATCTGCGAGGTTGTCGAAGTAAGAGAATGGGCTTTGCACGACCGTTCGTGGACCCACGGAATAGCTGCGGTAATTATGGGGTAGATTTCGAAGAGAGCGGAGGAAGCGACCTGGCATTAACTTGCGAGCTATTCTTCTGCAACCCATCTTCCATTGTAGAAACCCCCAACCCCGACAGAAGAAGCAGGGTCAGCGTACAGATGGATGTCATGTGGGTGAGTCAGTTGTAAGTCATAGAATAAGGTTATCCCGTTCCATTTGGCGAAAAGTTTGAAGCAAACACAGAGTTTGGCATGGCTTGGAACGTCCAGGGAGATGGAATAGTTAGTTTATTCACTGACAATGGAAAGCAAATGATAGTAAGTCAGAGATAAGGTTCGCCCTTGAAGAATGATACATAGGCAAAGATGAGGTGACCTAGGGGGTAGAGAAGTTGGCATTTGGTGCAGCATCAGTCGAGGAGGAAATTGGCTTAGTGTGGGTGGCAACAGATCGGGAAGAGGCTGGGTGAGAAGGGGCACCACATGTAGAGCATGGTAGGGCTGCATGGGTAGCGAGGATGCGGCAGTAATTTAATTGTCAAGTGTGCCCTGGCCTGTTCTCATTGGCCTGCTGAAGACGGGCTGCGGCTTTGAAAGCAGAGTGGATGTGATATGGTAGAAACCATTACCTCCAAAATGGAGGGCCAGATTAAGTATGATGACCAAATAATTGTCCATTTCCTGCTGGTAGGTGGGAAATTGTAAACCACATCTCTGAAGAGATAGAAAGCATGAGCAAAGTCTGTTGGTGTTCTCCATTTCAAGTAGAGTTGCCCTTTGTGTCCTTCAAGGAATCTGTCAGTAGGTGGTTGATGAAGGGAAGGCATGATGAGGAGAGCAAAATCTGTGTATGTCTATGATCTGTTGACATAGACTGGTGGGAACTGGAGAAGGATAGGAGATAAAGGTTAGGATGACAAATGGGAGGACTGGCTATAAACGGGGTGAAGTTGATAGTTGCCTGCTGGGCTGGAAAAGGGTGAGAGGAAAGACCAGAGTTAAGTATGGAAGGATCATGGTGCTGCAAGGGCTGTGGAGGAAAGCTGGGCACCGGCATCCTGGTGCGGAAGACTACAGTGGATGAGAGCTGCAGGGACTGGGAGATGGAAGATCCTGGCATCCTGGTGCCATAAGCCCTGTCTGGAGCAGGTTGCAGCAGTTGCTGGAAGTGGGCGGCAGGGGGCTCTGGCACCCCATCGTCGAATGCCTCGACTGCTGGAAGTGGACTGCTGGTGGTGGTGCCAGGAGCCCCAGCTGAGGCAAGCTGCTGCAGTTGCTTGTAGTAGGCAGCAGGTAGCGATCCCAGTGCCAGGTTCCCCTGCTAACGATGGCCGCTGTGATTGCTGGACGTATGGCGGCAGGAGGCACTGGCATCCCGGTGCCAGGTTCCCCTGCTAGAGTGAACTGCTGTGGCTGTTGGAAGTAGGCGGGAGGGGGAGGGGCACTGACTGCTCAAGCTGACATGAGCTTCTTGGACTAGTGAAGCTGGGATATGGAAGATACTGGCATCCCAGTGCTGAAGGCCCCTACTGAAGCCAGCTGCTGTGGTTGTTGGAAGAGCACGGCTGGGCTGCGATGGCATCCCGGTGCCAGGAGCCCCAGTTAGAGCAAGCTGGCGTGGTTGCTTAACCTTACTAGACGGTGTAGTCCCTCATTCGTCCAGGAGTGTTCTATCGTAGAAAAGGTTTCAGTCGTACCTAGTTTCAGGTGAAACTAGCTATTAACAGATACTCAGGCAGATTCCCTCCTGAGGGCAGGGCTTATGTAACTCAGATTAGCTTAAATTTCCAGTTCCCGTCCAATTTTTTCACAATTGAGAATGACTTCCGGATGGGAGCCGAAACGTCTTGATTCTGAAAACAGTGTCCAGATGACTACGACTGAAACCTTTTCTACGAGTTAACCTTACTAGGCAGCTGGACTTGCGAGAGATCATGAAATCATGATAATCCCTCTTGCCGGGCTTCAAGCTATGCACTTGTTTCTGTGCCATGGTTCATTTGCACTGATTAGCTTCCTATGAGGAAGTATTGGCAGTCCTAACGTTAGGTGAGCGTGACGACGTGTGTGAGGAGTGACTGTCGAAAACCACAATGCTAAAGAGGTTAGCATATAGGCTTCTAGCATTGGTTATATCAGAGGTGGAGAGTATTCTTATTTGGAAAAGAGCAATGGCACTGAAGCTTTTCTTGATAAAAAGCTGTTTTTGCTCTTCTCCCGGCTGGCTTCAGTAAGAGTTTGTCTACGTTATGGTCGGTTGATCTGATTAGTTGGAGTTCGCCCATGATAGATGGTGATGATTCCAATGACAATTTCCCAAATAGTTCTGGCATCCCGGTGCCCGCTGCTGCGATTGCTGGGAGTGGGCAGCAGGGGACGCTGGCATCCCAGTTCCAGGTTCCCCTGCTAAGGCTGGCTGATGTGATTGCTGGAGCTGGATGACAGGAGGTGCTGACAACCCAATGTAAAGTGCCCTGGATGATGTAGGCTGTTGTTGCTGGTGTAGAAAAACCTGATGAGAGGTGAAGTGTCCCAGAATTATTGTGTTGGTTGCTCCATCTGAAGGTGATTATGTAAGATATGATGAGAGGTTGTTTGTGGTGACTCCTGTTATTCATTGTTGCTGGCCATTCTGCTGTCCTGAGCTGAAGGATTTGGTGAACTGTCCCTTTAACGTGGGCTCGCTGTTGGGGTGTGCGTGATGATGTCACCCGGAAGAACGATGTATTGACGAAACTATGCGCATGACAGGCTGATATGAGTGTGTTGGAAAGTTTTGCTTTGTTGTCTGTTCTGTGAAAAACAATTTCTTTATCTTTTACCGTTTTTGTAGAGCGGCAACAGTCCGGTCGGAATTTCATTAATGAAGGCTGGTCTTCAGGGGATCTCGCTGGAGCGTGGTGACGCTGCGACCGGCTACGTGTTGTGAGCCCGTAGTGGTCGAGACGATGGCGGGGACCGGAGTTGTCCCGTTAGGCGATGGAGTCGGAGAACTGCAGCGGCGCCGATGGACTGTCCTTGAATTGCCTCTTCCTCTCTTTTCTGCTGAGGGAGGTGGGCAAGGAAGAGACTGTGTAGGGGCTTGCTTGACTCACTCGCTTCGTCAGGCGCTGAGGCGGTGGCGAAGTTTTTGGCTTCTGTTGTTCTGCTGGCGAGGTTGATGGAAACTTTGAACGTGGTTATCCTGATTTCGTCCGATGGGGGATAGTGAGACGAAGTCCATGTTCGAGATGAGGTGAGTGCATGGATGAAGTTGCTCGTAGGGTGACGTAGTAACGAGTATGCTCGGGGCGAAGTTGCGCGATGTCGGTTCGAGAGCGAAAGAAGAGGAGATGGTCAGGTGGGTATTTATGGGAATGCCGGAAGTGGTGTGCTTGAGGTGCGGTCCTGCTCCTGAAACTCTGCTAAATAGCTCCAATTCAATGTGTACATGCACACATATGCATACATTTGGATTTCATTACATTTGGATTTTATAAATAAATATATGAATAAAACAAATCATAATTGAATGTAAATTTGCAGCATGTGTATAGTGGGTATCTGAAAGTGAGGATAACGTTAATCAAGCATCGTTTTCACCATTTAGGGCTGATGAAAGATTGTTTCTGCCATTTCCAATTCATGTCCTGGTTTACTTCTTTGAGATGATTCAAGTCTTCACTTTGCATGAAATGTAATATCCCTCAATTGCCTAAAAATAATTTTAAAGAATAGCACTTATGCAAATAGCAATTTGTATATTTATATTTTGGAGGATTTTTTAAGTTGCACTGCGTCAATATACCTTGCATCATAAAGCCTATGGCAAGAGTACCTTAGTGTATCATATTGTAGAAACACAATTAACTACCAGTGAAAGACCTATTATATAAATACAATACAAATGATTTCGATGCCCGTGAAAGAAATCGTGATACTGTTGCAGCGGATGCTTGGAGAGGTAGACTGTTAACGCACAACACTAATTGCACCAGGTGTGCCACTGATTGTTGAGGTAAAAGGCTACAAGCAGCTGCAGCGCTGCTTTCTAATGTAACCCCGCATATTTGCTTATATCTTTAATTGTCTTCCAAACCATTTTTGCCTCACCTGCCTTATGTTTTGGTTGCACTCATGCCACTGTGAAGAAGAAAAAAACATGTATTCAGCGCTTAACTTCTCGACTTCTGACGACTCCAACCTGTCAGGTGTTGACCCTCAGAGACTGCAGGAGCTGACCCACCGGTCCGTGAAAGTAAGCATAATAATCGTTTTGGGCGTGATGATCACTTTAGGAAATATTGCAGTTCTCCTGGTTATTACTTCCTCCGTGGCTGGTTGGTCAAGAAACTCTCGGTACTTTCTCCTCTCTCTCACTGCTGCAGACTCTGCGTTTGGACTGCTGGTCATGCCCTTGAATCTCTGGGTGAGTCTGCTAAAGGACTACACTGAAGGACCAGATACTCTGTGTCATGTCGTGGCCTTTTGCAATGCGACCGTCTACTCCACCTGCATGTATACACTGGCCACGATAAGCTTGGAGAGGTACATTGCTGTGTTTTACCCGCTGCAGTACTCATCTCTGATGACAAGAAAAAGGACACTGCTCCTGATTGCTTTCGCCTGGTGCTTCCCTTCCTTTTTACTGTCGCCAATATCATTTCCAGATGGCATTATCGAGGTTAATTTTTCTACTGCCTCACTGGTCTGCAATCCATCCTACTCGACGAATGTTGGATACTCCCTAAGCTTGACGTGCTTTATATTTTTCCCCTGCTCCATCATCATGACATACGCAAACCTGAGAGTGTGGTGCGCTGCCAAGAGACAGAGACTCAAATTACGCAAATACGACTGTGCGCGTCGCAGCAGACACAATGTGGCATCCAGAGTGCTTGTGCCTGTCATGGCAGCCTACTACACCTGTTGGACACCCTGCATGGCAGCTATGATCTACAATGGTAAGCAATTAATCAGTGGGAATAAACCTTGAAAAAAATTGCTTCTAACATACTGTGTATCAATGAGGATACTATTGGAATATATAGATAAACGATGGATGGATGTCTACGCTGTCCTACAGACCACAGCTCCCCAGCATTATGGTTAGTTAAAATGTACCTGCATAGTTCATAGTGAGAGCATCTTGTTTGCCTGCGCATTTACTCAAATAATTGAACTCGATTAAAAAAAATAAGACAAAGGTGTTAAATTTTCAGTAAGTGCAAAGATTTATTATCCAAACCTGCAACTGAAAATCTAAATATACTAAAATCCCAAAGTATTGACTACTCCAAAATATACATGTGTTGCTTCTCTTGCATCAGTGTAACCAGCTCAGAATCATCTGAGAAAGTTGTCTTATTGCTGTACACCACAATGAAGAAAAGTAGAGAATACTTGTAACTAATGCATCATGTTGATGTATAGCTAGACTAGATATTACCTGTTTTTGAAATAAAATCTGCTCCTGTAACACACTTTTTGCATAGCCATTTTCTTTAATAATACAGGATAGTTTAGGGTTTTAAAACTAAACCTCCTAATGTGTACCCAGTTGATCTCACCTTGACTGAAGATGTGCAAAATCACTGTACAATGGTTACTTAGGCACATACGGGAAATGACACGTCATTGTTGTATATGATCTTTAGCTTTAAGGTGTTCACATGTTTTTGAATCTACAAAGTAAGTCAAAGTTCAACCAGGGCTTTGTTGATATTGCAGTATTTGTTGTGCTTAAGTCAAATTTCTGGTTTCAAATGTAGCAAGAGAACTCAAAAGTAGGTATTTGAATATCTAAGATTAATTAATTCCTTTTAAAAAAATGCCCGTTTAATGGACATTTCCCCCTCTGCAAATTTCTCCATTGATTTCAGCTGGAACTGTGCTGAGAGAAATAGCTGTCAAAGTTATTTATGTAATTCTGGGCATCGATATACTGATTCAAGGCCAGTTTTATGACTCAGACCTTTTTTGACTTTTTCTCATTTACCTCAACCATGTGCTGTCTTGGAGTTATCAAGACTGAAAGTGGAGTCGTGGCCGAATATTTTTAGAAGTGAAGACCTTTTCCAAAGAGGGCCGTAATTCATCTGATATGAAAATCCCTGCAAAATGAAGCTGACAGTCTTAACTGAAACTTCAAAGTGTGTTGCTGTCCAAACGCTAGTGAGCCTCACTGTTAAGTGGTTGCTTCCTCTCCACCAAATCTATGAATTAATTTTTTACTTTTATATCTAGACTATAAACGTGAAGTAGATGGCTTTATATCATTGCTGTCAGGGGAAAGACTCACATCTCCAAATTATTTTTTTTTCAATCAATTTATGTACATTAATTTGCGACCCTTTTCATAAAAAAAAAGATCAACCACTTTTCTTATTCAGAAGCTGCTGTCATTGTCATGCTGTGGATACTCACCCCACTTCAGTCCCCATGTTTTCTGCCCCACAGCAGTCTCAGGTAGCAGCGTACCAGAGTGGATTGAGTTTGTGGTGGTTTGGCTGCCAACCTCAAACGGTTTCCTCAACTGCATCTTCTACTTCTGGATAAACCGAAGCTTCCGCAGGAAATTCCACCTCGTCCTCCAGAGGCTGGCTCTGGCCCTCTGCCCCAAACTGGCAGACACCCTTGGGTGCTGCAGCACTTCAAAGACACAGTTTGTGTCAGGAATTATGGATAATAACAACAGCGTCCATGAGCGTTCTTCCAGTGTATCTTCCACCTGCACCCTGTTGACGTTGGCCTAGGACGTCTGCACCTGAAGAGCACCACTGGCATGGTAAAGGACATGGTCCGTGACCTCTGTGCTGTCTTGTATTGTCTGGCTGGGCAGGTCAACTGAAGCCAAGTTATTGACATATCCCTACATAAGGTATCGAGGGTAAGAAATTGAGTAATGGGTCACATGAGTTACATTGCAAATGGGTTGATACTAAGACAGGCTATTATGGCAAGTATTTGAAATAACCACTGTAGAGTCTACATCATTATAATTAATTTGATTGATTAATTAGTTATATTGATTATTGTATATTTATTTTATTTTTTATCAATTTTCAGTCTAACAATAGTGTTCAGTTGACTGGAACAGAGGCTCAATTTATAACTTATTTAGATATTTTGTTTTACTCATGCACACAGTGTTGCCATGTTGATTTACTGTCAGAGACGGCCTCTTAAACCACCTTTTTAGTTGTTTTATAGTTCACCATCAACTGTTGCGTATTTAGACTTGTTGCTTAGGTCAACATAGTTCACTTCAAACATTTGAGGTTAGTTAATTAGTCCATCCCAAGAAACTGATATTTAAACTTCTATTCATATGAGACATTTGTGAACTAACATCACTATCCGATTACAAGCACTTTGAAGGATTGAGGCTATCTACCTCTTCTTCAATTTAAACTGTGCGTCAAAGACCTTGGCATATAACAGCTGGGAGAAGTTAACCTTTAAGTCACGACATTTCAGTGTATGCAAGGAGAAAAGTAATTAAGCAGCTCCACAGTAGAAAGGTCACCATATTTGAACCGGCAAGAGATAACTTGGGTAACTTCTGAGGCTGTGGTTGTTTATTTTTAGATATTAAGCCCATGATCTTCCCTGCAGTATCTTCTACTACAGTATGGATTCATCTTGGCAATGCCCATGCCATCTTTGTCTGGACAGAGTTAACTGTCATGGTAAAGGTTGATTTTGATTTAAAGATAGTTAAAGTTAGTTTTCCAAAAACATTCAAAAGAAACTGAAATTCAGAAGCATTTTATGCAACTTATTTTAGCCTTTGGGTTGCTGCTTGATGTCACCATCACTAAAGTTTGTGCATTGGCAAATGATGGCCCTCCCCATGAACTTGCAGAAATTATTCAAATGTGTTGACCATCAGAAAGTCTGTCACAAAAAAAATTAAAAAAAAATTACTGACTTAATAATGACTTTTGTGTAAACAATTTATGTTTCTAAATGTCTAATTTTATAAAGAATGAATAAATAATGTTTGATAATGTATTGGTTTATGGATGATCTATGAAATAAAGCATTAAGCCTTTGAATTGTGTCTTAACTTGGTCAGTTAGGTATTTACAAATGTACCATTAGTTAAAAAAATTATTTAAAAAAAGTGTGTTCTGCTGCACTCATTGCTAAAGAACAAAATAGACCTGTCAAAGAAACAGTGAAGAATAGTGTAACTTACTCATAGTACCTGAGCCTCATAAATTTGTTCTATGACAGCATGTTGCTGCATGAGCTGCTCTGCCTTGTCAGACAAAATAGAGCATGATTTGCTTCCAGTGAAATCACTACTAGTATGCAGTGGGTATTTCTCCAAAACCTGGGGTTAGGTGTATAGTAGAACTGCAAACACTTCTGCAACACTAGTAGATGCTGCTGTTGATTTGTTTTTCTTATTAATAAAGTATTGTGTTTTCGTTGATGGAGATGGAATCGGAAAGCAAAATTCCTAGCAATGTTTCCTCAATAGCTAGTGAACAGAAATTTACTTCAGGGGTTAAAATGGAATTTAATTTTGTTTCACCTACAGTACCCATGCTATTTCATAGTAGGCTACAGCATGTGTATGTTTGTGGGGTAGAAAGAAGAATTTAAATTGAATGTATTGTCTAGTTTACGATGTACTCTCTCTGTACTGCATACATGGAGAGAGAACTTGAATGAAGAGATCTTAGAAAAGATGTGGTATGATATGTGGAAAATACACCAGACCACTACGCAATCATAGAGATGGAGAGAATTTATTTGGAATAATCAAATGTTACTTCATCACACCCAAAATTAAAAGTAAAAAAAAATAATATTCAACAACTATGCTGGAGACTATGTGACGACATGGAACCAAACCCCACACATTTTTTGAGTTGCATGAAAATATAGCCCCACTGAGATAGTATACATTATGTTCTGTGTGAGGTATTGGGTTACGAAATCCCTCGATCTTATCTTGTCTTATACCTGGGGCACATAGAAGGAACTGTGCATGTAGGAGACCAATACTTGGTCAAGATTCTCCTCACTGCTGGAAAGAAGGCTTTCACTAAGAACTGGCTCAAGACTGATGCACCAGATTACAATCAATGGCTGATGATTTTAGATGATATCCTTGTGATGGAGAATCTCACATATAGGTTAAAAATGAAGGAAGCTTATTTTGCCAAAAGGTTGGGGAAAATGATTTTCTTTTTATTTATTTTCTCTTTTTGCCCTATGTAATTCTACTCTAAAAAGAAAACAATAAAGATAGAGTTAAAAAAAAAACAGCATACAGAGATTATATGACCAACAAACTACTGGAACAACTGAAAGTCCCTTGCTGTATAGAGCTGTACAGCTGGCACAGTTTATAGTTCCACAAAACTAGTATGATATAATGAAAGTCAAAGTTGTTAGTTAGCATTACAAATACTGGAGGACCATTTCTCAAGTGTGTCTGATATGGTGTGATTATTATTATCAGCACTTATGTGTCATTAAATAGTAGACCTCTGGGTTTGCCATTATAATAAGTTAGTCTATGCACAAACATTTGACATGTCATATTGATGGTGTAATCACATAGGCCATGTAAAGTATTAAACAACTCTAATATGCTCAGGTATAGACATTTTAGAACTTTTCACTTGACATTATTTATACCAAAACGGATATTTTAAGGATATTTTATTAACTCATATTGATGTGGTGTGATGCAAGGACCTAGGGTCAGAAATGTGAATCGGTAGGAAAGAAAGTTTGACTTTATTACTTGAGTGAATTTAATCCTTTAATGGGTCTAAGTCCTTAAAAAAAAGATGGGAATGTTTTTGTTGTGAGAGGTGAGTGTTTTTAGTGAACCTTTTAGGCAGTTGTCAAAGCTGCAAAACCCTCTTGGGAATCCCACTGCAGACAGAAAATTTGATACTGGTTCTCTGTATGCGGGTATATCTCTGCTACCATAGTATCCCTGCCAGCCTAAAAAAAACACAAGGAATTTGAATTTAACTTTGTCCCATGTAACACAAATCAAACTGAATATGTATTCCACAAAATAGGTGACCTTTCCCACTAACTCAAACCACTTGTCAGAGATCATGTTTATTCCTGCAGCCTCTATAAGTGTTTTTCCAGCCTTTTGAGATTTTTGGTCTCCCAGGACACTCAGTGTTGTGCATTAGCAGCCTCAACTCTCCTTGAGGATGACAGGCGATTCAGTCATGGGGAACGAGGGGAATGATGTCTATCTGAGGGCTTCATGTACTCCCACAGATACAATATGCTGTTGCATAAGAGCTCATCACTCTGTCTGGTCGTAATTGCTGCCACAACATCAAGACTGACATGGGTGTAAAATGTCCAATGGCTTTAATGCTCTTTGGGTCAAAAACTGAGAAAATATCTACAACTGAGATCCAACAAATTTTTAAAACATTGCTTACTTTGGCTTACTATACAAAACATAGGAGACACTACAATCAAAGAGCTTATAATGTAAAATAATGTAAATCTGTATCTGTTGTTCATGTACAGTACTTCAAAACAAGTGCTAAGCTGTTTCCGACACTTTCAAAAACCAGCCCCATGTCAGTTTAGTCAGTACATTGTCTCTAGATATTATTTCAAAGCATCTCATTGCACACAGTCTACTGTTGCAGGTTGTTTTTCATCATTGCATAATGTATTTCCCACCATGTGTGACAGCATTGTGTTTATTATGTTTACTGCTGTTTTATGCCCATGAAAATAAAAAAAATATATATATATATGGATATAAACACTGCTGGATTCTGTGATGAATGTATTAGAGTGGGTGCAAGTCAGATTCGCCATTTTAATATTTACAGTATTTCTACTGTTTCTGGTAAAGGCCAAATGAAAGGACTGACATATAAACATGTTGAGCTTGTAGTGCCACCTTGTGTTTATACTAAGTATGGCAAGGCAAAAAAAAAAATAGACCTTTTAAACATCAATAAATCTATAATAATTCCTGACTGGTTGTGGTGGTGCTAAATAAAATAAAATGTTGTTATTTTATACTATTGAGTGTGTATTTTCTTCCATTTTTCAAGGTTTCTCCATGTTGTTTGTTGGTTGCTAAAATTGTGATATTGATGTACATTTAAGAAACCCAACACAAGTAGTAAAGGTAGTATCAGACTGTTTTTTCAGATTAACTAAAATGCTATATTCTTTTTAAACAATTCCTCAATTCATATATCGCGAGGGCATCCAGTTCTTGAAATGTCCCACCTGATTAAAAAGGATGAATTCATGGGTGTTGATTTGTGTTTTCTGTGGTTCGCTGGTCATGGGCACTCTGCGCTGTGAGGGCTCTTGTGGAGGTTGCAGATGGAAAGGCTTACATTCTAATCACTGCTTCCTGCTCCTTTCCACAGGAAAAGTAGCTGACTCAAGTATTATTCACTTTGTGCGAGTATCGCACTATGAAATGGTTACCTAAGAAAAACAAATAGTATAAAAGTATAAGAGATAAAAGTGCATAACCACATTATCAGCTACCTTAATGCATTTTTTTACATTAAATCACAATGGCACAATGATTACATTTTAAACAAAAGGATACCAGAGTATGAGGATCATTCAATCATTTTGCTCTATGCCACTCACTTCCCTGTAAAGCATGGAAAGTGGACTGACTTCTTGCAGTTATAAATGTGTTGCCTACCACCACACTATGTTACAATGTAAGGCAGTTAGAGTTGTAATGCCATTTTTTAAAGGAGCTCATTGCCTTTGGTCATCAAAATATGAATGAACACCCATCTCAGCTACTGTAGCCAAGAGTGAAATTAAACCCAGCTGTTACATTTTTCATATCTGTGTGTAAATTAGCACAGTACTGTCGTGACATACTAGCCATTATTGAGTTTATGAATATTTAAAGGAAAAGGAGAACTACATAAGGGTGGATTTTTACCAATACAAAGAATTAGTGAGACAGTATTTAAACAGGACCAGTCAGATGTATAAAGAATGATGTGCTAATGCAACAGTGGTGACCGCCCAAGACACAAAGCTGTGACACTATGAGAGGCAACTCCATTCACTATGGCCACCTCATCTAATGACAAAGTGATGAGTGGAGTTGTTTTCTGGGCTGCTGCCATTACAGTTGTTAGTTTAATTAGAGCTCCAGACTGTTCAACACCTGCAGTTGTTGCCCCAACTACCATGTACTTGTGTTTGGGCTTATTCCTCGTTCCCAGCATCACCCTGTAATTTTTAAACTTGTGACTTGCCTCAACAATGATAGAGGTCAGACTTTTGGCTTGAAATAGCCCGCTGCACAGTCCAGAGGCTGATTTCCAGTAATTACTCAAGTTACTCAATTAATCAAGAGCAGACATTATTGTATGTCTGTCCTCTCTGGCTAACATACCTACAGTATCATTTTTTTTTTAGGTTAGATGGTCATTATTTTGCCCACCCTTTGTGGTCATATTAACTTTATGCTACAACAAATTGTCATATTTAACAAATCTATTTATCAGCAAATAAAAATCCTGCACCAGAAAGCATGCTATATTCACACAGTTCCCATTGACCAAAATTGAGCATGAATGGGTATTAAGCACATTTTCACTACATCTACTGCAAAAGCTATTGTACCTATAACACAACTTACTATAGGCAAGAATCTGGGTTCTAATATTAGCTGCCGAAATATCTATGGAAGAAATATTTGTCAGGGGAGGGATTTTTTTGATGATGATTGCGAGTTCATTTTTGGGTGGGGGACATTTTCTTTTTCAGTATTTTTTCCTGCTTATAAACTCAGCTGCAATACTTCCCGCAGCCTAAAAGTCTACATACAGTTTACAGTGTTGGCTCTACACAAACAGGTTTTCTTGCTCTGTTTTGTTGTATTTGTCTGACAATGAATTTCTGAAACTAAACAAACGTATTGTTAGGAAGGATAATCTTCATCACATATTGTGATTAATATATATAACTAGCATACCATGTATACATGTATTTATATATATATATATATATATATATATATATATATGTATTCACACAGTATATCAATGACTAGCCACTTACACTTTTTGAAAGATTCATTTTATTCAAAGAGATTTTTAATGACAGGAAATGGCAGTTGAAATGCAAAGATAGCAAATATTTATCTTTAAAGTCAGCCAACTGAATTTTGACATCTGTCACATATAAAATAGCAGCAAACTATATTCAGAAATTTTAAACAAGTGGTAAATGGACTTCAAATTGTTATGATCTTTGTAGTTGGATAATGCTTTTTTGATTGTAATATGAATTAAAATGCCTATTTCAGAATATTCAATAAAAGGAAGTTTTAGATATGCTATGCTAAGCTTACCTAAACCAAAACATATTTAACAGTGCCAAAATCTGAACAGCAACCTAGAGAATTCAAAAAGGTTGAGTAACTAAATTAGATTATTAAATATGGTGACCAACTGTGGCCTGAAAGACACCCATCTATGTCTCTAATGACAACTTACAAGCTCCCCAATTGACCAACAGCAGCCAAACAAGCAACACACACCAGACTTCATCCAATACAATTCAAACCCTCCAAAGGCAGTTGTCAGTACCATTCACCCAAAACATAAAATTACGATACATTACAATGAAACAAAGTTGTAACAAATGGCATAGTGAGGAACAATTAAATTTAAAAACAGAACGATCAAATAACAAATACTTCTTCTATCAAGGGTATTCACACGGCCATTTACTGTCAGCTATTATATCTGGGTAATAAAATATTATATTATTACATACTACATAAACTTATTTTAATATATGGGTCAGGTATTTTTCATTTGCACAAGTTTGTTTGATAACTGTAAAAAAAAAAAGGGACAAGTCAGAACACATTCTACCTTAAATAATCACTGATACAATATAATTCACCACTATTTTCAAGGAACAGACATTGATTTGACACTGCAATTACATAACTGTAAAGAATATGCATTTCCAAACAAGTGATAAATGCAATCAAGCATTGCTTAACACCAGAACTGTGCAGTAAGGAGTGAATGGAATAAACTCATGATTCTTATGCATTGGAAGTTGTAATTCAGTGTAAAAGATAGAATGGTCACTGTTAACTATTACCCTGATTTCATCACCGTTCTGCATATGAACACCTCCTTCAATGTTTCCATTTTGTCTATCCGTGTAATGATGTAAACCAGGCTGTTAAAACCTTTCTCTGAGTATGCAAATGGGTAATAAACATACAGAGACCAAACTGGGTCAAATGCATATGAAAGTTTAAGTTAAAGACAATATTTGACATTAATGACAACAGGCATAGTGACAATAAAGTACAAAGAAACTGAAAGCAGACAATTTACTAAAGTCTCTGACCAACTACCTATTTTGTGCACTTTATGTAGATGGACAAAGACAAAAGTACTTTATCAAACTGTTCCCCTCTCTTTCTCGTTGCCGAGGATGCACACACTCCTAATTGTGAGCGTCCAGTGTGAGGAGGTTTTGGTCAAACATTTCAAGGCCTCCAGATAATGGAAATGAGATGAAAACAGGACACCAGCACTCAAGAGGACTTGTGTTCAAACATGTAGTAGCGATACATGACACCAACAATAGTTGCAGCAATAGCAAGTATCAACCAAGTGGTCCAGGAGCTGCTGGAAAAAATAAATATCAAATTATTATTTTTTTGAGCCAGAGCAATTAAAATGGACAAAACAAAAGAGAAAGGCAACAATACGATAAAGATATGAATTATATATGGTTATAGATCACTGCTTTTTTAAATTTGTGAATTTATCAGTGTTTATATTGATAATTGAAAAGACAAATGGGTAGAAACCATAAATCATTAATACAGAAATCTGTAAAACATATTTTACAGAAACAATATATATATTTTTTTTAATTAATTTTTTTATTTAAAAATATTTACAGGTATTCATACACATAATTTATCCCAGTTTTTCTTCTAACCTTCTATTTAGGAAGCATTTTCTGAGCTGTCAATATCGCAAGAGGACTTTTTGGTGCATATGAACACAAATGTGAAAACAGTTAACTATGAGCCTGACACAGTGTTCATCATGATGACTCACCTGGACTCTCCTGAATTTGTGTCATGTACCTCCTGTAGAAGGAAAAAAATGATACAAGTTAAAAAGAGATATTGTATGATTTAGCAAAAAACCAAACACTTAATTGTCTTTGTAAATTCTGTTCCAGTGATTTTTCTGTTGCAGTTAAGACAAGGTCAGATGAACAGACAATGGAGCTTACCTTTTCCGTATCCTTCTTTCTGTCATCCTAAAGAAAATAAATACATTAGTATTACTGTCTTCATGTGATGCCTGACATAAATTACACTCAAGCCAAGAAAGTTAAGTCAGTTTCTCAGCTAGTCCATAGTTGATCAAAACGCCAATGTATTCATATGAATTACCAGGTTAATTAATTAATTTAACATTTTTAATAGTCAGTATCTAACTGTTGACAAAATCTAAATACGAAGTAGTTAGCCTACAAAATATGAGTTCTAGACTCGGACTTTGGAGCACACACACACACACACACACACACACACACATTCATCTTGTTGAATGCCACATTACGATCACACGTGTGACATTCCCAATTTCATTCAGCAATCGAGATTTGAGAAAAATAGAACTGGTAAAAGGACCAGAAAGCTGGTAAGCACAAAAAAATGTATTCCTTTGTGGAAGGTCAAATCCACTGGACTGAATATGATGATATGAATATGCTTTGTGTGGTTTGTTGCCAGTTCCACTCAAAGGCAGACAAGACAAACTTGTTGGAAAGGTGCAAATAACTCCAGAAATCAGTCCCTGGAGCCACAGCAATAATCAGCAAAACAGAAAGACAGCAAAGACAGTTTCCGCAACTCAACAGTTATATGAATTTTGAAATGTATATTTGTAATTAATGTTAATATACTGACTGTTACAAAGCAGTGTGTTTGGAAAAAAAGAAAGAAAAAGAACAGCAAAACTAGCAACATGAAACTTTGGGGCCACTAAAAAACTATTGGGGGCAATGAAAAACTGCTTTTATGTTCAAGACAATAACATGAGAAGGCATGTGCTGCTATGATAATTCTACAATATTATCTTCACCAGTATTACTATCTCACTACACAACGTGATAATAATTACTGAAATAAGTAGACGAGGCATACTTTGACTTAAAACACAATTCAAAAGATATATAACAAAGTCGGAAAAGGTAAAACTTTCTTTGAATGTGCAGCCTTTTCTGGTGTCTTATCTCAATATGTGTCACTGTTAGCTGTAGGAGGGGCTCCCCTTCTGTTTATGGACAGTTAAAGGATAGGTTCAAAATTTTTGTCTTAAAACAATTGTCATGTGCCTATATGTAGATTAAAACAGGTTTTGTTCGCTGCAATCACTCCTATTTACACTGGCCAGTAAGAGAGCCCTTCTTAAAGCGCTTTCAATTTAAGTGATGGGGGACAAAATCCACAGTCCTTGTTTTGTGCAAAAATGCATTGTAAAGTTCAGCTGGTAATAAAAATATAATTCTATATAATAATTCTAACTAATTATATTCTAACTAATATTTATTTGGGGTGTAAGCGATACGTGTATTTGTCCCGAGCCGTTCGGTACAGGACGTGCAAACTATTACTGTCAAAATAGTGTAATTATGTCGGATACAAGCACGCGCTGTATAAACCAGCACAAGCTGTAGTTGCTCAGGAATTATCAACAGTCTTTGCTTTTGAGTGGAAAAGTTCAATTTCTGTTTCATAAGAATTCAACAGAATTTCTTTCCTCATGCTCCTTCTTTCATGTGTCTGTTTTGAGTTTTCTGGCATACAGTCCTGCTTTTCCCCACAGGACAGTCTTTTCCAGCCACAGACTAGACTACATTTGCAGTGTTTGCTGTCCTACTGGCATGATCTCCAATTGCAGCATGGGTTTTGCTCAGTTTAGTTGGATGACCATCCCTCAATATTTCCATATTATTTCTTAATGACGGATGGATGAAAACCAGGAAATGCTGAGACTTATTGGGACATAGCGAGTAATAAAAAAAACAAACAAAAACAACTTACACTTAAAACTATGCTACAGTTTTTAGTAGTTAGGTTAAAAAAACAATACACCTCTATTAGCATAATTTGATGCTTTCTCATTGGATACAGAACTAATGCTCACATGACAACCTTGTCTAAAGGATGTCCAATTTCCATTTGATTTGACGTAATCTCCCTCAATTTGCTAATGAGCATGTAAACCCCAAATTATTCAAGGGCACCATCATATGACTCCAAGCTACTTTTTGTGCAACAAATGGATACTTTTTTCTCAAAGAGATCTGGTGACACTGATTTATTACTATGCTTTAAGCAATGTGTTTAAGTATAATAAGTTTAACTTCTGTATTTGACAGAGAGATATGGATATCATGTAAAGACACTACAGGCAGAAAATCAGGTCTTTCAGAGCTAACAGAGGCCTTATCTTACCATGTTAACCTCCCCAATGTAGTACTGCAGGAGCATCTCTCTGGCATCTGTGGAATGACCCACATCCTCAAAGCTCTCTGTGGCGTCTGCACCTGCCTGCTCCAACAAAACCTCTTCACCTCCCGGATGCTGAAAGCATAGAATAAGTTAACACTGAGTGTTGAGCCGGTTAATTTCCTTGCTCCACGCTAAGAATACAGTTAAATTATATGCTTGATTAAGTCCAGAGCAGTGAAAACTCTTGAAACACTTGAAATCACAAGCAAATTAGTGAAACACCAATATGAAATTTCAGTAGTGGAAAGTATTTAAATACATTTACTTGTACAAGTACTGCACTTTTGAGGTATTTAACTGTACTAGAGTATTTCCATTTTATGCTACTTTATACTGCTACACCACTACATTTTAGAGGGAAATATTGTTTTGTTTTTTGCCACTACAATTGACAGCTAAAGTTACCAGTTACTTTGCCGATTGTGATTGTACATACAAAGCATATGATCAGCCTCTAAAATGCAATGCATTCTTATTACTACAACTACCCTACTGTATATAAAGCAGTTAAATTAGCTCCACTGCAAGCAGCTACAGCATTACAATAGTGCCAATATGTTAAAGAATCTATTATATATAATGTAATGTGATAATGTTAAGACTCTGTGAAGGGCCATTTCTATAATGAGTACTTAAAGTAAAATATTTAGTATAAAGTTAAAGTTTTGAATGCATAACTTTTAACGTTACTTCTAATGGAGAATTTCAACTCTGTGTCATTGCTAATTTTACTTAAGTAAAGAATCTGAATAGTTGCTCCAGCACTGGTATTTTTAATGACCATGTCACGTATTACACTTCTGCTTAGCGTTATCTTACAGTTGTGTTGGCTAGGTAAGTGTCCTATGAAACAGGATCACCAGAATGCAATTTTCACAATTAGCCCATGTTACTGTAAGTAGCTACACTTAACGTTAATGCTGGTTTGACAAATGCTGCTGTTAAGGCTAATATTATGCAAATATATCAATGCATCTCTACTTTTAAGCAGCAATGATGTTATGAAAATGGTCGGCAACAACTGAACACGCGGTAAGATAGCAAACGTTAATTTAATGTTTCTAGAAGTTTTCCTAGTTACAAAAGAGAAACGTTAGCCACGTATCGCTTGAGTGAGCAACGTTAACTTACACGTCAATACATGAGGCTAACAATCGTTTTGTAATTCCAGGAAGTAGTCTCATCCGAATTGAGGTAACCAAAGGCTTAAAGCAAAACCTTAACTTATGACAGCATAATGCTAAAGTATTTCTTACCTCTTCAAGGAAACCTGTGATGTCATATACTTTATCGTGGATGATGAGCCATGTGTCACTGCTCATATTATGTACTCTTATTTCTTCTAATGTGTAATATTTTACACCACATTCTACTGTTTCGCCGTTTTCCTTAACATTGGTGGTATTAGCAGGTCCATTGCCTGTGTTAATGAGGTTGTCGTTAATTTCCTCACCCATTCTAACGTTAATGCAAATAACGTTAACCTATATCGACTGAGCGGTTAGCTAACGTTAGCCAGGTATGGATGTAACGCTAGCTAGCTACGTCTAGGTCAGTTTCCACCTTGGTTGAGAATGGTTAACGTTAGTTGTGCTCAAAAAAGCTCCTAATGCGACCGTGAGACGAGCTAACATAAACTACAGTATTACCACGCAAATGCTAAACAATGTTGGGTTACGAAATCACCCAACCGGCACATCAGCAGTGTGAAACAGACCAATGAAACTGTGACTTTCAGAGTGGTGACCAATCAAAATAGACCGCTTGATGATCATGAGACTAGGGCATTTGCAAAGGCTGTCAACTGTGCCCTGTCTTTGCGCATACGAATTTCTGCGTCTCCACTTACATAACGTGACTTTTATATGGGCTTATAACATTTTCTTTGTTTTGGGGATTGCATTAATTGCAATCATTTTCCCGTTTCAACTGTCTTTCAACAAGCTATAAAAACGAGCATGGACTTAATAAAAATTAACAAGTTATTGTCTAATTTCTAGTTGTTTAATATGTGTAAATATATACCACATTCTGGAATGGTGGAATCATATGTTAACACATACAACTATAAAACCTAAAAACAGCATATCTTCAGACTTGTGTTTCTTCTCTGCTTAACAATTAATAGAGGTTGTCATACACTGTGAACATAAACTTGAGAATTGTAACCAAAAACAGAAAATTACCTTGGTTGTAGGCCTACAGTCCTGGGCATGTTTTCTTAGTTTTGGGGTATTCTAATTGGACTGATGCATTACATCAAATTTTAATTTATGGCAAAATACTGTACTTATGTGAAAATGTAAAATCCCACATGGGAATAACTCTGTGCTGATAGGGGGCCAGAGAAGCATCTGTATGCTACTGATAAGTCAGGGTACCAACCACAAGATGGTAACACCAGATACCTGTGCAATGGTTCACCATATACTTTGTGTGTAAAGTCTGGATTTCATCCTCTGAAGCCACATTCAGGTACAGCAGGTAAAATAAGTATTCAAACACGTCACCATTTTTTCTTGGTAAATATATTTATTTTTAAAAAAAAGAAGGTGCTATTGACATGGAATTTTCACCAGATGTTGGTAACAACCCATGCAATCCACACATGCAAAGAAATCTAACCATAGATGTCCATAAATTAAGTTGTGTAAGTGTATAATAAGGTTAAATGACAGGGAGAAAGTATTGAACATGCTTACTGAAATTCCTGTATGGAGAAACAAGTTGCATGCATTGCTGAAGTGTGATTTTGGCCCATTCTTCCACACAAACAAAAATCTTGAAGGTTCGGTGGGCCTCTTCTATGAACTCTGATCTTTAGTTCTTTCCATAGATTTTCCAATTGGATTCAAGTCAGGTGATTGGCTTGGCCTTTCTAGCAGCATTATTTTCTTTCTCTGAAACCAATTGAGAGTTTCCTTGGCTGTGTGTTTGGGATCATTGTCTTGCTGAAATGTCCACCCTCGTTTCATCTTCATCATCCTGGTGGTTGGCAGATTTTTATCGAGAATGTCTCTGTACATTTTTCCATTCATCCTTCCTTCAATTATATGAAGTTTGCCAGTACTGTATCCTAAAAAACAGCCCCACACCATGATGTTTCCACCTCCAATCTTCACTGTTGGTATTGTGTTTTGGGGGTGATGTGCAGCGCCATTTCTCCTCCAAACATGGTGTTGTATTATGGCATCCAAAGAGTTCCATTTTGGTCTCATCTGACGAGACTATATTCTCACAGTATGTCACAGGCTTGTCCAAATGTTGTGCAGCAAACTTTAAACAGGCTTCAACATGCTTTTTCTTCAGTAATTGAGTCTTGCAAGGTGAGCGTGCATATAGGCCATGGCGGTTGAGTGCATTACTTATTGTTTTCGTTCAAACAATTGTACCTACTAAATCCAGGTCCTTCTGAAGCTGTCCACAAGTGGTCCTTGGCTCTTGAACAACTCTTCTGATAATTCTTTTCACTCCTCTGTCAGAAAACTTCAGAGGAGCACCTGGTCGTGGCCAGTTTATGGTGAAATTATGTTCTTTCCACTTCCGGATTATGGCCCCAACAGTGCTCACTGGAACATTCAGAAGTTTTGAAATCCTTCTGTAACCAATGCCATCAGTATGTTTTGCAACAATAATGTTGCGAGGGTCTTGTGCCAGCTCTTTGCTTTTACCCATCATGAGATATTTCTTCTGTAACACCTTGCTAATGAGACACATTTTTATAGGCCATCAGTTGGGACTGAACCAGCTGATATTAATTTGCCCTGACAAGGGGCAATATTGCTTTCTAATTACTTTGCTTTGATTGTCTTGGGTTTCCATGTCTTTTTGCACCTCCCTTTCTTCATGTGTTCAATACTTTTTCCCTGTGTCATTTAACATTGTAACACATAACTTAATTTATGGACATCTATGGTTTGATTTGTTTGCATGTGTGGATTTCATTGTCGGAGTTGTTACCAACATCTGGTGAAAATTTCATTTCAATAGCACCTTTAGAAATATATTTACTGAAAAAAATGGTGACATGTTGAATACTTATTTTACCTGCTGTATTTATTTGGCAAAGCCAAAGGAGACTTGTCTCAGGGGACACTTGAAAATAAAAAACAACACTATTTTCAGTAAGCAAAATAACTTTTGGTCCAATTAACACACCACATAAAATGTCTACTCTGCTGCAAAAGCAGCAGAAACACTTGTTGGCTGTATAAGGTTCAAACCCTGTTACCAACCGCACCCCCATCCCAACAGAGTGCCTGAATACCTGTACGCCATGTCAAAGTATGAACTTAATTTGCCTAACTATAACTTCCCATGTGACAGTTTACATAAACTGTGCCAAAGAGAGGCCGATAACTCAACATTCAGGGATAAAGAGCCAAACAAACCACCAATTTAAACATCACTCCTTGTGATGCCCATTTTGTCAAAAACAAACAAAGATTTTAAGAAGATTAACTGATTAACTGAAAACTGGCTTCTCATAATGAATGCAACAAATGGAGTACTGTGCATGTGTTTAAGACAATTTAAGTCATTTAAATTTATTCATATATTTTGTGGTCATTATGTTATGTTAAGGCTTTTACTAAAATACATTAACTTGATGTGACCATCAATACGATTTTTCAATCTAAAATGTAGTCAATTAGTGTCACCATCCTCAAGCTTTTCATGTTTTTTTGTAAATCAGTTTACAACTAGTGTGTAAAGTGCTTTGCTCCTAACATAGGGCAGAGATGCCACACATTCAGTTTTCTGAGGCAGCTGGGATGTTCTCTTTGTGATTTGAAATTCCACAACAAAGATGTGACTCCCTTTTCATCACAGCTGCTCTTTCTTCAAATTAATATGTCATGGGTTTACTGTCCAATACACTTCCACAATATAACAATTGCATTTTTTTAACAATATTTATCTCAATTCATATTGATAATGGGGACAGGGTGGTTCTAATTTTACAGGGGTAGCAAAACCTTTAAAGGTAACTCACATGGGACCTTAGCGCACAATTGTGTGTTTTGAGTTGAGCACTTTTCTAGTTCAATAGAAACATCACTCAATGTCTCTTGCCAAGTACATAACCAATACGTTGATTCCTGGTGTGTAAACCTTTTAAAGCATATGATTTATGTATTTAAGATTTTCCACATAATTCACTACAGCAGCGATCATTACAGAGAACATGAAAGTTTTCTTTCCATCATCTTTTTCTTAAAGTATTCTATAGACAAAACCTTGGTAATATTCAGTCAGTCTTAAAGGGACAGTTCACCCAAAAATCAAAAATACATATTTTTCCTCTTACCCGTAGTGCTATTTATCCATCTAAATTGTTTTGTTACTCAATCCACAGACCTTGTTGTGAGCAGTTTCATGTAGGAACTAACTGCTCACAACAAGATCTGTGGATTATCTTGAGTAAACAGGTCATGATTTCTGGAAAGAGAGTTTTTCGAATTTTTTTTTTTTTTGGGCACATTGAGCACCAGTTTGTCACACTTAAATGTTTCAGATCATCAAACAAATTTAAATATTAGTCAAGCATAACACAAGTAAACACAAAATGCAGTTTTTAAATGAAGGTTGTTATTAATAAGGGAAAACTAAATCCAAACCTACATGGCCCTGTGTGAAAAAGTGATTGCCCCTAAACCTAATAACTGGTTGGACCACCCTTAGCAGCAACAACTGCAATCAAGCGATAACTTGCAATGAGTCTTTTACAGCGCTGTGGAGGAATTTTGGCCCACTCATCTTTGCAGAATTGTTGTAATTCAGCCACATCGGAGGGTTTTCGAGCATGAACTGCCTTTTTAAGGACATGCCACAGCATCTCAATAGGATTTAGGTCTGTTTCAATTCCTGTCGTCTATTATCTATTTTTTAGACAGTTATGG
Organism: Siniperca chuatsi; assembly: GCF_020085105.1. Lineage (NCBI taxonomy): Eukaryota > Metazoa > Chordata > Actinopteri > Centrarchiformes > Sinipercidae > Siniperca > Siniperca chuatsi. The sequence continues at coordinate 17,140,362 of NC_058042.1, forward strand.
GCATATAAGGCATTTGTTTTGATTTGTTTTAATTATTTAGTGCACTTAAGCGTTTGAATTTGATTAAATATTTAGTTTTGTATTTATTGTTCACATTTATTGCCGTTACCTACTTTATTTTTTCTCACTCATCTCCCTGTGTAAACACAATCTGTTTAAATAAAGTTTTAAATATTTTTTCTGCTACCCCTTAGAATTGTGGGATTGCAATGGCTGCTCCCGTGTCTGTAAACATACGCATTGTAGTTACGAAAGCCGCAGTTTAAGTATTTTCCAGCGACAGCCACAGGTTCCTCATTTTCGGGACTATTTACGCGTCCATTAGTTGACCTCAAATGTTTAACTTGATATGAGAATTTCTGCATTTTAGACCCAAAGAAACACGCGGCACTTCTCCGCGATTTGCCGCCCGGCCTAGTCAGGACTCAACCTGATATCTCGCACGCTAGCTAAAGCTAGCTGCTCTATCTAAGGTACGTTTGAGGTAAGAGTTTAATTTAATTTCATCCAACTGTTATTAAACAAGGGAAAAATATAATAATTGTACTTACTTACTTATGAACCTAGCCCTATTTGTGACTTTGGAATAACATACGCAGTGTTGAGGTGACACATGGGGCTACTACTAATGGCCAAAAAGATGCTGATTGTGTAAATATCATATATGATGGATGAGTTACGACTTTCTAATAAAGTTATCAATGTCTTCTCGGATTGTTTCTGAGTAAGTTAATAGATTACTAGACGTTACCCCTTTTAGCTGAAAGTAACAAATAATTGTTCTTGTGGTAAATAAAAACAAACGCCTGTAATTTTACAACTCACTAAGTGTCCAGGGTCGGAAACTGTCACGAATTTCGGTTCAATGTAGTGCTGAATCGATTAGATAGAAAAAAATTAATCGACAACAGATTTGGTAACGCATTCATTGTTCAAGTGATTTATTAAGAAAGAATAGCAAACATTTTCTTGTTGCAGCTTCTCCACTGAAAGGATTTGCTGCTGTTCTCTGTTTTATATAATTGTCAATTAGATTTGACACAATTAGTTGATTAATCAATAGCTGATCGACAGAAAATTCATTTGCAACAATTTTGGTAATCAGCTAATTGCCTAAGTCATTTTTAAGCAAAAATGCTGAAATTTAACTGGATCTAACTTCTCAAATGTGAGCGTTTGCAGATTTTCTTCTGTCGTCTTCTACGACAGTAAACTGAATATCTTTGGGTTTTGGACTGTTGGTTGGACAAAGCAAGCAATATGAAGAGGTCACCTTTGAGTCTAGGATCTTGTGATTGGCATTTCTCACTTTTTTTTTTACCTACTTATAGATCAATCGATTCATCAAAAAAATTTACAGATTTCTTAATAATGTGTAGCTTTACACATTTTCACCTTTTGCACATATCATTATTTCACCACAGATAATGGATGACGATGTGTCCATACATAGGCTGGAAGGGACAGATCCAGCTGCTCAAGTTGGTGGACTGATAGTAAAGAAGAAAAGTGCTGCTGCAGAGCCCCATGTTTTTCGGGCACCCACTCCACGCACCTCCTTGCTGGGCTTGGATCTGCTGGCAGCTCAGAAAAGGAAGGAGCGTGAGAGTAAGGAACAGGCAGATGCTAGTGGGGATGACACAAATAGAAAGAAGTCAAAAGTTTCCTCCTATAAGGACTGGGAGGAAGGTAAAAGTGACTCTGGGTCTGATGAAGAAGATGATGAGGAGAACAGAGGTGGTAAGAAGGAGAGGTACGTGTCAGTGCTTCACACAGAATAACATTGTATTGAAAATTATGGATAATGTATAAATAGACAGGCAACACCAATCCGTCATGTCTATGAAGTGCCAAATGAACATTAGACATAGACATAATGATAATTAAAAAGTCATATGAATAAATTCAAACAAAACATATTCTTTTATTTTATAATGCCACTTTGCAAAGACATTGGGATGAAAAGTGGCATTATGAATTAAAATGGTGGTGTGAAATAAAAATAGACATTTTGAAATAAAAACTGCAATGAACCTGCATGACTGAAATGCAGGACAATTTTATAATATAACAATTTTGAAAATGTATTGGATTATTTTACAATTTTGTATTATTTTTGTATTTGTTCATATGATCGTTTATTTTATAATGTCTTATTTATTTATTTAATATTAAATACTTTGGGTCTCTATACCCCTGGGCATCCCATTTTGGAACATTTTTAAAGCACTTTTTTGTGGATTTTAGTTCTTTCAGAGAAAAAGACCACCTTATCTGTGAGTCACTGCAAAACATAAATTAACTTGCCTTTCTTTTAATGTTTATGTATTCCTAGTATTTTCTTTGTTCCCCTTTTACACATTGATTATGTTACTAACTGTAGTAGTGTACACATACGTATAGTATGACTAATTTGTAATATTTTATTTTCATCATGCCAGCAGGAAGTATCGTGTGACTGGCGCAGAGACACCCTCAAACCCCGGAGGGGTCAGTGAAGAGTTCCGACGCAGACACCAGCAGAGAGAAAAAGACAGACGTGAGCATGGAGTCTACGCCTCCTCCAAAGAGGACCACAACAGAGAAAGAGACAAAGAAAGGAGCAGAGATAAGGGCAGAGACCGAAGGAGTGACAAAGGTGATTCTAAAGATTACTTGGTCATGTAGTAGTAATTGTATTTTAATGTGACTAGACTTTTTTTTTTACTCAGAACAATAAGTAATTACATTTGTGATGAGCAGATGGTTAATTATTTTACTTTTTCTTACATTTATTTATTCATTGTAAAATGGATCAATTATTTGACGAACATAATTGGTAGATCAATCGATAATGATAGTAAATGTTAGATCAGTCGTTGTTGTTGAGAGTAACTTTCCCCTGTCTTTGTCTATCAGATGAGCGAGAGAGCAGCCATAGCCGTGGCAGCCGGTCGGAGCGTGGTGAGAGGAGCGAGCGCTCTCAGAGAGATGGCTGGTCTGATCGCATCAGCCGGGGGAGTAAGAGAGATGAGCCCCTGACACCACAGCATCGCCCCAGAGGTAGTTTTGTTTTATTCATTTACTTTTATTTCAATTTATTATTTATATTTTTCTTTGTTCCAAAGACCATATATTTTATTGGTTGACTAAACTTATTTTGTTTTTACATAGATTCTTTCACACCCTCACGCTCCAACTGGGAAGAGGATGATAGTGGTTATGCCAGTTCACGGCATTCCCAGTGGGAGTCTCCGTCCCCTACCCCGTCTAACAGAGAGTTGGACCGCTCAGAGCGAAGCCATCGCTCCAGCCGAGATAGTGAGAGGAGAGACAGGTAAACTAACTGTCATTCATTTCAGTTCAACCTTTTTATTCCCCTGAAATCAAAGCCATAGTTTTATTTTTAAAATGTACTTAAAGTAGATAGTGGAATTGTAATAACAAACAATACATGATGGTTCAATGCACTTCAATGCAGAATAATTGTGAATGGAAAAATCAGAATCAGAAATACTTAATTATACCTAATTTTGCAAGCAGATCCTTACCTACATAAAATGTACTTGAAGAATGGGGGGGGGTTGAGACTGAACATTCTCCAAACACCTTATTTGTCCACAAATTCAATTTCCAATGCAATGGTGATGACAGCTACCGGTTATTAGCATTTTACAACATGGCTATTTGTATTTGATAATACCTTTTTAAGCTCTATGATGCATATTGTCACATTTTTGTATCGCAAAATATTGTCATTACACTCCTATTATGTACTGTCACTTAGACATATCAGAGGCTTTTATAAATCCGCACTGTAAGTTCTGCTTTTCACATTCGACATGAAATGCTAAGCTGCTGAGAAACTAATGCTACGTGATGTTTACATAACATCTGTCTGCTGTGTGCTTAGGTCAGTCAGAGGCCGTTACCCTGACGACACACCCCTGCCTACCCCATCATACAAGTACAATGAGTGGGCCAATGACAGAAAGCATCTGGGTTCCACACCTCGTTTATCACAAGGAAAAGGTACTATTCTAAAAATAAGCCATTTTCTGCTCACATGCGAGATTTAAATACTGTATGTCTGATAACATTTCTTATTCTGTCTCTTCTTCAGGTAGGAAAGAAGATGGTGAGGGAGGTATTATGTTTGATAATGAGGACGAGAAAGACCAGTGGCAGGAGGACCAGAAAGTGAGTGTCACAGTTATACCTCATTTATGCCTCAAAGAAACTATTAACTGTTTTCTGGTGATAAGCGTTTTTCTCTATTTGTCTCACTGTTTTGCAGCAAGCAGACAGAGATTGGTACATGATGGATGAAGGCTATGATGAGTTCCACAACCCTTTCACTTCTACCTCTGAAGAATATGTAAAGAAGAGAGAGCAGATCCTTCAGAAGCAGACTCAAAAAAGAATATCTGCCCAGAAACGACAGATCAATGAGGTGCTACCACAGTGCTTCATATCAGCCCAATCAGAACTGTGTGTCTGCATGCACAGGCATATACTGTATATGTGTCTACTTATTTGTGCATTTGTCTTGTTAGTGCATGTGTCTTTGTTGGTATATATAACAGCTGTGTTTCTTCTCTCAGGATAATGAGCGGTGGGAGACCAACCGTATGCTGACCAGTGGTGTGGTCCAGAGGTTGGAGGTAGATGAAGACTTTGAGGAGGACAATGCTGCTAAGGTTCACCTGCTGGTTCACAACCTGGTTCCTCCCTTTCTGGATGGAAGAATAGTCTTCACTAAGCAGGTAAACAAAACCTAAACCGTTCTGTTCTTTAGTCACTAGTTTGGACAAACAGCTGTGACAAAATATTAAATAATGATTCAGTGCCTTACATGTCATATTTTTGTCAGAACGATACTCAAAGAGTTTGTTTTTGATCTAAATGTTTTTATGTTTATATTTGTTTTTCTGCTACAGCCAGAGCCTGTCATCCCTGTAAAAGATGCTACCTCTGACATGGCCATCATCTCTCGTAAAGGCAGCCAGCTTGTCCGCAAACATCGTGAGCAGAAAGAACGCAAGAAGGTTTGGCCGGATTATTAACTAAAACTCAGGGTACTACTTAGACAAATGCAGAGACCCAGTGAACGGCACCAACCTGGCTTTGTGATCCTGATCCTGACCAGGGTTTAATGTGGGTCTGACACTGCTTGACTTTGGTATGAAAGGGTTAACACATTTTTATGTATACATAAGGTTAAGATCTCTATAAAATTACTATGACAGTAATATACTAATGGCAAGTCCTGGACCTCTCAGATAGAGATTCTGCTATTCTCAATTGTAAAAGCACTTGGAAATAACTGTAGGGTTAAAATTGTTGCATTAACCCTTTATAAGGTAACCAAATAACTGCTGCTGAAATGCTGAATACCCATACATTTTACAGCCGTTTAAATCACACAGAATTATGCAAGGTTTGCATAATACTTGGGTTTTGTTTTGTGTGTTGTAAGCAACACTGTTCCTGTGATATTAATAAAAGTATGGATCAGATGAATAGTTCATGATATATATATAAAAGCTAAAACCAGTAAGGATTTGAAATAAATATATCATTGTTATATTCATCTGTATGGAGAAATAATCAAATAATCAATAATCAATAATCTTCATTCTCTGCTGTTGAGAGATATTAATGGGGCATTGTTATATTCATCTGTATGGAGAAATAATCAAATAATCAATAATCAATAATCTTCATTCTCTGCTGTTGAGAGATATTAATGGAGCTTGTTGGTGTGCACCTGTCTGGTTGATAATGCCAATGCTGTCTAACTTCATCACTTCAGTAAATTATTTATTCATGATCACCTCACCTGGTTGGTTGATGACATTTTAACTGCAAACCACCATCAGTGAGGTGGAACAACTTGACAAATGCAACACCAGATGCTCCATAATCTCCTCTGTGAATGTGCATGAAATTGCAATCTGTGTGTGCAGTTACAGACTGAAGATTTAATCTTCATAATCACATGATATAATTAATATGAATAATTATGTTTTCAGGCACAGCACAAACACTGGGAATTGGCAGGCACCAAGTTGGGGGATATCATGGGGATCAAGAAGAAGGAGGATGAAGACATCTCTGGGGGCAAAGTGGTAGGCGAGGACGGCAAAGTAGACTACAGGTGACCGGACTGTCTATGCAAAGTTTGAATCTAGATGACATTTTACATTTTCTTTTTAATAATCCAATATTAATTTTTTGGTTATTTTTCTCTCTCTGCCTTACAGAACAGAGCAGAAATTTGCAGACCACATGAAAGAAAAGAATGAGGCCAACAGTGAGTTTGCTAAGAAGAAAACCCTTCTGGAACAGAGACAGTACCTGCCTATTTTTGCTGTCAGGCAGCAACTTCTTAACATCATAAGGTATTGATATCCGGAGTTCATTGCTGTCCTCAAATCCAATTTTAAATCCAATTTTCACATTAAAACTAATGCAATATTCTTTGAGTGAGTCATAACTTTGACTGTTTCAATGTGTTTACCGGCATCTGCAGGGACAACAGCATTGTGATTGTTGTTGGGGAGACGGGCAGTGGGAAGACCACCCAGCTGACTCAGTACCTGCATGAGGATGGCTACACTAGCTATGGCATGGTGGGCTGTACTCAGCCCCGAAGAGTGGCAGCCATGAGTGTGGCCAAGCGAGTCAGTGAAGAGATTGGCACCAACCTTGGAGAAGAGGTGAGACAGCTGTCTGATCAGTGCCTCCATTTCCTTCTGAGACTTTTGGTGTCTGCAGGAATATAATGCACATTTTTTATAGAGCTACCATAGACTCCATTTTACGTTATGGTATTACCAGCTGCTGCAACTTTTAAGTTTAACGCTGAAATCTTTAGTCTGGTTAAGATGGCAGGGAAGATTGTGGGGAACCCTCCCTCCACCCCCTCTGAGTATGTGCTAATGAATTACAGGGTCCCATTGTGTAAGCACAATTGTTATAAACATATAAACTGAATTTGTCCCTCCGTTATTTAAACTTATTATTGGGCAACTCATTTAACTGCAGGTTTTTTACCGACGGTGTGTTTGCTCGTAAGCATGTAAAGTGAGACGTGTATGCTTTTGAGATTATGCCTTGGATTTTTTGTAGTTTTTACCAGAGTGAATGGCTTTGTGACTAATTTGCTTGGTTATTTTAAATCACGCTAGTGTTTGAATGTGTTTTCTTATTTAATGTGTTTTTTATTGTGATGTTTGGTTTTGATGCAGCAATTCCATTAATCTGAGAATTTTTACCTGTGGGAGACAATAAAAGTAACCTTAAACTTAAACTTAAAACTGAAGGTGAATGTGTCCAAAATGTCTGTTGGAATCATTCATTGCACAACTGCTGAGTTGGGGTAAGCTAAATTTGAACCAGAGAGTAGTTGTAGCATTTACAGAAAATTTGATTAAGAACTTGAACTCTTGCCTTTTTGTTTTCAATTTCAAAAAACTAATTTAACTAATATGGTAAAACTGTGAACTTGTTTAAATCCTGTCTGACACCTGATCGATGTAGTTGCCCCATGACTTCTGAGTAGAGACAAACAGAGCTATTGTATCTGCTGTTGTTTTTGAACGCCTTGTACACTACAGTAATTATTGCATTGAGTAATGCCCAGTCTGAGGGCTCCCCACAAACTCAATAGTAAGTTATATGCTGTGTAACACTGCCATCTAGTGGAAAAAGGGAAAATAGAGTGTATGTGTGTGTGTGTGTGTTTCTGGCCTGGGATTTGTCAGGAACTGAATGAGGAGCAACAATAAAGGGAAACACTGGAGCTGATTAACATTGATATTTGATGTAAGTTGATTATCCCTACAATGTTGCCTGCAGGTGGGCTACGCAATCCGTTTTGAGGACTGCACGTCTGAGAAAACATTGATAAAGTACATGACAGACGGTATCCTCCTCAGGGAGTCACTGAGGGAGTCAGACTTGGACCACTACAGTGCTGTTATCATGGACGAGGCTCACGAACGCTCCCTAAATACTGATGTGCTGTTCGGCCTGTTACGTGAGGTCAGTACACAACTAACTGACAACCAAGATTCCTTTTTGTTATTTTGAAGACATACACACAGCTGCACCTGCGGTGTGTCTAAATAATAAATTACCTAGTGAGGTTATTGCTGTTTTCTGATTTCAGTGTAAATACACTATGATTTAATTCAACCGTCTCTCTTCTGTCCACTGTTTCCCATCAGGTTGTATCTCGACGCACTGATTTGAAACTCATAGTTACCTCTGCAACTATGGACTCAGACAAGTTTGCAGCATTTTTTGGCAACGTTCCCATATTCCACATTCCAGGAAGAACATTTCCCGTAGACATCTTGTTTAGCAAGGTATCTTTTTGTTTCCATCCAGCTTACACTTAAAGGCACTTACACTACATCCAATACATTACATCATTGCCACTAGATCCTTTTGGCAGCTTCAGATAATTATTATTATTATTATTATTCCATATTTCAGGAATTACTACTGATAAGTAATTTTTCTGAGACTGTCTTAATAAGACAAACATATAATATCAAAGTAAAATAATCTTACATTATAATGCAATCTTTAACCTTTTTAAAATATGTGTTTAACCTTAAGAAAAGTCTATATGACCGACATAGGCAAGTGATGTATCACATTTAGTCATATTTTCATTACAAACACATAGCTTTCAGTTTATCAAATACCCTATAGACAATACATATACTGTATAAATTGATATGTGAACTAACTTTATAACAATAAAAAGCTGACTCTACTGTTGTGTCAAAATTCTATGAATTATGTTTTGGTTGTTGTAGTGTCATCAGTGTTTTTTTTCTTTTGTTATTGGACTAATTTGTTGTGTTTTGTGCTGTCTAGACTCCTCAGGAGGACTACGTGGAGGCAGCAGTAAAGCAGGCCCTGCAGATCCACCTCAGTGGGTTGATAGGAGACATCCTCATCTTTATGCCCGGGCAGGAGGATATTGAGGTGAGGGACATGGCTGCTATTATCACTCACATATTTTGGCATAAAGGACTGTGATCCGAATTTCATTTACAATGCTGTATAAATAAAGTTGACATGTTTTTTCCATATATAATCTCTTCATTGGGCAACACAATCACCTGACTTGTGTATACCATTAGTTTTTGCTCTCAAAAATACAGAATGTGATCTGTCAATTCCCTGATACCCTGCTGGCCATATCCTTTCCATAGTTTTTTTTTTTTTTTTAAATATACATTTATCTGTATTTTGTCAGTGGACAAGGAACACAAGGTTCTTTCCATTTTGTGTTCCCAATTGAAGTAAGGTATATCCTTGTCCTTGCAGGTGACGTCAGATCAGATCGTGGAGCGGTTGGAGGACTTGGAGAACGCTCCTCCTTTAGCTGTGCTGCCCATCTACTCCCAGCTGCCCTCTGACCTCCAGGCCAAGATCTTCCAGAAAGTTTGTATCTGTTACTGCCTATAATGTTGCATTCATTTCTACACTTTACATCTATGAGTACTTGTAATAAACACACGTGAGGAAACAAATTTGACTGCCTTTAATTTTTCCTCTGCTAGGCTCCAGATGGTGTGAGGAAATGCATAGTTGCTACTAACATCGCTGAGACCTCCCTTACTGTGGATGGAATCATGTTTGTTGTGGATGCGGGATACTGCAAACTTAAGGTTACATTGTGTATATATATATTTTTTCACGCTGCAGTTCTTAAAGTCCTTTGCCTTTGTTCAAGTTTAAACCAATCTCACACCATTTTTGTTTTACTCACTTCCTTTTTTCTGTCAACAGGTTTTCAATCCTCGCATTGGAATGGATGCTCTACAGGTTTATCCCATCAGCCAGGCTAATGCCAACCAGCGTTCTGGCAGAGCAGGACGTACAGGACCAGGGCAGTGTTACAGGTAATGACCTTTGTCTTGTGTTCACAAACATGCACACAACCACAAGTAGTGTTGAGCTGGAATTGGTGCACTGTTAATAGATTTGCCATATTCAGGTTCCTGCAAGGCTGCTCTTACCCTTGGCTTTTAGCCGACAATACCAAGAGTCTTCTGATCCTACAAAAGGGAGAATACTTTCTTTTTGTTATTCTTTTTACAGTCACCTGAGAGCAGGAACATGTATTATTTTCCCACTCTGGTGTCTATCTTAGTTCACATTCAGAAATAAATCACCTGAATATGATGATTCTTTTCCATTCCTGCTTCCCTGAGAATGTAGCACAACTGTTGTTAAAGTGTGTTTTCTCCCTTCAGTCGTTTGAGATGGTTTGCTCTGGGCTCTGGGCTCTGGATGTGTGACATGACCGTGCTTTCAAGACATTCAGAGGCAGGAAGAGAGAGAGTGGGCCAGAACCCTAATCTCCAGAGGATTTCATGCAGTTTAACTCTGTTTATGGCAGGGAAATGTGCCACAAAAGACCCTGTCAGAGGTTTCACTTGACCCCTCCCTCTTTTGCCACATTTACTTAAGTAAAGACTGAGTGACATAGACACACACAGGATGATACATTTTGCATTGCTAATAAGCTAGGATTCGTATGAAAGCCCACATATTTCTGGATTAATCCTGCCCACCTGCTCTTACACACGAGCTCACACAAATCTATGAAGAATCAGTTTTGAAGCGGCTTTACAGAGTACAGTCAAGGTGTTTGAGTAGCTGTGGATGTGTGTATGTGTTATAGAGCACAGAGAGTGAGTCACAGTGGTTTGCTTCACTTGCGTGAAGAATTCCACACTCAAAGACCCTTTTAGCTATGACTACAGGCACTCACTCACAAGCTCAACACCTCCATATACATTTGAATCATTCTGTAATAATAAGCACCCATATCAGACAGCTGTAATTGTTGCAAAAGCTTTGTAAAATAAGGTCCTTTACTTTAACTCCCTAAATAAATTGTAGTTTTGTGAATTTTCCTCTGCAGATGATCTGCATCTGGCGCTTACTGCTTAGTTAGAACTCCACTGACATGTCTGCACATATTGGAGAACAAAATAATTCACATCAGTGTCACATAACCTCATGGCCCAAAGGAGCATATTCCTCATTGCTCTGTCTCTGTTTGTGCAGTGTTTCAGTTTACGTCAAAAATAAAAAAATATGTACAAACATCTGTACATTTTTCTTGTTTAGAAAAATCAGATTTTAGTATATTGTCATTCTTGGTGGCTTAAATTTCACACTGACTGTGTCTGTCTTTGTCCATGTCTGTCTCTGTACCCTTATTTCTGTCCAGGCTCTACACTCAGAGTGCCTTTAAGAATGAGATGCTGACTACCACCATACCAGAGATCCAGAGGACCAACCTGGCCAACGTAGTCCTGCTGTTGAAGTCTCTGGGTGTTCAGGATTTGCTCCTCTTCCACTTCATGGATCCACCACCTGAGGACAACATGCTCAACTCCATGTACCAGCTCTGGATCTTGGGAGCTCTGGACAACACAGGTGGGTAGTGAACAAAGGTTGGAGTTACCAGAGGCATCATAAAATGTTGATAAGATACTTGCATTTACATGAGATTGACATATTTAATAGACTTTTCATATTCTGAGTATTGTAATATACTGTAATGATTACCTTTTTGACGGCTAATTGTGTCCCGAAAGACTTTGTCAAGATGTGCTTTATCTAATAAAAGATACAGATCTAATAAAATGTAAAGTTTTAACTGTGCTCTGTCCATCACAAGTTTCCAGGGCTGAAGGTGATGTCTTCAAATGTCTTGTGTTGTCCAACCAACAGTCCAAAATCCAAAGATATTCCATTTACCGTCATAGAAGAAAAAGAAAACAAGCAAATATTCACATTTGAGAAGCTGGAACCACAGAAGTTTTGCAAAAAATATCTTATTTGATTATTAAAATCATTGCCAATTAATTTCAAAACTGTAAAACTTAAAATTAAAACTGTTGATTGACTAATTGATTAGTCAACTAATCCTTTCAGATCCAATTTAAACATATAAATAATTTAACGATAAAAGATTAATACTTATCCATCATGTATTAATAATGCAAAGTCTTCTAATTATATGTTGTATCAATTTTCTTTTCCCTACCTCTAGTAGCAGGCCTTACAAGGCCTAGACCTGTCTTATATACAGTAGGGCCAAACAACATAAATCATCCTCCTTTAGAGATGAAGATGAAGCTGTGATATTTGAGGGTTGTTTTTCCCCCTCAGCGTTGCTTTGAGCTGCTACAGTGATGCTGACACCACAAACACAGGCAGGGGACTAGCTGTTTAAAGGATGCTGCAGTGATGATGCAGACACTGCAAACAGACCTGGAGGCAGTAGTTGTGACATTTAGCCAGTGGAGTAATTGCCTAGTAACTGATCTCGTGTTTGATTTGACTGGTTGGGTCTCATTTCTGTCTCATCCTTAGCTAGATTCCAGGGGATTTAGGGATTTGGGGATAAGGGGGGACTTTTGATGATTCCCTGTATGGTGTGTTAACAGCAGATTATCTCTGATTAAGGCTTGCCTGCCCCATACTAGCTGCTCTGCTTCTCTGCTTTTCCTCCTCATAAGCTTCTTAGACTCTGTCGTCTAATCATTTAAATCAGGACTGGCAAAGTTTTGGATCTCACTTTTTTTTTTCTCTACAAATATTCTCAACTGTCAGCAGTTCATCCTCCTCTCAAGGTGATAGACAAATAGGTGTCACATTATGCTGGTTTCTCCCTCACGCCAGCAGGCTTTTGATGGAAAAGAAGCTTATCACTCGTCTTGTGCTCATCCCTCCTACTTTCTTCACATCTCATGCACTTTTCTTCACTTTTTACCTAGTAATTGTGTTCTCTTTTGGCCTTTCAGGTGCTTTGACACCGACAGGGCGTCTGATGGTGGAGTTTCCCCTCGACCCCGCCCTCTCCAAGATGCTGATTGTGTCCTGCGATATGGGCTGCAGTGCTGACATCCTTATCGTCGTCTCCATGCTGTCTGTGCCGGCCATCTTCTACAGACCTAAGGTACGTCTTATTTTAAAAATTCATAATTGAAACACATACTGTTTATCATAAACTTACTGTAAAGTGTCAGTGTGAAATAGATGGAAGGCTGCCAACCCTATATCATTTTTTTTTTTTAAGAATCCATTTGTATTCATGTATTTTGTTGTGTAAAAGCGGCTTTAATCCATATTTTTATATTAACAATGGGTCACATGGCTACTTGTTTGGGAAACGGGGTCGCTCGTAGTGATAAACCCACTGAGACTTATCACCCGAGTCTGCAGCTCTATGGAGCATTATAGTGTTTTCAGCTGATTGTTTTGCTTTTCCAGCCCACAAATATACTATTCTAGTTCACTCTCATAGCGTTCTTTTCGGTTGTAGCAGGCAGCTCTTTTTAGTGAAATAGCTCTAAAAACCATCAGCACACTACCTGTCCAGCACCAAATGGCAGACAGACACAATTGCCTACCTGGTGAACATAGTTGGCAGAAACCAAAAGCACAGCTAAAAGAGAGTGAATATTGGAATTATTCGCCAGGTGACCAGAAAACTCAACTACAAATGAATGATAATGTTGCTCCGTAACTGCTAGATGTGTAAATGTGCAACTGCTAGCAAATTTGTTGCTCAAAAGGTAACAAACAATATGTATATCTATGTTGTGTTCACAGCTTGTTTTCTCCTGCGTGGCCAAAAAAACAATTATTGCATTTTTAAATACTGTATTTAATAATTCACACATTTAAATGCATAACATTATTTGTTGGTGTAGAACAATATTCCACAATGGAAACAAAAATAACCTTAAAATGATAATAAAAAATCCCAGAAAACTCAATCTGTGTCTCTCTGCAGGGTCGTGAGGAGGAGAGTGACCAGGTGAGAGAGAAGTTCTCAGTCCCAGAGAGCGACCACCTCACCTACCTTAACGTCTACATGCAGTGGAAGAACAATAATTACTCCAGCATCTGGTGCAACGAGCACTTCATCCACACCAAGGCCATGCGCAAGGTCAGACTCCGTTTATCTAAACCTTCTGGCTCTGGATGGAAACCTGTCATTCAGGTTTCACTTGAGTTCCAGCACATCGAGATGATCATGTGTTAATATCAGTTTAAATTGTGCATTGTTTTCTTGCTTTTAGTTTAGTGTTTGAATATGTGTAGTATATGATTCAGGTCCTGTGAGGCCTATTCAGTATCCTGTTGAATTATTTTAAATATAGTTGTTATCAGTCTGTAAATATGGGGACTTCTGATATTTCCTACTGAGATAGTCTAATACTCTGAAAATTTTTTTGATTAACGGATTTTCACATGACAGCAATGATATATATTTTACCCTAAAACACTTGATTGCAAGCCAACAGGTTCGAAGAGTTTTCTATGTGGTTCCACTTTCAATGCATATTGTTTTTGTGCAGGTGCGTGAGGTGCGCTCCCAGTTAAAGGACATCATGGTACAGCAGAGGATGAACCTTATTTCCTGTGGGTCAGACTGGGACATCATCAGAAAGTGCATCTGTGCTGCCTACTTCCACCAGGCTGCCAAGCTCAAGGTACTTCCTGCACTCTGGGTTTTCCTCAGTTAATATGTTATGCCTAGTGGCAACTGGTTGTGGCAGATTTATAGCAGCATAATTACAGAGTGGTGAAATATCCCTTCTGGCCTCACATTAATACAGCGCTAAAATCTGAAAGGGAATTTGAAATCATGACTATATAATCAAGGGTCTCCATTTGACTTATGAGTAGCCGGCTAACCCAAGCAATCCCAGCAGTGTTGGATATACTTCAAATTTATTTTCCTGCTGTCTAAGCCAGGTGGAGAAGCAAATTAACCCAGATGACTTGCTTTGCTCTGACCTTAAAGTGCACTCAGATGCAGGCACAAACACACACATTTAGACCAACACACAGTTAAACTTCAGTACACTACACACAGTGTCCCATTTTCCTATCCAGAGTCGCACATTTGATTTGTTATTTATGCCTGTGTTTGCTCCCAGGGCATTGGTGAATATGTGAACGTGAGGACAGGCATGCCATGTCACCTCCATCCTACCAGCTCCCTGTTTGGTATGGGCTACACTCCTGACTACATCATCTACCACGAGCTCGTCATGACCACCAAGGTAAAAAGTCTGTCGGCTGCAGAACTTGAAAGCATGAAAGCAATTAATGATATATGTGCTGTTGATGTTTAACTTGTGCTTTGTGTTGTAGGAGTACATGCAGTGTGTGACTGCAGTGGACGGAGAGTGGCTGGCAGAACTTGGGCCCATGTTTTATAGCATCAAACATGCGGGTAAAAGCAGACAGGTAAGGCAAGACAAGGCAAGGCATTGAGCAAGTACAATGCTTATTAGGTTAATTTACAACACAGCCAAAATTATGTAGATAGGAATGTCTGTGTACTTCTGCTCTGGGGCTGATTTTCATAATTTGGGCTTTGTCCCTTAGTTCTAATCCAGGGAAATCTTAGTGCTGCAGCATACAATAATATTTTTGACCAGTGGTTCCTGACCATTTTGGCTTGTGACCTCTTAGAATGCGACCGCTTGTCACTGGTTGCATATGTCCACTGGTTGTGACCAGTTCAACTAAAAAGTAATTTTTTTCTTTGCTTTTATCTGAAAAATGTGTAGGGACATGAGGAGATAAAATTGTAATTCACAAGAGGAAAAAAGCAATTTTTAGCATAAAGTCTGAAAAATATTTCAAAATTTGCCAAAAATATATTTTTTGCTTTCCTATCTTGTTAAGATTTATCTAATGACCTTTTAGTGGGGGTCCCAACCAGCATATTTGAAACCACTGTTTTAGACAATAGCGTGCTTCCAATGATGTGGCAGTAGTTTAGGGATGGTCCTTTCCTGTTTCAACATAATGCCCTTGTGCAGAAAGCCAAGTCTATAAAGAAATGATTTTCCCAGTTTGGCGTGAAAGAACTTGACTGACCTGCACTTTTGGGATGAACTGGAACGCTGACTGTGAGCCAGGCCTTATCGCCCAACTTCAGTGGTCAACCTCACTAATGCTCTTGTGACTAAATGTGAGCAAATCTCTGCAGCCAGGTTCCAAAATGTTGTGGAAAGCTTTCCCAGAAGAGTTGAGGCTGTCATAGCAGCATATTAATTCCCAGGGTTTTTGAATAAGATAAGGCTGTAATGTTTGGGTCTCCACAAACTTTTGGTAACATAGTGTACCTTGTGCACATATAAACTCATCAGCTGTATTGACTAAAATACATCTCATAAAGTTTTTCTTATTTATCTGTATACCTTCCTCATCTGTTTGTGTTGCTCTTCCAGGAGAACCGTCGCCGGGCCAAGGAGGAGATCAGCAACATGGAGGAGGAGATGTCCCTGGCCGAGGAGCAGCTGCGAGCGCGTCGAGAGGAGCAGGAGAAGAAGAGCAACACTGGCAGTGTTAAGTAAGTCAGCGACCATCGCTCTTCCTTTTTGCCTCCTCATCACACACGGGCCTCATCTAACAATAGTTCCCCGTGGCTCTAATTTTCCACATAGGCAAGATAGAAACATTTAATTTACCTACCTCGCTGCCAATCCATATCTTCATCCCTCCCTCCCTCTCCTCTTCGCCCACTCTCTCTACTCCACCTCTCTCACTCTTCATGATGAGCTTTTCTCACCTCTGGTCCCTCCAGATGAGACAAAAAGAAATAATATTGACACCTGGCTGACCCCCATTACTGCAGCAATTTAAATTGTGCCATAGCAGAGCAGAGAAAGGAGGGGAACGTTCAATTTCAAATTAGACCAAAAAATTAATTTCACACCCATCTGTGAGCTTTACAGAGAGAAATAAGGTTATAAAGACAGACTTAAAAAACAAACTTTTATTGTTAATTAATCAGCTGGTTTATCTCTCTGAGTTTGTATGACCATGTCTGTAACAGATCTGTTGAAAATCACTCTGGAGGTATAGGATTAAGAATTATATTTAAGCAGAGGAAGCAGGATGTGTGATAATGAATGTTGTCAGCTCTCCTGGGCTCTTGGCTGCCTTTGTCCTCCTGCAGGCCTCACAAGCTTCTCCTCTATGAGTTCAGTGTGACCAGGATGAAATACTTTGCTTTACGCTTTCATGTGCTGGCTGCTTATCACCTGTCTCCCTGCCCACCAGCACAGATCAGTGGTGTGAATTAGTAAATGGCCCAGTCAGTTGTTTTGTATATAAAAGTGAAACAGTATTAGTGTTTTTGGAACCACATAAGTGGTAAGAGCTAGAAGTGGGGGCCCTTGTAGTTCCATATGAAGCACATAAAGGACAATACCACAAGTTTTAGCTCCTGAAGTACAATCATGTATACTTAAGGCTGGGTATCAAACCTCAATACTTCCTTTTTTCGTACATGTGGCTGAACATGGAAAGCTGTCAAGTACATAATTAGAGAACTGTCAAACTGTCACTGGTTCCAGCTTCTCAATTGTGAGGATTTGCTACTTTTCTTTGTCATACATGACTGTAAAATGAATATCTTTGTGTTGTGGACAGTTGGTTGGAAAAAACAAGACATTTTAAGACGTCACTTTAGGGTTTAGGAAAGTCTGATGGCCATTATTTCATTCACTATTCACCATTTTCTGATGTTATTGGCCAAACAATTAGTTGATGAATTGAGAAAATAATCAGCAGATTAATTGATAAGGAAAATAATCATTAGTTGCAGCCCTACTGTCAAGTACTGATAGTAGGCATTAAATGCTTGGTCAGATTTGTGCTATTCTTTACTCAATCTGTGTTTAGACAGTTTTGGACTAAAATGATCATTTTGGCAGTTTTAGACAAATTTATTTAGACATAGTTCTTAAACAGCTGCTTGTGTTTGAGAAGTTTGACTTAAAAAACAACTATCACTAGTAACGAAAAATTTCAAACAATACCTAGGCCTGTGTGTACCTCACATTTTTGCCGACTATTTTTACTGTAGGCTATACAGGTTAAGATTTATCGATGTATTTTTCCTACAATTCCAGGAAATCATAGGTTTCTGTTAATTTTTGTATGGGTTGAAAATCAATAGACAACATACTTCTGGAACTTGCTTGAGTTGTGTAATCCATCACAGTGTGTGTCAAAGTTACAGTACTGTTGTGTGGTACTACAGTTTATGTAGATCTGAAGTAACTAATATAAATGAATGATTACAAAACATTCTAATTTCTAAAACACAGCAGTATGATTTGCAATATTGTAATAAACACATAATTTGTAGTGAATGGTATAAAACATTCAAAACCAATGATATGGTCCTTTTCAAGACCCTGTAGAGGAAAATACATGTTAGAATCCACTAAACACCCCACGTCTGCATTGTCCACCTACTTGTACATATTTTCATTGCTGTCATGAAACTACTAGCAGCTTGTGTATTGAGGAAAGCACAACAATTTCTCCTGAAGTGAACAGGGAGATGGAGAGAGGGGGACACAGTGACAGAAGGGGGTTATGGCCTGATCGTTGTAATTGCTGCAAGTGTGTGTGTGTGTGTGTGTGTGTGTGTAAGAGAGAGAGATGAGGGAAGTGTGGGCAGTGTCAAAGTGTCACGCTGTTGTAATTATAGATGATAGATTTGCTGTCAGAGGCGTCAGGCTCTACTTCCCAACACTCTTCACAGAGACACCGGCCTGCCTTTTCACTCTCCTCCAGTCCTGCTGCTTTCATGTTCACTTTCAGCTTCTCCTCACCTTCAGCCTTTAATTTTTTTTTTTTTAACCACAGCTGTTTACCTAATGTAAGAGATGTTTAGCATTTTACTAAATGGAGCAATACAGAATTAGGCTGAGTAGTATGTTGTCATAGCAAATAAAACTTGTCTTCCCACTGATTTTTCTCTGATTCAGGGTTGTGAAAATCTGCACACCAGGAAGAAAAGAAGAGGCCCCCATGACACCCAGACGCACCCCTGCCCGCTTTGGACTGTAGAACACCCCCTGAAGGTTAAAGCCCGCCAACCAACCATGTTGGATCCTCTAGACTCATAATCCAGACCTGGACCACACCAGCACAAGCAAACACAGTGTAACTTCCAGCTGCCATTAGTCCCTCACAGCATGGCAGTAATCAACTGCAGTTCATGTACAGACCACTAGAGTGAGAACTTGTATAAGGCACAAGACTCAAAGACTAACCAGGTCCATCAAAATGCCTCCCTCCACCTTTATCAGCCGATAGCTGTTTCCATCATACATTTTAAGGAATAAAGGATGACTGTGTTGTTGTTTTTTTGTATATTCAGTATTTATATGTAGTCATTGCTGAAAAGTAGTTTTACAGATGTCTAATGATTTTACCTGAGCTAGAAACTTTTAATTTTCTATGTTCTGTTGCATTTTCTCCACCCTGAGTGTATTATCAGAGTGAAACTGATAAATAGTGATCTAATTGCAATGTTACTTGTCTTTGTGTCCTTGCATTTATTAGTTCTTGTACTGTTGTGGCTTGAACAGTGGGTATGCCACCACGAAGTGCTCCTCTACAGACTGAAGCACTAACTGTATTTGTGGGATGAGAGTCTTCAGAGAGTTGTATTGCACTGTCAGAATGTAACAAACTACATTTACTCTAGTACTGTACTTGAGGGTACTTGTACTTTAATCTCATGCTACTTTCTGCTTCTACTCCACTACAATTCAGAGGGATTATTTTCATAATTCTAATTTATTTTTAATAATTTTAACTTTTGGTCTATTGGTTGGACAAAACAAGCCAGTAAAGCCACCTTGTAAAGGTGTCACTTTGGGCTTTGGGTCATTGTGACAGAATTTCTCCCTATTTTCTGAATTTTTACAAACCGAACAATCAAATGATTAGAAAATAATCAGCAGATTAATCCATAATGAAAACAATTATTAGATTATTAGTTGCAGTCTTACACAAAATAGTTCAAATGAGCTCCACCTAAACCAACCATAACAGTAAAATCCCGCTTGAACATTAATGCATGAGTGATAATAATCTAATGATATCTAATAGTCTAACAGCCACAGGGGCATTTTCTGCATTGAGTACTTTTAATACTTTAAGTACATTCTCCTGATAATACTTACATACTTATACTTAACTAACATTTTCAATGCAATACTTTTACTTGTAATGGAGTATTTTTACAGTGTGGTTTTAGTACTTTTACTTAAGTAAAGGATCTGAATACTTCCTCCACCACTTGTAATACCCCATAATACACACACACGCACAACACACTCACACAGGCTTAGGCAATTGACCTTTTTCTACTTTCTGTTAACCTCGTTCCAACAATGTAATGTACCACAGCTTTGCTTTATATGAAACATTATCACGCTGGATTAAACATATCAACTGTTTTATTTTCATGGTCCTTGTGTTCAAAATAGCACATGATTTCCTTTGTGGGTTTTCCTCTAAACAAATGTGTCTTTTAAATTGGTACATTTGTTTGTTGTTTTACCTCTTCTGCCCTCTCAGCTGATCAGAATATCATGCAGCTTCAGATAGACTGGTCTATCTGGAACAAAACAGTTTAGTGAAGGCCATGTTTGGATAGTGACAGTGGTTCCGTTTTTTTTGTTGTTGTTTTTTTTTACATGGATCTGAGACAGTAGGAGGACTGCTAATGGAGTTTTTTTTTCTCTAAATGTCTTTTGTAAATAAAAAAAAAAATGTTAGCTATTTTTTAATCCAAGGTAATTTCATTTGATATTGTAGACACTAATGTGTCTCTTTGTGCACTGCGAGTGCCTAGCATAATTATGTCATTTAGATGGACTATTTTAAGTTACTTCTGCAGTGGCATGAATGATAGCTCAACAAGTGAAAGTGATGCAAATTAGTTTGGGCTATAATTTCTCTATATGTGGCATGGATCTCTTCAGTGAATATTTTTGCTTATGTGTCTCCCTATAAAAACAAAACAGTGAATGGTTCATTTAGAAGCTCTCTGCTGTGCACATACAGTATGTCTACGATTCAGTCGTTTTCTACTGCTAGAGATTTAATCAGGCACTGAAAAGGTGACAACACTTAAGGGGTGCAACAAAAGATTATTTTCATTATTAGTTAATCTGCAGATAACTTTTGGATGAATTGTTTTTTCCATAACATTTCAGAGATGAAAATGAAATGCCCATTATAATTTCTTAGAGCCCAAGGGGACGTCTTCAAATTAGAGCTGCAACTAATGATCATTTCCATACTGATTAATCGTTTGGTTTATTAATCGTTTGAAAACCAACAACCCAAACCCCAAACATATTGTGTTCATTGTGTGCATTTATGACAAAGAAAAGCAGAAAACCCTCACAATTACAAAGCTGAAACAGTGACTTAAACAATAAATGGATTATCAAAATAGTTGCTAATTAATTTCCTGTTGATTGATTAATAGAATAATAATTGTTTCAGCTCTACTTCAAATTGCTCTTTTTGTTCGACCAACATCCCAATTCCAAATATATTAAGTTTGCTGTCATATGACAAAGAAAAGCAGCAAATTTTTACATTTCAGAAGCTGGAGCCAGGTAATATTTAGCATTTTTGTCTTGACTGGAACAATTAATTGATTATAAAAAATAGAGGATTGATGATGAAGTAATTACTTGGTTGGGAAAGGATTATTATTAGGATCATTATCCTAACTGTCCTAACAGTTGACTGTTGCGCATGTGATTTCTTTCAAATAACTTGAGGTCAGGGAGGTCATGGGCCTTGGTGGGTATGTGTAAATATAAATATGGAACAACCGCAAACAGCAATGTCGTGTGAGCTACATATCTGAAATGGCCATATTGAAATTCCCAGAACGGTTGTTTTCATTGTCAGCTGCACAATTGCAAGCTGAGGCGAGCGAAACTGATCAGAGAGAAACAAAAAGCCTGGGTCCATCCCTCCCTCACTCACTCAGGCACTTGCACCCACAGATGTCACACATCTACATGAGTGATCCTTGAGCTTTGAAAGCCCTCAGCTGTAGAGATGTTATGCTTTAGATGAAGAGCCAGGCTATATGTGGGTGGATCTTGAGTTTGGCTTTATTGAAGCTGTATGTAAATCTTCAGGTCACAAGACTATTGAACAAAAGCCTGGATGGTGTTCCAGTGTCTTCATCATGGGTTACGCTGACATTTCTTGATGTCTCTTAGCTTAGCTGAAACCACTCTTAGTAGCTGGCGTCAATTTGGAGGGAAGATACAAAAAAGAAGCTGGCATTCCTGTGATTTCTTCAAATGTAGTAAAACAACTAGCAGTTTTTCTCTTAGCTGAATCCCTCTGCAGCACTCCTTTCTTGTTTCTGTTCACTGATGCTCTATCTCACTGTAACCCTTATGCAAATATGCATAAATATGAGCGTTCCTTCGACCTCCTCAATTCTCCAAGTCGTCTTGATTGAGTGTGGCAGGTGGAGGAGGGGATGGATATAATGGACTCCACCAACTTTAATGAGACAAATCTCAGCTATGGGCTGACATTTTGAAATAGTCCTTGTGAATGACAGTGTCAGCAGTCACCTTTACCAAAGCTTTCCAGGGAAGGTCCCTGTAATGATGGAGGGAATTAAAATGGCCTCCAAGGCGGTGGAGATAGGAGCCACAGGATTAGGGTGCAAAGCCACGCCTCTTAACTGGGCTCATCTGCCACACCCCAAATAAAGAAGCTGCCTTTTCATAAGAGTGCAGCTCTCCTCAGCTGACTGCATATAGTCACCCTGAAATTTGATGGAGGGATTATAGTGAATGTTAGTTGTTGACCACTGTGAGATTTGTTGAGATGAGTTGTCCCTCACATTAACTGCCCGCCCTTCCCTTCCTCTCATTCTTCCCCCTCGTTGTGTGTCTGGTGGCAGACAGGGAAAAGCTCTGCTGTCATTACAACCTTAATAAGAGCAGAAGTGAGATTGATGAGAAAAACAGAGGCATCAACTGCTCTTTTAATTAACTCTTGTCCTATAATGGTGCCGGGACAGAGGCACTGAGCAAAGAATGAGACATTTTCTTTCTCTTTCCACCCATTTCTGTTTTGTTGCCTTGCTCACCCCCGATAATGAACAGCCTTCTGGGACCCAATTACATCCAAGGCTGCATTAGGAGCACAGCAGGCCCAGTGGAAACTTCAGCTGAGTTCCCCCCCATGTTACCATGCTGGAGATGGCCTTCACTTGATTGAATTTTGAATGTTACACCCCCACCGCCCCGCCCCACACACACACACACACACACACACACACACACACTGTCTTCTGTAGTCCCTTACCTTCACCAATTCTGACCCCACATGTGGTTTAGGATGGAAGCAGGCGGCAATGTATGCTTTTTGTTAGCTGTCCTTCACTTGATAACTGCTTGCACTGATAGAGTGGCTTTGTATACAATGTGTAATAGGTGGCGCGAATTGGTGCACTAAAGCCTGTTTCTGTGTCGTGTCCCTGTAACATACTGCATATTCTTGTGAGGACTTGTGAAAGGAGATTATTTTGAATCATTTAACTGTGGTGTTTTTAAACTGAATATGATATATGGGATATGATTTCAAAATCTATTCAACATTAGCATTTTTAGGATGCTAAAAACATTTTCACATCACTTTCTTAAATAAAAAGTGTATCAACTGGTCAGAACGCAAAAACGCATTTCTTTATGTTGTCAAAAATTCAGTTTGTGAAGGATAAGTGCCACCACTTTAAATCAAGTTTAATACCAATAACAAGTCACATCCAACACAACCTACTCTACACAAGTACCCTGTCTGAATAGCAGTTGTCATTTAAAACACCTGTATAAATGTTCAACAGGAGTCTACAGTCATGATAGTGCCTCAGTAAGGCTGTACCTTGATACAGTAGTGCTTTAAGCTAAAGGATAATATCAGCATGCTAACATGCTCACAATGACAATGTTAACATGCTGATGTTTAGCAGGTATAATGTTTACCATGTTCAACATCTGAGTTTAGGGTGTTAGCATGCTAACATTTTCTAATTAGCACTAAACACAAAGTACAGCTGAGACTGAAGGGGATGTTATGAGTTTTGCAGGTCATACACCAGAGTATTGAACAAATTACATCTAGGCATCACCAAAGTTATTACAATTTATCCTCTGGATGCCATGAATGTCTGTACAAAATATAGCAATCAATTCAATAGTTGAGACATTTCAGTAAAACCCAAAAATGTCAACCTCGTGGTGGCACTAGAGGAAAAGTCAGGAGATCACAAAAGTCATTATGGTTCATCATCTGGTGACCATGAATGTCTGTACAAAATTTTATGATAATCCATCCTAGATATTTCACTCTGGACCAGCTTGGTGGACCGGAGTCACGTCATTACTGTGGCTAAAATCTCCCCAAATGTCAACAATACAGGCATATCAGGCATTTCGGAATTTATCGGTATTTATTGGTCACCATATTTTTGCATTAACATTCTTGAGTATTCACAGACACTTCACTAGAGCCTGGGAGGACTTTGCGGGATATGCACAGTATGTAATGGCTGAATGTCTTTTAGATAGGGACTGCCTCTAAACACAATGCTTGGGGATATCCAAGGCATTAATAACAATTATTAGTGTTCTTTAGTTTCCTCAGACACATAAAGTGTGGCATATTGACTGCTATGCTGGAAAGAATGCTGCCTATTGATTTGGCTAAGGCAGAAACCAACAGTGTCCTCTTCCTGTAAGGCTGGAATTAATCCCATCATGCTGCCAGTGAGTGAATAATTTACCTACTATGACCCAGCGACCGTAGAGAGCCGCCTAACCGCTTCTGTGTGAGCTCACAGTACATCCTTGCTGATGCCTTCTGAAGTCAGATGAAATAAGAGATGGGCTCAACCCAATGCATGGAATGACAGGATGCTGCAAGAAACAGGAAAAAGACAATAGCTGCTGCGACTTTGATGAGAGCAGGAGAGCCATTTACTACCATTCCTGCAAGAGTATTGTTTGTATAAATCAGTAATTAAATCGAGTTGAAGAAAACTGTTTTCGTGAACTCTATTTTTGTATAAAGTCAAATGGAATTTACCAAACAAAACAGATACTATTTACTTCTGTTAGTAAATGTAAGAAACATAAGAGTGTTGCAGTATGCAGTAATGTTTTTACTGGTCCATTGTCTTATCCCTAACCAACACTTTGTGTATAGTGTACTACCATGCTTGGTCTACCTCCCGGTGGACTGTATGGTTACTAACAGCTCATCCACTCTTGCTTAGGGGTCTTATTTTGTTCTAGAAGAAAGACTTTATACTGTCAAACTCAGACATCCCATGTGATTGAAGGCCGATGGGCATGGAACTCTCAGAGCTGCCCTCAAAGCTGCAACAATGCCTGCTTTCACATAGCCAACTTGTGGTGGGTGGAGTGGAAGAACAAAGGCAGACTTGTTAGGGTTGAGATGCCTTTATTTTTCTTTTATTTGGCTGCAATTTCTTTTCTATCTGCCCATATTCATTAAGATTTTGGCTACATTGGCTTGTGGGGTCTGTGGCTCAAGTAGTTACTGTATGTGACTCAAAACACATGAAGCGCTCCACTTTTCTTTTGTCGAAATGAACGTACAGAAACTTACTCATAAAAAATTGATTAATACTGCTTTTTAGCTTAGCATGTTTTCAGCTTACATGTACTAAAAACTAATTAAATTAAAACACTGATGTGATTCAGGGCATTTGAACAGAAAACAAAAAATATCAGGGTACAAATTTAAATTATTCCTACAGCAGTTCCCATCTACATAACGTATCTAATCATCTAGAAGATCAAACCTTTTTAATTGCAGTTTGTTCAATATTTGCTTGTTAATCTTTACTGTACAAATTCTAAAAGTATAATTACAGTCACATCTGGCCATCTGAAGGTACTTATAACAAAAACACATCAGTTAAATCATCAAATGAGACTCAACAAAGACACAAAATAACAAAACTGTGTACTTGAGTGACATATACAAAACACATCTTTATAGCTTTTTATGACACCAAAAGTCTTTTTCCCCCAAGACACTTAATCAAGACTCTAAAATCATTCATGAAAACATTAGCAGATCTCCCCTGCTTATTATCAATAGATAAATGTCAGTCCATGGGATTGGAAAGGTGTGATCCACCCAATCAAAGTGCTGTCCAAATCTGCTTAGGTGCTCTCTCCTGGGCATGCAGAGACTCTCCAACTCTGCACACGTGGCTGCTGGGAACACACAGGTTGGCAGCCAAGACTCTTCTCCTCTCTGCTTGACTAATCAGAACTCCTCTCGCAGTCAGAGCACAGCTGAAGCATAAGAGACCTCATTCAGACAATAAATGCAATAAATGGACGATCAAAGAGCATTAAAGCTGCTAAAAACAAGGGATGTTACAATGCACTTAATCGTTATTTTTATTTTAAAGCAAAGAGATGATGCCTAGGGTTAGGTATTGTTTGAATTCTCTGGAGGTAACTTTCCAAAGTTTGACAAAATAACCCTGATGATGTCATAAGGTGTCTGATAAAAGACGCTACTGAGTTGCATTATGGGAAATGCAGGATCCAGTGTTTTTGGAGCTTAAGGACTAAAAGTCAGGATATCTTAGCCTCTGCTGCTTTGATTTTGACCATTTTTTGGTTTTTATATTTAATCTGGGTGCTCACAGATAAGGCTTTTTTTTTTTTAAAGGAACCTTTCAATTAAATAGTAGGTGACACAATGAAATAATATTGCCTCCTGCAGCTTTAATCAAAAGAAGCCAAAGTTCTCAAATGTTAAATGTTGTCAACCAGCAACATTACAAGAAGTCTGGCTAAATAATAGTCAAAAATTGGCAAAATCTTAATTTATGAATAAGTAAGTAAAGAACAACTAAATACACTTCCGTGTCAACTTGCTGTACTTGAGTTTTTGATACCCTGACACATTTCGGTTGGTACCAAAAAAAGTACTTTCAATACCCAGCCCTAATGATGCCTCATATGTATGTAGTGACCTCTGCTAATCACATTTCAATCACATGAGTATGAATTGACCTACCAGTGCACTGAGCAGGTTTCCAGCAGCTGCTGTGTCACTAAAGCCTGGTCAATATACAGTAGCTGGAGGGAGAAAACATCGACTGTCAGCTGGCAAAATCACAAGAGCTAAAATCGTACTGTAACAATGCTGCACAAATACCCAATCAGCAATCGCTTGTTATGCTCTTTTCTGTGTCAAAACACTCCCTTATTACATGATGGGACAAAAAGGTTGATGGCTTTGTTATTTGTAAAACAGGTCTCTAACCAGATGTAAATTGTAACAGAATGCAAATTTGCTCTGCTTATTCTGGCCGAGCTTCCACAGTGTTCCAATCCCTGTTAAGCTTCTTGTTGACCGCGTCTGCCAGCTTTGTGTACACAATTGGCTCCTCAGCTATTCCAACTGCATCGTTAATGTCTGCCCTTTTGTGCTGCTCATTTCCACCGGAATAAACAGAATCACACGTGCAAAATTACTTTCTAACACAGATAATTAGCCGAAGAAACAATCCTGAGTATGAATAGTAATGTGCCTCGGTAACATTATAACTTTTAAGCATGGGAAAAGGAGGGAAACAAGCTTATCAAATAAAGCTTGAAAATGTGCAGTGAATGAAATGAGTCAATCATTTTAATGTGAGATGGAAGCCCCGAGGAGAATAAATAAGCAATCGTCACATCATGCAGGGAGAACAAATGAGCATGGTACAGAATTAGGTAGGGTCACATTATGCCAGAGCTGTGAGTGTGGGATGGGCTAATGAGCTGTGTGAGCGAGTGTGTGTTTCTGTTTGTGTGAATGTGTATAGGAAGAGAAAGAGGAAATAAGAGATGAAAAAGCTGATCCCTAGCCCTCAAAATTCTAATGTACATACTAAGACGGCCAGACAAACAGACACACAAGCGGCAAGTCAAGCAAGAGACAAAGATAAAAGTAAGAGGGGCTGGTGGAGGGGAGGTGGGCTATCAGTCGACTTGGCATCTGGGGCAAGTAGACATGCAGGCAGACTGAGCAATGGGCAGGTAGAGCAGCCAAACAGACAAAAAGAGAAGTGCCTCAGAAGGACCAACGGCACAGAGCTTTCAAAGGCGACTCATAGTCATTAACTATTCAATCACATAAAGGAAAGCTGAAGGCGTGAAAGGTTGCGGACCGAAGCACTTTTGCTTCAGTGCATTAAGAGCCTGGTCCAGCACTCTGGCTGCGTGAAAGAGAAATAGATTGCCTCCCAGGAAGATGACTGCTCAAAGGAGTTGGCTTTTCCCCCTTAATAACAGCAATCTGCTGTGAAAATCTAATCCCAAGTACCATTTACACTGAATCTAGATAACTTCTGCTTGGAAAAGCGTACAATATGAATATTTCATTCCCTGATATACAAATAAACAGAACCCCCTCCCCCCATCAATCAGAGGACGTTCTCAAAATAAGTGAACTGGAAGAGCAAATTGCTAATGAATACTGTGCTGCTAGAAATGCACATTTTAAAATGGCATTATGGGTATGTTGTTACAACTGGTCGAAATGAAAATACAATTCGTCACAAGAGCGGAAAAATTGATTTGATCGTACAGACATGGGTGTACATGACCCGTATGGTCATAAAAAAGAAAATCTTAAGTGAAACACTCACAATGTTGATAACCTGAGTGACATACAACAACAAACCAAGCATGAACACTGTCCCTCAATTGAAGTAATAGCTCCATCTTTGCCATTAAAGTTAGATATGGACGCATCCTTTAAGCCCCCTGCTCTGGCCTAATTCCCACTCCTCAGTGGTGGATGAGAGGGATCAGAAATCCATCCATATGCATGGCTAACTATCTGTAGAGGGGATGTCAGGTCTCAGCCTGACCAGCTTTCTGAAAGTACTGGTAATGACACTTAATGAAAGCTAGGGAGCCGAGCTCTGAGAGGGAAAGCCTGTGCTTGTACTCCCCCAGCACCCAACCAGCATCCAGACCAGGCCGTCAGATGCCATAAATAAACAAACGTGCTGCGTGAGAATAGATGTGCTATTTCACTAGCTTCTCCCATGCCATTCCATCCAGTTATTTATCTATTTATTATTATTCCCAGGATCTCTGGTTTGCTTTCAGCCCACCTCTGTACTCCTGGCTCCCCTGCAGGCTTTTTGAATGTCCCAAAACATTAGCTGGGCTTTGCTCCAGTCACCCTGCGACCCTTAATGGGCTGAGTCTGCATCAGCTCTCCACTGATCTCCACAAATATACACACACAAAGAGCTGTCAGACCACTGTAAATCAAGCAAATATTCAGACATGTCACAGATCTCCTCTTATTATCAAACACACTGCTTACTCCACTTTCTCTAGTGGATTAACAAACTCGACCAAACCCCTTCTAGCCCTAGTTAAGCTGTCATCGTTTTAATTGGACTAGTTTGGCATACAAAGGAGCACTTGTGCCTCCAGTGATGCAGGTGTTATGGCTGAAGCTGAGAAGAGAAGGGTGAGGAGTGCACTTTGGTTGCAGTGATGTCTGTGTTGAGAAGGATGGTGAGGCTCAAAGTAAACAACAGGAATGAGGGGATAGAGAGGATCATCTTAGCACAAGCCCCTAATCAGTACAGTCAACACATGGCAGATTGGGTTCACATCTTTTTCACCTAGCTCTCGCTCTGCCTCTGTCCTTCCACCACCAGAACTTATCCCTTCTATCAGCCCCAATTTCCCTCCTTTCAATCTGAGAGGAGATCAGATAGGAACATGTTGCAGGCAAATGCCAGGTAACACAAATCTGGTTTACTTTGAGGCCTGGTGGTATTGGCTGAGAAAAATTAGATGGCTTTAACTGTGGGACACCATTCCAACAACTAATAACCCTTTCCCAAGCAACACATAAAATTCATATTTTATTTAGAAAACGTTAGATGTTTCCATGGTGATGCTTGAGTGACATGTTTACTTAGAAGTGTCCTGTGTGGTTTCGGTGAACACTAACAGCGACTAACACTTATCGGCCTGTCTGGATAGAGGAGAGAATGTCCTTGGGTCAGCTGGGTGAAAAGTTTGCCAACTCTAGAGACTCAAACTGAGCTGGGAAAGTGAGACCTCTTCCTCCACCGTGTCCTTTGATCACTGACTTCCTTTGCCACCCTCAACATTTCCCAGCTAACTCCACAAATGTGTCTTCAGTGTTAACAAGCTTTAGCCATCAGTCGAGGCTGGACTACACAGGTCGGGGATGACACAAGCTGGCCAGAGTAGAACACATTACAGTGGAGGTCATCCTGGGTGCAGAAGGAGAGGAGTGCTAAATATGGTTGTATGTAAAAGAGAGCCTCTGCTCTGTGAGATGGTAAGTAAAATGTACTGGGGCTGCATTAGGACAGCAGCAGGACCCAGAGGCACAACGGGCGGGGGGGACGACACACACGACGACTTCAAACACTGATGTGCAGGCTGTTCAGGGCTCTCATACTGCTGACCATTAGTCACAAAAACACACTGAGGCCTATGCTAATCCCAGACAAGCAAAATTCAACATGACAGCCAATAAAATCCTTGGAGTTATACAGCAGCTTTGCTTTTCAGTGATACTGTCTGTGATGTGCTGGTGAGTGTTTGTATTGACCCGTGTTTCAGATGAGCCACTCCAGAAACACTCACGCTCTGTCTGAAAGCTCACTGCTTTGTCACCGACACTGTCTCTGGAGTCGACCGGAGCAAAAGCAGAGAGCATGTAGTCACAGAGGGGCTCGTATAGATTTGCAGCCTCTTTTGGAAGAGAACTGGAGTCTTCTCCAGGACTATGATACTTTAACAGAGTAGAATGATCAGAGACAAAGTCACCAAATCATGTACTGTCTCAGGTCAGTGGCTGCAATGTCTCACTAGTAAACTTGGTCAAAGGATGCAGAGGAATGGAACCACACCACAAATAAGGCTGATTTTACTGTGCCTATGGTAGGAATCAGTTATGCTAATTTTCTTTTGATCAAGTAGACACACTGGCAACATTTCTGAATTGGGCTTTCAAACTGGCGGAGGCCTAACAAGAAACATGTATGTGCTTAGCAGAAGCAACAGTTCCTTAACTCATGTCTTAATGGAGCAAAGTCTGCCTTGTGCTGCTACACAAACATGTCACACACTCTTACTCACTGTAATATATTCTGTTTCTAGTGCCCCCTTTACATTAAAGAGTGACTTAACATCAAGTTGAAAAGTATTGTTTTGAATGACCTCTTCTGGTTCGAAGTTTCCGGTCTGTTGTATGTTGAGTCCATGTTTAACCTGAGAATGTCTGTTACTGTCACTCTTGGATGTCACTCAGTGCTGAGCTTTATGTATGCACTTGAGGGCAGTACCTGGGTCAGGACCTAGATGCCAAATATAAACTTGTCATACTCTGTATTAACATAATAAATCTGTTTCATGTGATTTGACTGAAATATTTTGTGTATTTAATCAACACCACAAACTGGATCCTGTGTTGTAGGTAATTGATTTCTGGAAAACTATACATAAAGCATATATAAAAAATATATGGTTATTATTTTCCAGTACAGTATACATACATTTTTAACACACACATTAAAAATACAATTATCATATAACAACTTGCATTATAGTCAAAATAGGCATTTCATCATCAGCAACTGTAAATTATGTATTAATCACGCTAAGTGCTCCAGCACTTTGTTGAGGCTTCATTACAGTTTCTGTTTGTGTGACAACCCAACATATATAAAATGAATGTAAAAATTTGTAGATTTTGCCCAGTGACTTCTCACTCTGTGTATACCTGGATCTTCTTCTCTTCAATCCTCTTCTCGTCAACCTCAGCTTTAAGTCTCCTGACCTCAATTTGCCAAGCCTCCTGCAGGTGGATTCATGTGTGCCTGTACATACACAAAGACACACATACACACAAACAAGAAGTGCGCTGTATTTCACACACTGTTGCATTTGAGAGTAAAGCACATAAATTTAACTCTCCTGTCCACTCTTTCTTAGTGGAGATGGATGATCTTCTTTTATTTTCAGTGCCAGTTTTTCATTTGCTTGCCTGCAGCTATGTAGGGATATGATAAAAATGTGCATTAGCTATTGTTGGGATAGAAACCAATTATTGTGCAAGTGCAGAGTAGCAGTAGTGTGGTGTGTATTAAGGCCTTACTTGTGTTCCAGGACCGACTGGTTGACAGTGGAGAGCATCTTGTAGACACGAGAGCCGTCTGACCGAACACACAACCTCCACCATTGGACTGGGACAGGGAGTAAAGGACAGAGGACGTGGGAGGGAAGTAAAATATAACAAAATCCCATATCTACAGCAAACTGTTTTTGTCAATACCTCAGCTATTGCTCTACTGTACTTCTGTTTTTACAGACTCAAGCTTGGAGTGTAAAGCCTAAAAGGAAGAGACACAGAGACACTAAGAAGCAAGGAGACATTTACATTCAAGACTAATTATGGTGTTAGACTGATGAAGCCTAGGTATGTTTTTGTTGGACCTGGACTACCTTAAAGTCATAGCTATCCCTGAGAGAAAGTATCACAACCATTATTAAAATGACTCCCATACTGCCAGCAAAGCCTGCTACTCTTTGCCCCACTGCAAGTTAGACAATCTGCTCTGCAAAGCCTGCTCTCACTCATACAAGCCTGGAGGAGGAGAAAGCATAATAAAAGATGGTAAAAGCAATGGTTACTTGCAAAATAACAATAAATATTAAAAAAAACATATTTAATATTCAATATCATAATTTGCATATATCTAATCAGGGTAAGGGTCTATTATCTATATCTCTATCACTGAGGCGGCTACCTAATAAAATCACCCTTAGTTCTGTGACTCATTCAAAAATATAATTCTGGTGTAGACTTACTTCACCGACTTGCTTTAAAAAAAGGAATTATAGACTTAATAGACGTAATAAAAATCTGTACACAGCCTGTCAGTGGCTACCTTGTTGTGTCACTCGTTCCCCTAGCTTCAGCCCCACAGCCATTTCCTGCTATTGAGGGAGACGAAGGCTATGAGCACACCACCACCATCACCAATGACCTTTCCACATGCCCAGGGAGCATGCAATGCAGAGGAGAGGCAATAAAAGTAATGAAAGAAGCAAAGGCAATTAAAGTGGTGTGTGTGAGGGGAGTGTGGCGGAGATGAGCCTAACTGGAATGCACTACAGCTCCATATCCCCCATAATCCCTGCGTGATCGCAGAGCAACCCTGGTGTGCTCCCAGTCTGATCACCTTCTCGCAGCATTCACTAGCTAATCCGTGCAAAACGACAGCAATGCACATGCACTATACACACACACACACACACACACACACACACACACACACACACACATATTAAAGTTGTTCAGAGATATACACATCTCTGCACACACACTGCTAGAGTAATTATTATAGGCTATATACAATATGTACTGCACGACAAAGTGAGGAAACTACTAAAAATAAATTACCAAACACAAACACATTCAGGCACAAATGCGCACAAACACATGCTCACACATTTAGTTCTAGAAAATGAGTTGCTCTCCTCTCGCCCTCTGTTCCCACTGTTTCCTTGCGGCCAGTGAGAATCATTAATGCCCTCCCTCTGATGCAGCCACACAACCAACAGCAATTATTTATAAAAGCAAAAAGTGAAAACAGACAGCGAACGCACAAATATACATGGCACATAATCATTATTTTTTTGTTAGGCTGGCTGTGTGGGAGTTGAGGAGGTGGCAGCAGCTTGGACTTCATTTTCTCTAGCGGAGTTTACTGGCCGCAAAATGACAAGGATGCTTTTCCTAAACCAATTAAGAGGCTGCAGTGCTGCTGTTACCATGTGACATTGACAGCACTTAAGGAGGTTGACGCCAGGTCTCAGAGATGAGCCAGAGATGTGCTCAGGAGTCAGCACACACACACACACGCAGAGAAATACATGCACACATATCAATAAAGGGAATGGCACCATAGAGCTGAGAGCAAGTAACAATGTGTACACCAGGAGCTCCAGACCAAAACAAATATATAACTAACAAAATACTAATACATGAGGTCCACAGTATTGAGGTTTGGCTAAAATAAAAAAAAAACAAAAAAAAAACAAAACTATCCAGCTGGTAATACCACAAAGCATTATATTCTACTGCACACCCAGGCCTTGAGTCTGGAAAAAGACCTCATTATCTAATCAGCTTTAGGAATACACAGAAAGGGCAAAGAGTTTCCCCTTTTTCTTTACAACAGAACCTGATCTTGCCTGTAGTGTACAATTAGTGAACAGTGTGACCTCTGGAGGTTACGACTCTTCTTGAGAAAAGGCTGTGCGGTCCACGCTAATGACCAGAATGCTCTGTGAAGAAGCTAGCACTGTGCCCCTTCTCTGCTCTGGTTATCTTAAACTAATACCCACTGTTGAGAAAGTAGATGAGACTCATTTTCCTTCCTATTACAGACCACTCACATCATAGTGGTACTTGGGGCTTGTAAGGCATTGGCTGGTCAAAGTGCCGCTTAAAGAGGGGAGAGCTGATGGGTAACTAGGCCTGATCAGTATCAACTGTGGTCCTTGCTGCTCAGATACTGGGAGCAGCTTTGGGCGACAGAAAGTGCATATTCTAAATCTGCAGCTCACTACGTGAGTACTTTGGTGCTTAGTCCTCTCCTGCTGGCCTTCCCTCTGTCAGCTGGAAACCTCTCTGCTGCAGATGGGCCATAACACAGAGAAGACTTGCCACCCCACGATTCCTCTCTGCTGCAGCACACACAATCAAACACACATGGCAAAACGACATCGACATCTCTATTTTTACATTTATGGGGAATTCTGTTTTTTAACCTCTATATGAGCTTTGTTGAGGATCCAGATTAAAACAGAATTGTCTACTGCCCAATCTTTGGTTCATGCTGTGTTGAGGAAGGCCAAAAGCCATGTCCCCAATACAGATGGGTGATAATTAAAAAAGGAAGAAAACATAAAGCATCTTACTGAAGTGTTGGATCACCACGTGCTGCCAGAACAGCTTCATTGCACCTTGGCATAGATTGTACAAGTCTCTGGAAGACATAATCCAAAAGATATTGCCTCATCTTGTGTTTTGAGTTTATTTTTAAGTGTTTTTGGCAGTGCAGACCGATCTAATGCGCTGCTCAAAGTCCCCACAGGTGCTCAGTTGGGTTGAAATCTCTGAGGGCAAACGTCTCCCATGTGCGTGACTGTGGAAGCCATACCATATGATTCACACCATTTTCATACTCTTCATCTAACTATACCCTAACTTTCAGTGACCCTTCGTGCCCTGTAAGATAAGTTGTACTTTTATTGATCCCCCGTAGGGGAAATTCAATTTGACATAGCGGCACAGGGGAATAAATAAATCTGTGTGTATATACATGTGCAAAGTTAAAAAACTATACAAACACCCATACAGAATCTGTTTGTATATATACATGTGCAATATCAGTGGTGGTGACAGTTTAACTATAAGTGGTATATTGTTTTGAGTCTCAATCAGTAGAGGTAGGAGGTACTGGGTGCTGTGGCTGGATGAGTCTGTGGCTGAACTTGCTCCTGAGCTGCCTCAGTTCAGCATAGAGAGGATGAGAGGGGTTGTCCATGATAGCTTTCAGCTTCCCTCTCATCCTCTTCTCTCTCACTGCCTCCACTCTGTCCAGTTCCATCCCCACCACAAAGCTGGCCTTCCTCACCAGTTTGCCCAGTTTGTTGGCATCACAAGTCACCTCCGCAGCACACCACAGCAAAGACTGGCTACTAAAGACTGGTAGAACATCTGTAGCAGCCTAGTGCACACACTGAAGGACCTGAGCCTCCTCAGAAAGAACAGCTTGCTTGTCTGTTCCTGTAGAGGACCTCAGTGTTATCTGACCAGGCCATTTTTTGTTGAGGTGCACCCCAAGGAACTTGTAGGTGTCCACTTTCCCCCCCCCCAATAGCGATAGGGGTGGAGGGCCTCTTGCTGCACCGGAAGCCCACTACCAGCTCCTTGGTTTTCCCGATGTTGAGCTGTAGGTGGTTGCTGTTGCAACATGGTGACATCTGCATTTATTATATTATTCAGGGTTTTCCTTTAATTTGTCACCCATCTGAAGCTCCTGAAGACAATTCCTACATGAAGGAGCTCAAACTCCAACAATACTAGTAGGAGTTGCACTCTAACTGCCTCTTTGCTCTTTCAGGTGAAAGCCAGCTCAAACTCAGCTCTTTGAGTCCGTCCTTTCTCGGAGCTGACATTAAGCTAACTGCAAGGCCTCTCTCAAATAGGACACTGGAGCCTATGCACCTACATATCATTCAAAACATGCACAGAGCACCAACTAAAGTGCATATGGCAGAGTAATCTGCTCAGACTTGATTCATTTTCCCCTGAAATGTATAATATGCAACAGTGGTTCTGAACACTTCTGGCTTGTGACCTCTTAAAATAAACGAGTGCCTGCTTGCACATCATCACTGGCATTCTTAATGCAGAATGGTAAGTAGTTTCTAAAGCATGATTTCCCTTTTCAGATTGAATCCTTTGATATTAAAGATCCAAAAAGAAAAGGACAAATTAAACAAATCAATATCAATAACTATTTGTAGTGGAAAGCTGTATTTTTGGCTCTTTGACTGCTTTCCAGCTCTGCTTTGTGCTGCTGCATCTGAACCATCCTGGCCCCTGGATAGCACTCTGCAGCTCCATTACACACTCCTGGAGACTGCTTACAGTCCTCCACCAGCTAAAGAGAGAGATAAAGGGGCAGCTGTCAGTTACGCCCCTCTGTCCTCATCTCCCCTAATCAGCTCCCCCATCTCATGGAGCTGCATGGGTGTCAGAGTTTCATGTAGGACTAAGTTTGACAGTCACGTTCAATCTTAACTGTGGCGGAGATTTAAAGCACATAGGTGGGCAGATGAAAGATACCCCTTATATGCATGAACGAGATCAAATTGGGATTAAGGAGATTAATTTCAGATGGTAATTGAGAAACTTTTTCATCAGATTTATCTAAACTTTCTAAAAGATGTCAAATGTGGTGTGATTTAATTTGCTAACAGATGAATGGTTGGTAAATTGCTGTGCTTCAGGCTTGTGTCCCTTTGGTTGGTGTAAAATCATAAATCGTCAAATTTCATGACTTGTGAAGATCTGACTCATTTCTCTTGGCTTCCTCTGGGGTTAAAAAATAATTACTAGTTTTGAAACACAAATTCAGACTGAAACTAATTCAATTTGTGAGTATGGCTGGAGGGTGACTCTGACTGGGGTATAAATGTTGTAGCTTGGCTTCAATCAGAAGGCAAGCATGGGAGAACAATCCCCCTTCAGAGATGACAAAATGACCTTGGAAAGCACACAGTTCAGACACTCAGTTGGGAACATGAATTTATATCATGATGCTCACCTTACTGGTGCTGCTAGACATCATAAATATCAACAGACAAACACAGACAAGAATGCTTTCTTATAACAAAAGTGTGATAATGTCTCCTTTAGTAATACAAATATTAACACATGTATTGGTGTGTACAAGGGTGTCATACATGATCAATTGATTAGACATACTGTAATACTGAAATTTATTTCTGTTTTGATTTGAGATTAACCGGTGTTTAGACATTTCCTTAAATTCTTGCTCAGTATTTGTTGGGGTATTTGTATAGGTGGTTTCAAACCGCACACCTTATCTACCAATGGTTTATACTGGTTATACTGTGCAATATGTTAAAAACTAAATGAACATTTTGAAATAAAATATGTTTGTCTCTTTCATTCTTGGTATAAAAATTTTATATAAAAAATATCTCTCAAAACTAACTCTGACACACATTTAGTGTGGGGGGTTTGTGCCAATTATGATGAAAAAAAGAATTTCAGCAGGTAAATTTAACAACATTGAATCCAAAACAAAAGAAGCAGGGGAGCTACTGACCTGGTCTTATTCATTTGGCATCAGTTCACCTTAACATAAACATTTTATGATATAAGTTTGATAATTCCAGTAAAACAACAAAGCTGGAGACTACAGAATAAAAGTTTTCTAGCATTTCTGGATCTTTTGACCTGACTGTGAACTGAATCAAAACTTGTCTCAAAGTTGTCTGAACTTCTCTCTGACCTGACCGCTCCTGCTGTCTGGCTTGTTTTATGGTACATGAGACAGGTTTCAGTTTGCTCTTGAAGTTGACACACAGGCCACAGGCTTCACCGTTTGCCATTTGTGGAAAGTTCTTGGTCAAAGTAGCTTACAGAACCATGAGCATTTACATTTCTAGGATGGCTGGGAGCCAACAGAGAGTCAAACATATCTAAGCTTTGCATGCAGAACCTGAGTCAAATGAAAAACAAAAGTATATTATTAACATTATGCTCTTCATGTTGTTATGTTGTTGAGAATTAACCAAACAAATCAGGGTAGAGTGAGTCGAATCTTTGGCTTGAAAGCCAATAGTGCTACGATTAAGTGAATTGAGGATGAAAAGATTTAAATCCTGATAAGATTCAAGCAGATAAAACATGCACAACTGAACCAACCATGTGTTTACAGAGCAGTACACTGAGACACTTACTTCAATCAATATATTGATGTTTTGTAATAGGCTCTAAATGACTCAGGTTAGAGACTGCTGTGCAGCAAACCTTCTCACTGCTTCTGCGATTCATTTTAGCACGAATATAAAACAGCTGAGATGGCTAAGAAAAACTAGATGACTATAAAAAATTTGAAATCCATGTTTTGTTGATCCAAATGACATACATGCAAATAGCCTTTGGGTTTGTTTCTATATGTCCCCTTCACAAGTGTCCTACAAACGAGACGTCACACATATGTCAGCACATTCCTGCTCACTGATTGCAAGCTACTCTAGATACAAGCAATATGCACTGGCACCATCTATGGGGGGGCATTGGGTTTTATGTCCCCCTCACCAAGTTTCTTTATTATAAATTAGACAACATTACAGTTAGCAACTTCTTTTTTCATCTCCATGTGATGGCAGTGCCCAGTTGTTAGGTTAGTAGGCTGTTCTGTTTGCTTTCCACATGTTGTACCATGTCGATACTGTATTTGCATTTCTGGCGAGAAGTAGCTGGGTGATGATGCCATTTACCTTAATATAATGCAGCTGTTGGGTGTAATATGAAATGGAAATAAACATGAAGTGAAACTTGGTACTCAATCACATGGATGGTATATCCTGATAAGAGCTTATTTTTTCTTGAGTGGTCTTAATACATCTCCCTACTTTCCTTCAGTTCTCCCTCCAGCTGTAGCACTTGTTCAGGGCTGTGGACTCTTTACAGGAAGCGGGCCAAGTTCTCCTCAACCTCTTTCCTCAGAAACTTCGCCTGAGATCTGAATCCATTGTCACAAACTATAAAACAATTTATCCTACCATCCTTTAAATGACAACCTCAAAAGTGAATTATTTTTCCGAAAATCTACCAAAAACTCTGCGTACACTAAAATGGCTATATTAACATTTAACTTATTATTAATCCTTTTCTAACACATTTCCTTATTGATTCCGTCTCTATTCAGCCCAGTCGTAGGAAATTAAAGTGCTGTTAAGTATGTCATGCATGGAACTAAATCAACAGACTGCGTGTGTGCATGTGCGACAGATTCAATCTGACCAAGCTTTAACATTTAATGAGCGGATATTTAGTAATTCTGCCTGTACAGTGTTGTTCTGTATGTCAGCTTATTTTGTGATGGTGATGTGTCACTGGGGCATAAGTGATAAAACTAGAATCAGAGAAGCTTGTGTGTGTGTGTGTGTGTGTGTGTGTGTGTGTGTGTGAGAGAGAGCTGACCAGGGCCTATTTACTGCCAGGTGAAGCAACTAATTAAATATCAGAGGGCAGGCAAGCTCACTCCCCACTCTCTCTCCAACATTCACTAGGACCACAGCCATGGGTCAGAGCCCTTATAAACACAGTGAGGTTGAGTGAAGTTGTGTGGAAAAGGAAGAAGAAAAATTGGGCTGGGTGGAGGGTGGCACACTCCCAGTGAGCCCTCTGGAAAGCCCTTTTTCTCCTCCCAGTTTCACCACTGGAATGCATATGAGAGAGTAAAGTTGGTTTACAGATATAGAGGAGAATGTATGGGGAAGTTTAAAGAGTGCTTTCATCACAACATGCTGTGTCACTGACTCTGTGTAAGTGTGTGTCAGGAGCTGGTGGTGGTAAGGGATACTGTGGGAAAAGCCCGGAGCCTTTCCAATGCTCACCTCCCTCTTCCATTGACAAGTGAGGTGCAGTAACAGCTAATCGATGGCTAGTGAATTCCCTGTGCACCCCCCTCACCAGGCTGATCAATATTCCTGGCAATTAGAATTCCCTATCTGCATGGCTGTAGGGACCTTGGGGTGGCTCGCCAGCCCAAAAACAACTAATTTAGTCCTCAGCCTATCACTTAATTACTAAATCCTCCCTAATGCCTATTGGCAGGTGGCGAGCATACTCACAGCAGCCCCAGCGGCTGAGTGAACATGAGACCTTTGGCAAGGTGCTGTTTAAGATGCTCCCATCCCACTTCAGCTAGCCAGTAAACATCTGATTTCACACGAGGCCCCGACCTGAAATGATCCGCCTATTGAGCGCCTGGCCCACACGCAGCCCAGATGGATGGCAATGTGTGGGAGGGTGAGGGGATAGAGGATACAGGACACCAACAGTCACAGTGCGAAAACATCTGTCAGTCACTAGTTGTGCACAGCAGTGCCTCTCGCACACACTAAAGTGTTCACAGTCAGATGATTTCCTGGTGTTTTTCAAATTGACTAGGGAAAACATGAGATATAAATTAAATGCAGTCTCATGGTAATTCATATTGTAACTGCTCAGAGAGATGCAAATATTAGGCTCTTAACACTATAGGGAATACAGTATACCTGTAGATTTGCAGTTAATGCCCTGGAGCTGCTCAGTCTTCACCACCTCTGCTGAGTCTGCTGATGCCCACCTGCTGACAACAAAGTCTTCTTCTCCTGTCAAGCCTGTTCCTGGGCTGATATATACACAAAACAGACATCTAAAGTGAAACATATACAAAAACAAATGTATATGCACTGTCACACATCCTATAGACACATTTGTTCCTGCAGCAAAGCTTTCCTGGGTGACACTTTAGAGTGGTTGCCCGGAACTGTTAAGTATAGAGTATTATAGAGTCCCCTGCCAGGTAGACTTACCTTTTCAAATAATTGTAAGTACGGTATTTTGTTTGACGTGTCCTTTTTCTTGGACTTCACTTTCTTTACCTGCATTTACTTTTTGCAGATCTTTTTCTATGTGCATCCATATGTTCAGATTCCTTTGATATGCGTGATGGAATGTTTTCATAGTTAGTGTGAGTGGGTTTTTGTAAGTGAATATGTTGTGTAGATTAGTGCTGTGTATCACACAAAAGGCCTAGGGCTGTGAATTGATAGGCAATTTCCTTGCAGGTGAGTGGCTGAGGCAGCTGCCACATCACGCACTCAGGTGACTGTCTCACGCAATATATTAAAGCCAGCACTGGAGGCTAGCTGACCTGACACAAAAGCCTGTCACTGTCACTGCCCCTACTTTTTCCCTCTCTCCCAGACTTATACGATTTCAATCATTCTCTCTTTGTTTCAATGTCTTTTTCATTTTTTGATTTTGTCATTTCAATAGCCTCTTCTTGAAGACATGAGCAAAACAGACTGATAAGAGGCTGACACTGGAGCAAAAAAAAATCTGACAACTTTCCCTCTAAAAGACTTTCAGGAGATTCAGGACATTTCTGCCCCATCTGACAGTGAAGAATGTAGATGTAGAACAAAGAGATGAAGCAAGATGTGTCACACAAGTGATTAGCTGGACCCACAGACACACTGTCTTGAACTATTGCAATTTCCCCACAAACCACTGAGAAATGTACGACAATACTTTCTCAATCAGGCAGAGAGACCAACTGCGCTGTTTTCCCATACCTGAGTCATTGCAGTGGCCTTTGTCTTTCTTGAGCTCCTGCGTACTCTGCAACAGCAGGGCTGGGGGGAGGCCATGCTGGGTCTCTGTGCTGTATCAGTGGAGTACTGCCATCAGGCTGTGGTCCTCCAGCTGCTTGCTGCTGTGCCTTCACAACCTCTCTCCACAGAGCTTTTTGTATTTTCTATAGATCCATCTCTGCCTAATGCAGTAGTCCATCCCTTTTCTGCAAAGCTGTGGAGAATGTGTGAAAAAAGACAATGAGTATTATGTGTGAGATTGTTTGTGAGTTTAATTGCTCAATTCACATATAGGGAATAGCTTCTAACTGTAACGCGAGTACATGTTGCAGCTGGTACCTGCTTCCTTTCAGTGGTTTGGCTGTGAGCAGCCTCTGGGTCTCTATCCAGTGTGGTAACCCTCTGCTCTCGAGCTGTTATCTCCTGCAGACTGCACTGGCCCCTAACAGGACCTGCGCCTGCAGCCGATCCCCTGCCTCCTGAAGGTGCAACACCTCGAGACAAGAATGCAAGCACTCAGTCAGGACACATATTTAACCTCACACAATTTTACAGTATGTGGGGATAAAAAGTATAATTTGATAAACTGGTATTTTTTTGCAAATGCCAGTCTATCTGTCAGACTGCCGTCTTTGAGCTGGTTGAGTCTGGGCACCTCTACTCAGCCGATACACCTCTGCACAATGCATACTCAACTCCTGGATGCCTTGGGCACACTGCTGCAGGGCCTGGGGGAGAGCCTGCCACGCATACACATGCACTCGCGCACACACAGCGCTGTCACTTTCCTGTCCCATACCCATGGAAATGGCCTGAGGTGAGGTAAGGATAGGTGCCCGAAGCTTTACAAATCCTCTTGAAGGACAGAGCAGAAGAGGGCCTGCCTTCCTCCACCCCCAAGCTATCTCCACACCTGCTGCACAGCACTCACTTGGCTGCCTGCCCCTAATTTGGTATTTCCACAAAGATGACATATGTATCAGGCAGAGCAGGAAATGTCATGGGTTTAGGAGAGAACAGCTTCCTGACAGGTGTCACCTCCAATCTGCACAAGCCAGCGTCTGATGTGTTAACTATTCAATTAACCAGCACATCGCACTGAGTGGGTGCCAGCACCTAATTACCTCTGAGACCTTGCCTGTGAATAGAGTGAAATATGTGCGTGCATGTGTGTGGATGACAGGTCACACATCATGTTACTGTTAAGGGTTCTTCTCACTCTGAACCACCTTGACATTCACATAGAATATGTGGTTTAGAGTATGTGCATGTGTTTGTGCGTGTGAGAGAGAGAGGGGCAGGGTGTTCTCTTCCATCCTCAGTCACTTCTCTCCCTGTTTGCATCTCTCAGCACCAACCAAACGCTGCAAGAAAAAAAGCTTTTTGCTTTGAGTAAAATATGATTGCAAACATTAAATGAAAATAAAAACAGTATAATTTAGCCATGTTTGAAAATTACTCCTGCCACGCGGCCTCTTCATCTCACACCATTAAAATAACGAGGTGTCACTGAGCTCTGCTTCCATAGCTCCTATGTTGACACCCATCAAGACAAATCTATATTTCATGGCCACTTACAGATGTATAAATAGCCAAATGAGGTGCGCTAACCATCTATAAAACAGCACTAAAAGGTTGCCAGAAGATGGCGAGTGTCATGAGCCAGTTGCGCTGGCAATCAATCTGGGGAGAGAGGAGAGGAAAGGGAGAAGAGTAGAGGAGAGGAGTGGGCTGCGTTGCGTGGGTAAGAGGCGAGGCACAACACGGCGCAACAAGCAGGGCAGTAAATCACATCTGCACGGCACGCTCGCCCCACTGACACACAGCCACTTCAACTGACATGGGGCTTGCTCGACAGCCTGATGGATCACCGTACTACACTCCATTAAAGGCAAACGGGCACGACAAGCACTGACATAACAAACAATTAGTCACTGCTGTGGGTATGGACTTTACATGCCGAGGGCCTGCCTGGTGATGGGCACTCACTTCCTTTGTGGGGCACTGAGGCACATTGGGTCACTGCTTCTTGTGTGATATTAAAACAGCTTTATCAGTTATGATCATCAAAGCACCCAGTCATTAGGATTTTTCTCAATACAAACATGTACTTGAGTTGGATCAGCACTACGATAACTAATTCTACAACTAAATACCCAGGCTTTTCTGTTTTGTTGGGATAACTATCATCTGGCATCACTGACATCAACCTCCAGCAAAGGGGACTCTATAATGTGGAAAAATGACTATTAATGACTTCAGCCAAGTAAAATAGGTTCCATGAAACAATCCTGCCTAATAGAAGAAATAACTAACACATTGATATCTACATTAAAGATAAACCTCTTTAAATATCTACAGTAGCAAAAAATTTTGTCCCAGTAACTGATTGATCTTGTGAGAGGATTTCTTTTTGCGCCCCCCATATCATTGATTCTCTTTAAGAACACATGTTCTAAATTGGTGTTGTTCAACCTATGCTCAGACACCAGCTTTTCGTCTAGTTAACTGACGTGTTTTTTTGTGTGATTTGTTTTCTGCGAGTTAATTAACATTTGATCCTGTTTTGAGAAGTCTCTAATCTTCTATCAACTTCTTCTTCTTCTTGCTAGTACTTAATTAAGAATACCAAAGGAATTTAGAATAGAGGCTGGTTTTATGTTACACAGAAAAACACCTTTGGCTCTTGACCAAGAAATTGAAAAACCTCATCATCTTTTTCTTTTCATAACTTTATAAATTTCATACCTTACTAAGAAAAGTTACCTAAGTTCAGGTATCAAGAGGATAAATACTGGAACGTGTGCACTCCTTGTGATGATCATAACCAGTGTATTAATATTGGTGAATAAAATACAGCAAAGAATACAAACAAGTATTTAAAACATAAAGGCCATAGGGTGAAACTCACACTAGACACAACTGATTAACTGTCT
Organism: Siniperca chuatsi; assembly: GCF_020085105.1. Taxonomy (NCBI): domain Eukaryota; kingdom Metazoa; phylum Chordata; class Actinopteri; order Centrarchiformes; family Sinipercidae; genus Siniperca; species Siniperca chuatsi. The sequence continues at coordinate 17,185,237 of NC_058042.1, forward strand.
GTGCTGTGTGTAACCCACTGGAGGACTGTGCACGTGAGACATATGTGTATGTGATTAAGAGGTTTTGTATTGCTAATCAAGGTCTGGCATAAGAGGGCGACATCAAGAGATTCCCATGCTTTGGATTCTTACAGGGAGAGCTGAGGTTGGAAGAGCAGGACTGAGCACTTGGGGATTTGTGTGTCTGTTTACTGTGCTCATGGCTGAGTAGAAAACGAGTGTGAAAGTAAGTGTGTAGGGAGCAGCACCTCCATGCTTCAATCACAGATGGAGGTGAGCTCCCCATCAGACCTTTAGCCGCCTCCACTCCTCCACTACTTGTCTCCACTGGGCACCAACACCCATTATTTATCACACACACATCTCTCCCTCAGCATGACTTTCCACTTTAGTCCATCAGTGCTCTGAGATGATCTCTCCTCTTTGTCTCTCCACAGGCTGGTGTATGTGCACACATTCTCACACAGTAGACAAAACCACAGACGCATGCGTATGTATGCACAGGAAATCCTGCAGATGCACATGCATGCATGCACATACACACTCTCGCTCTCTGTCAAACACATTTAAACACAAGCAAATACATAAATACAACTTGCCACTTATCAAAACATCAATTCATCCTTTTTACTGACTGAGCCATGTAGCCCAAGGCCTTTCTATAACAACAAATTTCCTTCCTGAATTTATCGCCCCGCATCTGAAGGATCCGCTATTGCCATGCATGATGACCTCCGCTCTTTTTACTGTCGATAATCTTCGCTATGTTCCCCGCTGTATGGCGGCAATGACTGCGATCAGTGAGAATCATCAGGAGCACTTAGTGAGGTTGACTTTCTGATAAACATCTGTAAAAGAGGCAGATCACATGCCAGAGTATCTGTTTGTCTATAAATGACCAACACTATAACCTGACTGAATAAGAGGGTAAGGAAATAAGAATTAATAATAGTATGTGTAAGAGAGTTGACACTATGGTGAACATCGCAATAACCTGTTGGTCTCCTGCAAAATGCCAAGGACCACCTCAGATCCCTGTCTTTACAACCAGCTGCTGTTCAGCTATGTCTGCATTTCACTACACTGATGCTTTGCTTACAACACCTGATATTACCTCCATCCAGCTAATCAGCCTGTGGAGGTGGGTATGGGTAGCTTTAAGCTGCAGAGGGAGAGGTGGGGGAGTTACTCAGGTGAGCAGCATCAAGGAGAGATAATTGGCACAGCTGAACCCGGTTAACTAATTATTCTCTCCTTAAATACAGTAGCATGCTGGACACAAGGGGAGGGAAGGAGAGGCGGATGGAGAGAGGACGGATGAAGAGAAAGAGCGTGTGGACAGAAAAGAAAGAAAGAAAGAACGTACACTGAAACCCTGGTCTCAGCGTGGTGTCTCAGGGCCTAGAGGAACTCACGGTAGCACGATTACGCTACACAGCCCTACTGTTTTTAACAACATTCTAACCACACCCAACCTCTCCGTCTTCACATTCACCTGTCCATTCAGTAGCACAACTCCTAAAAAGCTGAAAGGCCATTTTTTGTTTACCAGGTAGAATTTCAAAGCACGAAAATAGTATTTCAGTAGGCTCCATGTGCACAGGAAGAACTTGGCACTTTTTTCATTTACTGTTTCATTTAATTTCTATTCCTCACTCAATATGCCCATAGTGAAATAGGAAAGCTAACTGTTTCACTTTAATTTTTAGACATAACTGGTGTGGGAAGTGACCTGGGATCATTCATGTCCTTGTGTAGAGGGACTGTTTCTATATTGGCCACCTAGTCCTAATACAGTCTCTTCATTCTCTGTCTGTCCTCCATGTCAGAGCTGTGCTATCATGGACTTCTTGTTGTTGCAAACTGTCCTGGAGCTCAGCACCTGGTCACCTTCTCCTGCCTCCTGCTGGCTAGACCACTCCAACAGCATCAGAACTAGCTATGGGACTGAGTGTGTGAGTTTGTGTTTTGCTCTAGTATGTGTGTATTTGCGTTGGGCCAGGTGGTGGGATGGAGCACGAGCACCGGTGGGAATTCAGAGACAGACAGATGTGTACCTACCATCTCCCTACAGCTCCACTGGCACTTTAATGACACCAGCTCTAGTGTACATTAGATTATTAGACTCCAGAGTACAATATCCCAGACTGGATAATATTGTTTTTCCTCTGGCTGATGATGCATTACAAAAATAAGGAATGGTGTAACAGATGTCTCTCGGGGTAAGAATAATAAACCACACAGACTTGTAACACACCCACATCCACGAAACACTTCCGTGATTCATTTACTCTCTTTATTCCAACTGAGCAGCAAGCCGGGAGAGAGTATGTGAGACAGAGAAATGGGGAAAAAAGTGATTAGTTTGCATTTAACTTGCAAACATCATTAAGGCCTCTGTACTAATTGTGTTGTTTTAAACGAGTGAAATGTGATAATGACTTCATTAGTGACTCAGTGTAATGATGACTCCCAGGATTTAGAGAGAAAGAGAATAAATACAGAGAGACAATGAGTATATATGTGTGTGTGAGAGAAAGTGAGACCAGACAGAGGAAAGGACAAACGCACTGAGGCTGTCTGTTGAGTCACTATTCAGATACACACCTAACTGCACACAAAAAAAAGAAGAAAATGATACAAGCAGAAAAGACACCACCAAAGGCTGAACAGGATAAATAGAATAATAACTGGAGAACAGACATGGCTAAAGAGGTGTGTGTGTATCCGTTCCTAAATGTATGTGTGTGTGTGTGTGTGTGTGTGTGTGTGTGTGTGTGTGTGTGTGTGTGTGTGTGTGTGTGTCCTCTCTAATGCAGAAGGGGACTGCTTGAGAAGGGGAGAGGTCTAATCCATAATATGGCAGCTTGCTGCATGGCTGCATACATTACTGTATACATTACTGCATCAATCAGTGCTAAGCTGCAGTGTAATTTTCTAACTCCCTATTTCTCTCCCTACCACATCACACAGACAACACCCCATGGCTATTTCTGATGAGATTCAGAGCTGGGGAGAGGGAATGAGGGTGAGGAGGGGGAAGGGTGTTTATGGAGCAACCTACCTTCCTCTCCTCTCCTTCTATCCATCCAGCCCCCTGATTAATTTCCAACTAGATTGCTTGGCCAGCAGTATTATTAGCATAAAATTTCAATGGATCAAGCCCAGCTATGAAACTCTTTCATCAAGCTGCTTGTCAAACACAAAATTTCAAATCTCATTTTGTTTCTAATATCATTTTCATACTGGGGGAGTGATGGGGAGAGGAATCAGGGGCTACGATGTGGAGAGGGGTGGTGGGGGTTATCAGAGGATTGTTATTCCAAAGATAAACAGAGTCATCAATCAAAATTAAAAAGAATACTAGGTTTAGAATGAGATTATGTACTAGCAAGCACATGTATGCACGCATGCATGCAACCCTGCATACATGTCCACCTGCAGCGGGCCTAACAGCCAAGGTTAGTGCTGGGTGGTTGGGTGGGGTGACGTCCGTGGGCTTGATCTGAACACTGGAACAAAAAACAAAACATGTAAGCTCAATTTAGTTTCTCATCCTCTGGTGCTTAAAGTCAGCAGCACTTTCACATATCTGCATCTATCACCACACATGGCACACCTCCACAAACTCATAAAATGCCTGTCAATGTGATACTCTTTGACAGCCACCATAATAAACAATTCTAACCATTGCTTTGACTACAAAATGTGCAACACTGTCACTGGTGCCTTGCCCAAAGCAGCACACTGCACCATTAATTATGAAAAATAAGGAAGGAGAGCAGTGGGGGTTTATTTTAATAAGGATACAGAATCAATGCAAGTTAATCAATCTGAGCTAATTAAAAAACTATACTGTGAAACAATCAAGGTGCATAAACAAGATTACAATAAATGAACTGTGCCAAGAGAAGTGTGCTCTAATTAAATGATACAAATTGTCATTCCATGGCTGTGCGCTGTTTGTTGATACCTTGAAGAAGAGAGCGACACGCCTGACCACCTTCACGAGGCCCACTCCTGTAGCATCTTTAACAGAATTCATCAGACTGAGGGCACAGGGTAAATTTTGTCCTGGCCAGACGGCAGACTTGTTCACTTTGTGGTCTCTTGAAGTGAGTCGTTTCAATTTGTAAAGTGGCTATAATACAATTTTTTCTTTTATCATTATCTCAACACTCTCATCAGCATTGTTTTTGGGCCGCAGCAGGCAGCTGTTTTTGGAAGATAAGCTCTAATAAACCCACTGTACACTACCTTCTCAGCACCAAACAGCAGACAGACAGTTAGAGACTAGGTGGTGAACATAGTGGAGCATTTAACAGCTAAAGAGCCAGTTCCCTCAGGAGTCAGTGGAGACCAAAACAGAGCCAAAAGGAGAGTGAATATTGTTTATATTATTTATTTTCATCAGATGGGCAGAAATACAACTTCACATGAATGCTAACACTCTGCAAATGTTTTATGAGGAAGGAAATGCATTCAACATGTTAGTCAGGCCTCAAAGATACACATAATGTATTTTGGAGAGTAACAATGCATGTAAGCATAACTTTGTTTACAAGTACAGTTTTGTTTACAGTATAATACAATACAGGTTTATATGAAGACTAACATTTCAAGATGCAAAGAATCCATTTTGGAAAAGGTCTTTTGCTGAAGTCTGAGAGTTACCATTTCTAACCACCTACAACATAAAGTCTACCCAGTGTTTTCAATTTATCAGTTAAGTACTTCAGTCAAAAAATGGCTCCATGTACATTTTGAAATTTAACTCTTCGTTTGTTCAACACCTAGAGTTGTCAGATATATGAACTTATGTCACCTATAGATGTTTCCATGCATGTATAGGCCACATAACACACTAAAATTCTCACATTATTAAAAGCATCTCATTCTGGTGGTGATATATTATTTGTGGCTATTACTACTTGAAAAAAAGTGTACAAAATAAAAGTTAATAAAAGTATTTGTGGGATATTTTGGATTTGTGACATTTGTAGCGTTTTACAGTAAAAGAAGATTGAACATGAGATCAGATAAAGGAAACAACAAAAATTGAGGAATAAAAACTGGAGAACATCCAAGATCTTGCTAAGCTCTTTTCATTTGGTAGGACTGTGGGCACGATTTTCTTACACTAGAATTGGCCATGAAATAGGAGATAAAGGCAGTTTAGATAATAGCAAATTTTCTATTGTATTACTCTATTCTAATGACTTCTAATGTTGTTTAAAATGTGTTTTTAGGAGACATGTCTCACTGAGAACCCAGGAACTGAGAAAGACAGGTCTTTGGCACATGGTGTGGTGACCTACGAGTAGGTGTATGTACATGTGTGCTGAAGGTTTCCAAATATGAGTTTACGTATGCATGTCAGACCTGTGAGAGATCACTGTACCTTTCTTGCTGGAGTTGTGCTCTGCCTCTCTCTAGTTTCTGACCAGTCTGGATATTCTTCACCTCTGTCTGCAGGATCAGCACCTCCAGCTTCAGTGCAGACTCCTACTCTGTCTGCACTGCCACCTACACATGCAAACACAGAGGAACGCGAACAGAAGGTTCAAGCACACAACCGTGTCAAAATTAACGAGTGATCAGTGATTATTGTGGATGCAAACAGACACACAAATCTGTTTTTCTTTTTACGTTTAATGCTAATTGGCATTCTATGTCCGTGAGCAGTTTGTGACACAAGGCTAAAGTCGGTCCCACACAGACACAAACACGCATGCATGCTTGCCCACACACACAAACACACATTTAAAGTTCAGTGAATCGTTATCACTTATCAGGAATAATTGCTGCATGTTTGTGCAACTGTGAAATTGAACAAAATCCCACTCCATATAATTAAAGAAAACACAGTGAGCACACAATAACACGGAGAGGCCAGGAGAGCGTGAAGGAATGGATACAACCGAAGGCAACTACAGCTTATTATGTTCTCTCTATATCTGAACCTCTGCCTCCAGTCCAACCTGTGGAGTCCTGTCTGGGTGTTCAGAAAATCTGATTTCCTCACCTATCACTGCATGTTACCTTAGCTCAGCCCTCTAAACAAGCTCAATTGTAAGTTTTGGAAGAAAAAGACAGAATTAGTCTCATCCCTTCTTTCTCTGTGATGCTCTTTCCACCTTTCACCTTCCACTCACTTGTATCTCTTACTGTCTCTCTTCCTGAAAATGATGTCCTCTGGTGAGTCTAAGGAAACACCACATAAAGCAATTACTAACAAGCCTGATGTGCCACCCGCTCCTTACCTTTTGTGTAGGGAGGGGATAGAGTGGGGCCAAGTGCCCTTCAGCAAAAATGAATTTTCCAATTTCAGTTAGTTCTTCCATGAATAAATAAACAAATGAATAATTGAAAGGAGCAACATAAATAAATAACATCACAAACATTTTGCCGGTACTCATAAGTATTCTACAGATAACTCGGGCTGCATGCTAATGATAAAAACAGTACATGCAGCAGGTTGAGATGCATTATTCACTGCTCTGCTCTAACCAAAATTAAATAAATAAAAATCTCTCAAGGAACTCAAAACATCCTCTCAGCATTGAAGTGACAGGCCTGTCCCATTTATAACACACAAGGACACTATGGAAAACAAATAACTGACCAGTCAGATGCAAGAGGGAATAAATAAACCAGCAAGGAGCTGGCAGCCATTGACAGGATCGACAAAATTTCAGCAAGTTGTTAGAAGGAAAAATAAATACCTCCAAGTGGTAGGAAAGATACTTTCTAAGTCTTGCAGGAGGCATGGTCACAAATTTAATTCTCACACTGAACAGTTTTTGGAACAGTTGGACGCTACAAGAAAATAGTCATTTTCAGTTATTGAAAGTTTTCTCTTTCAATAAAGAGAATGAATGTTCCGCTAGAGACACTTACATCAGAGGATGTAGGATGATGATTTCTAGCATGAATAGTTCTATACTCCAAACAAATGCCTGTGTGCTATACAGAGCAGACACATTTCACTGAGATATGGGATACACAAAATGCACTGAGGCCATTGCCAGGTATGGTAATAAAAACAGGTGGAGGCTAGGGTCATAGAATGAGAAATCAATACAGACAGACAGTAGCAGCAGCGTGATGCAGGTTGTAGCAAAGTATAACCAGAAGCAGTGGCATTATGAATGAAAGTTGTGATAAAAATGATTATAACAGTCAACTGATGATGTACACAAATGAAGCTCTAGCGAATGTTCAGTCAGGAAGACTATACTTCTGCATGCTAGGTTGTAGTTAATTCTCAAGCCAACCTATCATTCACTCCTCTCACGCATGCTCACTCATATTCCCTGCTGTCATTATCCAGAGCTGTCAAATCGGGGTATCAGCTGTTCCATCAGCTGGTCTCATCTATCCAACAGCACAGCAACACACCTTCATTGTTAACCTATCATCTTACTACCATCAGTTTAAATATGATTCTCTCTCTGCCTTCAGTACGTTCATGCAACTGTTTTGCACCCCTCCTCATCACCGCCAGTCTTCGCAGATCCATCAGCTCATCATTCCATCAACCTCTTCAGCCATCAGCCTCAGCAGAGTCATCAGCCACCACCACCAGTGTCTGGACTCCATGGGGGGATTCATTCTGCCGCTGCTCAGGGCAGATGCCCTCCATTAACAAAATCTCCCCACAGAGTCTAAGCGCCAAATACTCAAGATAAATAGTCAAGATAAACATCTCACATCATCTGTTTCAATAAACACTATCTTTACTTCATTCACTTGTTTTTTCTGATTGAACTACAGCTGTTGCTGCGAATAAGATAATGAGCTTGAGCTTAACAGAGCTTGAGCTGTTGTTGAGCCCAACAACAACAAATGCGCACAGTAAACTAAGTCCAAATCTGGACAGATCTCCATTCCACGACTCAACATCCTAATAAATAAAGGCCTCATTCGATCACAGCTAATGTCCTATTCTACAGAAACAGTGGTAGAGGTGGGAGGATTATGTGGAGGCAATATTGAATGAGGAGTTAAACAATGATTACTAATCTCATTGTATTAGAATAAAGAACAGCAAACACGGGGGGAAGTTGCCCTGTGTCCTCTGCGTAGCTCGTTTTCCACAAAGCTCATTAAGGAATACTGTTAACATGCTTCCTAAGCACAAAATGTTAATTAAAAACACAAGGCTAATATGCATTTTTACGCCATGTTTTTGAACGACATGGGGGAAAAAATCTCATTTCCTCTGTGGTTCTGCTGATTGCAGTCTGATGCGGTGCTGAAGTTAATTAGAACCCTGTGATCTGATGTGATGAGGGGGTGACCACACGGCACGCTGCCATCAGCTCCCTTCCCTCCCCTCCACGACTGCAATCACCCTTAGCCTACTCATTATTACTGCTGTAGACTATGCCATTTCATCCAGTTTGAAGGTACCACCTTGCTCTTTTCCTTTTCTTTCCCTCACTCAGTCTTCATCTCTGTCTCTTACCATGTCCTGCAGTTCTGGGCCCCCAGGCTGAGGCGTCTCTCCTCCTACAGATACGAGATCCAGAAGGCCAACGTAAGCCTCACTGCCTCAGAGGCAGTATGGAAGTGTGGTTTTTACTCCTGCAGCTTCCTATCCCACAGACATCTCAGATCCATCTTCAGGCCATGTTCATCTTCCTCAGCCTAGCTCTGGAGCCGGGCTAAGCAACCTGACAGCAGGTGCAGCATGGGAGTTACTATAGCGCAGTATGACAGTCAGGGAGAGTACAGCATCAGTCAGTAATCCCTTTGGTCAGTCAGAGGTTAAAACAGAGTATTATTTATCTCATTTGCATTCATATCAGTTTGTACAAGGATGCTTGGAATTTATGGTGCAGATTTTTCGAGGCACAACCAGGTCTCTTCATCCCCAAATTTTGCTATGGACTAATATGGTCTGTAAACTGTGTTGCCCTTTCGTTACAGTGCACTCCCTCGACATTAAAACAACAAGTTTGTAACAGCTCTGATAAGTTTTCACTAAAAAAGACACTCAAAGAGGGGGCCCGTTTTTATGAAGTGACAAACTCACATAGTGACAGGATCATCCCATAAAAGTCCATGCGAATGAAGAGAATGAGTCTTCGTTGGGTGTGAAAATATACTGCGGCACGCACCTCTGCAGACCCTTCTATTAATCAACCTGTCTGCACTTTGTTTTGAGAGTAATCTCGTCCAACCACCAGAGAAGCACTCAGCAGTAAGTGGCGCTTGGCTGTGCTTTGAAGGCCGTGGTTTATTGCCATCCCAAAGCACAGCAAGACTGCGCTGTAAAAACATATCATCTCAGTGCTCAACACTTGCCTCCAGTTACACACCTCACACAAGGCAAACTAGCGCGGGCCTGAAGACCTCCTTAACCACTCCTGGCCTAAGCTTAGCGATCATAGTTAGACACAGTATAAGCCCCTATTAAAGTCCTTTCCTTGTCTTTTTCCATGCATATGGGCAGTCCTCTTTCTCAGCCTCTCCCTTTCTACTGATAGGTCATGACAAGAGAATAAGCTCACTTTTCATAAATAAGGACAATCAAAGTCATGTCCCTTTATACCTCTGTCCTCACACAAATGAAAAGTTACAAACAGCAGCAAAGAAGGTCAACATCAAAGGTTAGAAAATCCTGAGAACTCACTCTATGTATGTGTAAGAGGTGAATTTAAGACTGTTGCTTAGAGAATCCGTATTATGGAAAAGTCAATCTGGTCTTTCACTCATCCCACTTCAGAAGGGTGAGGCCTTACTAAACAGGTTTCTTTTTAACTGACTTGTTTGAGAGTATCAAGGCGACAGAAGTCGGTGTGAGCTGAGGCATATCAGTGGGAGAATGTGGTTTATGACTGTGACACACTCCTTGCCTTTTCAGTGATTCATTTGCTGCTATTTCACTCCAAATCAACTTGACAAGATATTTTCTTGTTTTCATGAGTGGCACAGCCAGCGACACTGACCCTTTTACGTACTCTCTCATCTTCTCTGCATCTAAAACTTGAACAAAACAAAGTGCCTATTCTCGTTACTTGACCTACTCAAGAATACCTCCTTTAATATTTCAATATTAGGACACAGAGAGTGCAAGTGAAATTTAAAGTAGAAGTAAATAAAGTACTGAAATATTGAAGTGGAGGGTGGCGGTCGTCTGGGCATGGTGGAGTGACTGTGCAGGGAGTCAAGTTGGGTGTGCAGGATGGAGTGTTGAGATGATTGTCCAACTTCATAATCTATTGCAACCAGGTCTGTCCTGACATTTAAGGGCCCACTGCAGGCATGAATGAGCATTAACAGTAATCACCATATAATACTAAATTTCTCATTGCAAGTGAAATTCAGTGCAGGTGTGTTGTGGAGGCAGAGTAAAGCAGGTCTGAGGAAGTGATTGCTCTTAAATGGGTGACCTCCTGTCTTTCACATCCTAGAAAGAAAACATTATTTTGGACCTCTGTCTAAACACTAAGAATGTGTATATGAATGTAACATTCATTCTTCAAGGACTCAAAAATTTTTTCTTCCTGCACCACAGATGAAAAGAGCTGCTGTCTACGTCTTAAAGGTAGCATTTGTGGCATAGCTGCAGCTCCTCTTAAAGCAGGGACTTTTTTTCTCTCAAAAGGAGGAGGTCAATAAGTCAAAACATGAAGGCCCACAACACTACCAGCATTTTCTAGCTTTCTTCTATAAGCTCAATCCAAAGAAAGGGTGAAGTGAAGTCAAAGGTACACATGAGCGCTTACATGTAGTGGCAAACCCTTAACTCTTTATTGAGGAAAAAAGTCATGTGTATTCATATATATGTGTGTGTGTGTGTGTGTGTGTGTGTGTGACTTCAATCAATAGGAAAGCCACTGACCTTTCTTTGCAGCTCTTACAATTTATCCTACAGCAGCATCTATGGCCTGTCTATCTCCACCTGTAGCTCAGAAATCTGTTCTTTGTTCTGTCTCTTCGCCTCCTGCTCAACACACAGACAGGAAAGAGGGAGCAGAGGTGAGGCGTACAGAGGATTGAAGCTGTCTGTTTTTAAAGGTGTCAGCACACCTTACTTTTGCATAATACATATCACACCTCAGAGATAATCCATTAGCAGGTTACAGCAAGAGAGTCCAGCAATAAGCTGATGAGATACAGCTGCAGCAGACACACAAAGACAAACACAACCGCACACACATACACATACACATAATATCCTCCACTTTTACAGCCAGATGAGAGGGTGGGATTGTCCCTGTGGGGCAGACTCGTGTGTGGCTGCATTTAAAACCACTTTTACTGGACTGACTTCTGGGCTACGACCCTACACTGTCTCCAGAGAAAGCGCAAAAGACAAAGTGTGTGAGAGAAAGAAAAAGGGAGAAATAGAGCGAGAGATGAACATGAGAGAGAGGCAGACCAAAAAAGAGAAAAGTCAAGCTAACACACCCCCCGCACTTCCAGACACTGATTTATAATTTTAATATCTCTAATTTCCACAGCAGCGGCCATTTTCCAAATGTCATTTTCCAATTTATGTCAAACCGTGTGACCATTTTTCTTAATACAGCTTATGACAAGCTCGGTGGCAAGGCGGATATGCAATTCAGATTGAGTGTTTTACAGGCACAGCAGCAGACACACTAGGGTGTTTGTGTGTTTATCTTTATCAGTGTCTGCTCAGTATTTTGGAGGGGAAAGACTGGGAGCGTTATACACCAGGGAAAAATTAGATTTGCTGGAAAATATGTGCCTTCAGGGAACAGAACCATAATTCTGTCATAAATCTAATAATTACAGTTATCATAATAAGAATTATGATGGTGGCAATGATAATGTATTAAAATATGCATTAACATTAAGAGCTTGAAATGGAATGTGGGCTGGCTTTATGACTATTACATGAATATTGATGTTAATTAAAACAGAACCTCCCTTTTTATGTAACACTCTATCTTGTTGTAATGATAAGAGTTGGACACAGTGGTGAGCCAGATGGAGCAGAAGTCATTACTGGTCGGTATACCATACTTGGGGCACCGTGGAAGTCCGCTTGGATGTGTTAAGGGCCTTGCAGGTTGGCTCTTTCCATCTCAAACTCTGTGAGTGTGGACAAATGCTATTTTAGGTTAAAGAAGCCTCCACGCTCAGTGTGTTAATCCAGATGTTTATGACGTAAGTGGTAGCTGTGACAAGAGCTGGCTGAGCTTTCTAAAAGACTGTAAAAGGTGTTCAGTGCTTCTTTTACCATCTCTTTTTGCCTGGGAAACAAAGAACAAACCTTTATGTAGGAAGGTACAATTTCTGCATTATTCCCAATAATACTGCAAGATTTTATTTCAAGTTGACTTAATCACTAAATAACAGACTTAGTGGCTTACATAGTTAATTAGTAATAGATCCTAGACAAATTTTTGGAGATTACAAAAATACATTCACGTTTTATATTTGCAGTACTTACTTCTTTCAAGAAGCTATTTACTTTGTCATTCAAGTTTTTAATGACTAAATACTTAATTTAAAAAAACATGTCAGATCAATTTGTATGCTCCAGGCATTGATTCCGATTCATGGAACTATGGTTTCAAAATTAAAATTTGCAAACACTCAAAACTTGCTTGAGATAGGTAATCTATTACAGTGAACATTACTGTACTGTATGTCATATTAATGGGTTTTGTTAAACATTTTTTTTATCATCTTGTTGTAATGCAGCTGCAAGCAGGGCTTGCTTTGAAAGCTTCCTTGTTTGCATGCTCAAGGGCTTGTGGAGAAACTCTGACATCTGACCCTAGACAGTTAGTTACTGAGCAGCAACCTTTTCAAGGCGAGAAAGTAAAAAATTCAAATGATCCTTTTCATACTTCTCACATTTTCACAATGCCAATAAGTGATGTAAGAGCAAATAAAGTTTTTAACATCTTGCGAAGGTCTCATTGCTCAATCAAAAATATAAAGTGCAAGTCTCCTTCAAAAATGAGCGACGCAATGACCCTGATTTTTTTATATTATATTTTTTATATATATTGCCATGTAAAATAAAGGCATTTCAATTTTGCATAAATCCCACCATTCGGTTCGCATGAAATAAGCACAGCGCACCTGAAGTATCCAAAGAGCATAATGAAAGTTTTTTTTTTAACTGTTCCAGCTTGCAGCTGGTATCCAACAATAATGTAAAGTTGACCCAAAACAAATAAAATGACATGCTCACTGTAATGGACTAAAGCAAGTTGGTGCAGTGAGGTTAAGTATACATGACTTTACATTAATGAGATAAAAGAAGCAAAACCACCTGTATGTTCAACACATTCAATAAAATGATGGCATGCTACCTGAGTCCAGGCTGGCTGACCTTTAATGTGAGTGAACGATAACCCCAAGCGTGACGAGTGATGAGTCCCAAAGTATAAATGTCTAAAGTTCCATTCTGGCTACAAACATGCTCTGAAAACCCATTAATGATGACATGATGATGATGGAATCTAAGTGACAGAGCAAGACCTGTCTATGGTATAGCAGTGTTAAGACCTGCTTATGGTAACCTAAACAGCCTTACGTCTATCCCTCCTCTCCCCTCTGAGCCAAACACTGATCGACTCTCTGTGAGTGGCGGCCCGCCAGCCCATGTTCCCTACTATTAAAAAAAGGGTAAAAATAACAGGAACAAGTTGTCGGAAATGAAATTTCAATTCATCCAGTCCCTTTATACACTGGTGCGAGAGCCTGTCGTTGAGAGGGAGGGATCAATAGTGTTTAGACAGCAGGGCAGATTTTCTAAGCGCCGGATCAATAGGAAGGAGAGAGGAAAAAATACCCTGGCTTTTCTTTGGCTGTTGTAGTAAATACGAACAAATCAGTGGCCTTAGGCTAAATGGATTGACCAGCTGTTTCCGAGTTCTGTATTGTAAATAAAGATCCATTCTGAGGTGTGTAACCGAGGCCCAAAGGCAAGAGTGCCACTGTTCAGGTCGGCCCTGCATGGGCTGTGCTGGACCACACAAGTGTCCTGAGGTGAATGAGGCAAGGGAACAGAGGAGGGAGAGAGGGCAGGGGAGAGAGCTGACTGTGTACAGCTTATCTTATCAGATGAGCTCAACTAACCCTTCATCAACACCAACAGCCTTGTTCCAAATGTAAATTTGAATGGATTTTAAACTGGTTAGTTAACTCTGTTTATTTAATTTAAACTCTACCACTTCAAGTGGTAGTAGCATGACTGCAATCATATATCTAGCAATTTTAGATATGTGGTTTGACTTCTTTGTTCGCTTGCTAATTAGTTTTCTCTTATACCAGTTTTTGAATAAGAGTGCTGGACCACCAAACAGCAACATTAACCTCAACAAGTTGTTGTTTGGCGGTCCAGCACACTCTTATTCAAAAATTTGTATTTTTTGTATGCTTGTATATAAATAAAAGACTGAAAATACCACCTGAAATACATTAATAATTCTTATCTTGGCACACAGAAAGTATATGATTAATGAAATTGACAAAAGGACAAAAGTACAACTGTTTAGCCGATTAAAGTAAGTCATTACATGAAAGATAAGACTAGTTCTTGATGTAGGCAACTGTGGCAGGTTAAATATCTCCACCAATATACTGGGCTAATCAGAGGGTAAGATCCTGACAGGATGACTGATGGTCTGCTTGCTTTGCCTCACCTCTGGACTTATTAAAGAAAAACACCACGGGCCATGCTTTCACAAAACTCATTGGTCAACCATAGTGGAGAATGTGATGGGTGAAATTTATCACTAAAACTCTTCAGCCCAAACAAAACACA